>NW_026542601.1:20834637-21212907 GCF_028750875.1 Macrosteles quadrilineatus
ATATACCTAAATTGTGAGTAATATATCGCTTTAGTTTTTGTTAATTTACAAACAGTTTAACTAACTTTTATGTTTCTAAAATTTTGAAGTACTTATGGAAAACCTAGTTTGCTTGTGTAAATAGAATTTGTTCTGATCTGGAAGACATTTGTTTTTACGTTAATGCTGTAATTTAAAACCATATTCTACCTTACCTCGACTTAGTGATGTAGAATCGTCCTGTATTCACAGCCCAAACGAGTTAAGATGTCACATATATTTAAATTCCAACATACAGATAAATTTTCTCAAAAAACAAACAGCTATTTTAAAATTTTGAAAAAAAATTAATTCATACAAATTTTATAAAAAACAAAATTTTAAACATGTATAATTTTAAATGGCTAGTGATTATTATCTTATTTTTTCACACCTGAATGCCAATCCTAGCTGTGAATTGGTACCAAAGATGACAAATTTACTACTTTTTTAAATTTTTGAATATTAGTCAAAGTATATCGATAAGTTAAAGTTTTGGGCTTAAATATAATGCGTTTAGTTATAGTTGATGTAATGTTAATAATAATATAGTTTGGTATTTAATTGCCAATTATGGTCTTTAACCAAGATGTTTTTATTTTGAATGAAGGCAAAGATGTAAAATAGCTCAAGAATAAGACGTTTTGATGTAGTTAAACAGCTTTTCAAATCTCCTCTTGAGTCCTTTTTAAATGACAACTATTCAACTTCTCAACTTGACTCAAGTGTTACCATTCTCTGAGAATTTCTTTTAAAATGTTTTGCAGCTAAATTAAAACTTGTTTTACCGTTTATATTAACTTAAACCACGTACGTTATTTTCAAATTACAGCGCCATAAATTTATATAAATGCATACATTTATTTCCTTAATAGATACTTGTATTTAATTTACATCCCCATACATGCAATCAAAGAAAATAGAACCTAAAGCAGAAGTCTATCTGAGCCATAAAAAGCGTTGCGTTTGAACTGCTAGTGTCTACTCCCAATCCTAGTAGCGCTACTGTCGCTCACTGGCGCGCTACTCCACAAGTGGGGGCGGTGGGAGAGCGGTCTGACGTCACTACACCGCGCTCTCTCGCCCTCCCCCAGTTCTCCTCACGTGTTGACTGTTGATAGCCGAGTGCCGAGCTGCCGCGCGCCGGCCTAGTGATTGTTGCTGTCACCAGTGTTGGCTGGTATTACAACTCAGTTAAAAGTGTGTTTTTGTTTTTAGTTTTTAATTTAATTTAAAATTAGTTTTACTGAAACGCTTTTAATCAGCCATGTTATGTTCACCTCAGTTAATAAGTCTGTTAGCTTTAAATTTTTTTAGTAATTTTGAGTTCGTTTTTTGGATAGTGCGGTTGGTGTGTTATCAGATAGGAATATAAACTATACTTATTCATTTGAAAAACTCTACGTTTATCATCATGTCTTTTACAAAGTGTTCCTACAAAAGTTGTTCGAACAGTTCCGCAAAAGTTAAAGGATTGAAAATGTTTCGGTTCCCAAGAGATAGCTTACTGTCTCAACAGTGGGTTCAACTATCAGGTAAGTAAAACGTGATCACCTAAATTCAATTTTCAAGTATTTTAGTAATGATACTATGGATCCTGGGGATTTGACTTTAGCTATATAGCCTACATCAGCAAAGTAAAATATTTTGACCAAGTTTTAAGTAGCCTGTTCATTTTCACGGTACCATCAGTTTGTACAGAGCGTGTATAAACAGTTGGCCACAGTATGCGTATGTTATAAAAGTAACATACGGTTAAAAACAATAATAAACATGATGCCAAAAATAACTAATAATTACACTGTTTGCTAAGCTACATTATAATATAGCGATGAGTAATATTGGTTTATAGGCCTGCAGTACTAGTTAGTAGTGACCATGTGTATTTTTGCATTTTTGTGGTACTTTAACTGTAAGTGCGTATACAATACTATAGAGAAGTCAGACTTCAGACTATATTGTCATGGTGGCGGCGTTTTATTTCGTTTGAACCGTGTTTTTCTAGCTACAGCCACTATTATGGCTTTCCAAAAACAGCCCTAACGGTCCTAGGTCGGCTGACAAGGTTGTAAATCCACCCCCTGTCAGGTGGCGTGCCTAGATGGAAGGAATGGCACTTAGAGCTTGCTATGGACAATTCCGTTCTTTTACCTACATTTATTGCAGTTCACTATTTAACAAACAATAAAAAATTACATTGCAGTATTATATTGATAGGTTGTAATTTATTGTAAATGCTAACATGTACAACAATGCATTAGAATAGTAACAGGAATTTCACGTTCCAATAAATAAATAAAGTCTGGGAAATACTAAGTTAAGGAGATGTTTTATTGTTATCCTTTTTAACTTTTTGGGTGTAACAACTATAGGATCTGTCAATAAACTGTACATTAATTATACTGTATGCCTACTTGTTTTATGTGGTTATCTCGTATCGTAAAAAATATTTTTTTTCCTTCGGTAGGCTTAATGAATTTAACTTGTATGGTTTAATAATAATATGTACTTTGTCTACAATATCTCCAGCTTTTATTTTTGTTATTTTTATTATTAGTGATTTTACTTAAAAACACATCAATTAATTGACATAAATATCATATATTTAACAACAACACTACTAACCGGTTTTGATTGTATATTACAGTCATGTTAACATCAAACCAGATGTTCAACCCCCATATTGCTGTTACACTCACAGATTAGAAATTATTGCAATGTTTGTGACTCCCCCCAAAAAATTAGCCTTATGTTTTGATCATGCATTGATGTTTTATGTTATGGTTACAATTAATGTTTTGCTTATAAAAGTAGTAGTTCAATTTCAATATCAAGCTAATAAGGAAAGGTATCTGTGACTTGGATGATGCAATTTATTTTATTTATATTTCAGGCAATGCTGATCTTATCGGACTGTCTCCAATGAAACTGAACAAAAATAGAAGATTATGTGAAAGCCATTTTCAAGAAAAATTCATACTTCCCAGTGGTCGACTTGCATTTAATGCCCTTCCCAACTGCTACACTGCTCCTGATGAGGACACGTCTTCTGGTTCGACTGGAGTTTTATCAGCCAACAGTAGAGGTATAACATTCAATAAACAATATCTTTACATTTTTCTTACCGATTCCACTACGACCTTGCAAATGTATTAACGCATTTACAGAATTTAAGCGGTTTAAGGGAAGAAATCTATCCCCTCCACGTCTTGAGTCTGGTTCAATTAAATCGAATGTATATTTGCTTGTTCACATATAGAATGTCTATTTGGAGTACCTTTCTAAAGTCAATGGTGCTAGCCTATTTCCGGCAACCGTAATTGTTTGATTATTTTGCAGTAAATTATGCTCAACTATATTAATTTGATTAATGTTCTCTTTTGTTCTGTATTTATACATGTGACATTTTAAATTATTAGTTGACCAACAGACCAACTCTTTTGTTTACATTTTTATTGTTATCTCGCAAATAATGTCATGGCGACCAATAAACCCTTAAGACCCATGTTCAATTTCTAAAAAATTGAATACACATAGAGGAAAGCTATTTAGTCCAATTTGTAACATTTCGGATTTATACCTTCCCATAATTGGTTACTATGGATGTGCTAAATTTCATGTGGATCGCTTCAGCCGTTTACTTGGAGTATGTGCAAAAAAGCAGGGGTGTAGTATAAGAGTTTCATTTAATTAAGCAGGTAAAAGTGGGGGGGAATTCCCCAAAACCGCCAACATTTTATGAACAGACTATAATACATTAATACTGCGAGAGTTAGGCTTACCGTAGGTGGCACAGTAAGACCTAGGTCTGGGACCGATTTACTTTTTCATTTTTATGTCCCCAGAGGCCAAAAAGACCATTCGTTCAAATTTGTATGTATGTATTTATATATAGGGTTATATGTGTCCGTGAACGCGATAACTTTGGTTTGAAGGTGTAAGGCGGGATAGACTTGAATGAGTTTGGGAACCAGCATGATCGGACTATGGGAACGGGGTTTAGCTAATGTTTTATGGGATAAGAGCTTAAAGAATTTAGTTTATCAAAGTGTTTTAGTACGGTTATCGGTTACGGAGAATATTCAAAAAATTGTTCATTTTTAATTTCCATGTTATTCTTAAAGAAAATTTTGTAAAATGTTGTAGTTGGCTTGTTTATGGATATATTTTTATCCAACTTACCAGATCCGAAGTTTGTTATTGAAACCTTAGGCGTTTTCTGCTAAAGGTTAGCAAAGCAATACTAATTTACAAAAAAACTATTTACGAAATCCGTCGATAGACAAATGTTACCTACCTTATGTGGCAAATATGTCAGAGTAACTATTCTGTTATAATATATTCAGTTTATTTCTTCTACTGTATAGCTTGGTTTCAAAATCATTTACTGAATGCAAAGTTTTCTTTACAGAAGCCTTGCCTAGCACTAGTACTGCCCCTGGAATCACAACTGCAGTGAAAACCCCGAGACATCCACCTCCTGCTAATGCTGCTACTACGACAGGAAATTTCATTGGTACGTTACATAACACGTATAAAGAATATTTAATATTTTATATTTCTCTTATCCACCAATTCCACCATGTTTTATTTTTAATTATCTGTAAAAAAATATGCAATTTGTGTAACATTTGGACAGAGCTGAAATATTGCGTATTTACACTCTTTTAAGCTTGTTTATTTGATTAGAATAATTTAAAAGCCTGATTTCATCAGGTTGTGAGAATTGGTGTTTTTATCATTCACAATTGGGGTTTGTTTTAAAATTTAAAAGTTTCAATCCTAGTTTGTTCTGTAATTTGTATTAATCATCAAAAAAATTACAATCCTTAGAGGTAAAGGAACCAATACCAATTCTTGCTAAGAGTTAGCAAGCAATACAGACTTACAAAAAACCTATTTTCCAAATATTTTGATGAATATCACTATTATGGCAAAATATGTAAGAGGAATACCAAAAAACATAATTGCCAACTTGTACTACTTGGTTTCAATACCATTTACCATAAGCAATTAATATAGCCTATTTATTTTTGTTACAGAAATACCTAGCACCAGTACTGCCCCAGTAATCATGACTCCAGTTAAAACCCCGAGACGACGTCCACCTCCTGCAGCCACCTCGACAGGGAATATCATAGGTTCGCCTTCAAAAAGACCCCGTTTGATTTCACCCTCACCTTCACCCGTACTATTACGCCAAACCAATTCTCCAGACGCTATCACAGGCAAGATTTTTCAACACCATTACAATCACCGTTACTGCAAACATCTTTACATTCACCAGTAGTAACAACACCGTCATCAACTTTTTGGATTTCGAATGCATCAACAAAAACAAAACAATCTCCGGACAAGCAGACCAGCCAAGGAGCCAAAAGAAAACTAAACAGAACGTTATTTAGTAACTCATCAAGTAGTCAACCCGATAAAAATATAGAAACTCTACAAAAAAAACTTGCTGTTAAAAGAGCCACTATTTCTAGACTAAGACGGACACTTTCAGAAACAAGAAATAAATTCAAAAGATTCTCAGTTTATAATAAAACTCCAGCAAGAACCAAAGGCGGGGCATTACTAATCGGTATGCAATACCACAAAAGAAGACAACCGTGGTCAAAAAGTGAAAAGCTGTATGCCATATCATTGTACTTGAGATCTCCTTCATGCTACAAGTACTTATTAAAATCAATAGTTTTGCCTGGTGTTTCAACAATTAGGAAGTGGATTTCATCTAAAGAATGTTTCAAGCCTGGATTTAACAACAGACTTATCCAACAAATTAAATGCAAAGCAAGTAGCATGGAGGAGATGGAAAAGTCCTGTGTACTGATGCTTGATGAGATGGCCATAAAGCAATCTTTGGAGTATTGTGCAAGCTATGACTTGGTTGAAGGGTATGAAGATTTGGGATGTCTCGGGAGAAACAGTAAAGTTGGAAGGCAGGCATGTGTATTTATGATTAGGGGCCTGTATTACCACTGGAAGATGCCGATTGGCTATTTTATAAGTAGGAATGGTCTTACAGGTTCCCAGACATATAAATTAATCAGGAAATGTGTCAAATGTTTATCAGATGCTGGTCTCCATATAAAAGCAATAGTCTGTGACCAAAACAGCACCAACAGAACTGCTTACAATTTGCTAGGGGTGGCATGTTCACATCCATGGTTTGAATGTGAAGGAGTTAAAATCCACGCTTTGTATGATGTGCCACATTTAATTAAATCCATAAGAAACAACCTCCTCACACATGACTTCTGTTTTAACGGCAACACCATCAGTTTCACCGACATCAAAGAATTATTTACAATAGACCAAAGCAGTACATCAACTAGAGCAGCTCCAAAACTCACCCCTGCCCATATAAATCCCAATAGCTTCCAAAAGATGAGCGTGTCCCTAGCAACACAGGTCCTCAGCCATACCACTGCATCAGCACTGCGGACAGTTGTTGGAACTGGCCAACTGAAATCAAGAACCGCCCTACACACCGCTGATTTCATTGACTTTATCAACTCTTTGTTTGATGTATTGAATAGTAGAGTTGTTAAAACTAAAAATCCCGATACCTGTGCATTGAGCTTAGAGAATGCCCATACTGTAAACATAATTAAGAAAGCGATTAATGTGTTTGAAAACCTCAGTAAACTCAACAGCAAGAACCCCAGACCACCTTGTTTTCCTGGAATCCTTTTAACAGCAAATTCAATTATATCACTACTCAAACAGGAACCGTACAAATATTTACTGACCAGCAGATTAAACCAGGATACCCTTGAAAACCTATTTTCAAGCATCAGGCAACGAGGCGGGTGGAACAAAAACCCAACTGTCCGGGTATTCCGTAGCTCCCTGAGGTTGTTCTGCATGCAATACTTAATTGAACCCCCTAAAACAACATCCTACGAGCCTGACGTAGACATGGTATTGGACATTGGCGATTCATCCTCCAAAGCTCACAGCCATGAGACAGAAGACCACCTATCCCCTGAACTGAAAGAAGATAGTTTTAGTGATAGAGAAGATGAAGATGAAGATTATGACGGATTGACAGATTTTGATCATGAGAATTTGCCAGTAAATTTAGAAACTTGTTCTCAGCAGTACTACGCTGGATACTTAGCTTGGAATTGTCATAAAAAATTTCAATGTGAAAAGTGTTTGCAGCGCAACTGTGTAGAATCAACCCTTGACAACCCCTCAGAGCTTTTAATTTTCCACAAAACATTTCCGAATATCAACATTCATTCATCTTCCGGATTAAAAGCCCCATCTTCAACATTAACAACCATTGTAACAAAAGCACTAGCTATTTACAAAAAATACTTCAACAAAATTGCCCATAGACCAAGACTTGTAGCTAGACTAATGAACAGAACAAGAACAAGTTTGAAAGACTTTTCTCCCTTGGCAAACTTGAGCCAAGAATGTGATCAGCATGTGACAAACCTGCTACAAACATTATTCAGAGTTCTTCTGTATAAACAGTGTAAATGGATCAACGCGTCTCTGAAGAACACATCAATCAGCAAAATGCGAATCCTCCAACATGTATAGTGCTACTGTACTAAGTTAGAAAAACATATGTTTCTTGTTATGTATGACCAGTGGAATTTGAATTTAATTATTCTTTTTTGAATATTTTAATACTCATCCAAACATTTCTATAAGCCTTTCCTGACTTTTTATTTAATTAATTGTATTTGTTATTGTTATTCATCTAAAGGGAAAAATCATAAGTAAACCAGGTTATAGTATGAATTATTATTTAAACTATCTCTTGTACTAGGCATTTATATATTCAATTACGTAAGCCGATTATATGAAAATTCGATACTGAATACCAACTACATTAAAACAAAATTATATAGGTGTTGTAAAATTCTTTTTTAGGTATATAATTTTTAAACCTCTGGTTTTTTACATTAACAATTGGGTGACTTATTTGCCAGTCATGTCTGCAATAAATAATATTGTAGCCTATAACATACCTAAATCTTAATTTATTGAGATCTATACTTGTACAAACTTTTATCATACTGGACTTTACTACAAGCAACTATATAATTAATCTCTCAAACACTATGTATAATTAGTTATTCCTGAGATTAGTATTGTTACAGTATATTTTTAGTATCAAAGAGACAGTATGAATAATTACTTACTTTAAATTGTTGTGTAACCTAACTTCTTCTTTAAAAAAAAAAAAACAAATGTTGGATAAGATGTCTAACTTTTTGTAATTTAATTTGTACTAATTTGATTGTCAAAGAGAAGTTAACTGAGTTCTAGCATTATGACATTTAAAAATTATATTTTCATTATACGCTTGAAACCAAACACAGATTGATCGGTTCAATGGTAAACATTATTTAGACTAAACAAAACAGAATTACAAGATAAATAATCTTCCCAGTTTCAACTGAACACTTCAAAAATTCATCAGACTAAATTTTGTTCGTTGACTTTTTTTACTTTCTTAATACTTATTTTCTGTTTTATTTTCATTCAAACATGAAAGTAAAATGTTTGTTAATCAAAACAAAACATGTTTGTCTTATTTAATCTTCTTGTAAGGAATATTCTTGGGGTAATTTACTACCTATCCTAAAATATATTACTTTAAAAAGGACAACAGTACAATTTAGTTTACAAATTATATTTGTGCTAAATGCAATCCATATTTATTATAAAGTTTAAATAGCCTATTCAACAGATGTTTGTGACAACCAAAATGTTTGTGTTCATAATTTGTAATTAAAGATTCATTTGTGCTTTAGCCTATTGCATTATTATTACCACTAGCAACTAAGTCCATTGTGGTTAAATACACCTGTCTCTAGGAAAGTAATGGTTATTAAAATTTGCATACAGCAGATTACTCACTAATAATTAATTATTGGTACAGATTAAGCTCATAACCTTGGAAACACACATGAAATAAGAAATACACTTTAATTAACAAACAAAAACTCAAATTGTGAACAACATGTAAGCAAAGAAAAATCAATGAATTAATATTACTGTACAACAATCAACGATGTTTAATAAAATCATAGTTTTATAATTACCTGTTCAAACAAAATTGGTCCTGTAGAATTGTAAGTTTAGTTGAACAAAGATTTAACAAACAATAATCTCATCTCTAATTCGGCATTTTCTAGCAACTATAAATTTGTAGGTTGCTTAATATTTAAAATTGTAAGGAAATCAACCAAAATGGGACGAAATATTCTGAAAGAGGATAAAATGTCCTACAATTGACTATTGTTTATTTAATGAAAATACTAAATAAAGGCAGCCTAAAGTAGGCTATAAATAAAAACTTTAAAAGCCGTTTTAATGTGTTTTTTAAATCTTACTTTATTTACAAAATATTTTATAAAATCATACTTTTATTATTATTTGCACATTTACACGAATTAGGCTTTCCAACGAACCATTAATTATAAAATGGGTCGATTAGAAGTTGAGATTTAGTCGTACAAACTTTAACAAAAATATCACCAACTCAGTATTTTGTTCAATATCAGAACTTTTTTTATCAATCTCAGTTGATCATGCAAAATATTACCTACAGTAGTAACAACTTATCATCGTGGTCATTAATTATTAAGGAAATAGTTAGTTTACGGTTATTTAAGCTCTTTACTAACCGGCCAGGCAGTTAGAGTTAACTGCCCGGCAACAAAAATAAATACGCGCATCGACATGACACGGAGTACGACGACGAGAGAGGTGCATGGGTTATGAAGAGTGACGTCGTAAAATGTCATTCCTCACTCAGCGATAACGCCCACGAAATCTAGCGGCGACGAATGAAACTACCAGGGACGTTGACCTTGGCGCAGCGCTTCCCCAGACCCGGATAGACTTCTGCTTTAGGTTCTATTTTCTTTGATGCAATCTAACTCCCGTTTCAGAAGCTTTATTTTAGCCTCACACAATGATAAGTTGTATTTGCCATCTCCTGTTACGTCAACAATATTCTACCATTAATTTATATGGCAGAATTATTAAATTTCAAATTCTAAAACTGAAAGCGACCTCAAAACCAATGTAACCTTTGAAAAATGTGAATTAAATAGTTATAACATCTTATAAAACCGTATATCATCAAGTGTTTAATAAAAAATAAAACTTTGAGCAACAGAATTTGTGTAACATCACAAATGTACGATGTTGAGAGATAATATGTATCGGACCAAGCTACTAATTGATTTTTGATCAATTAAAGCTATTTCTCCTGATTGTTTTAAGAATTTTGCTATAGACTTTTTCAGAACATGTCTTTCAAAGTATAGAGTACTAATAGTAATATTGTTTTATAATTGTCGATAAAGAAATTATTTACAAGGACTAGGTTGTGATTTGTTTGGGCATATTTAGTCCCAAAAAAGAGGAATTATTTCAGGTTTCCATAGGTTTTAATTTCAAATAAAAACTATAGGAAACGAATTCATAGAAAAATTGGAATACTAATTCATTTTTAATCAGAAAAAATAAAATTTGCAGCAGGTAGTGTAATGCGTAATGATACCAACTGTTTACGAAACTCGACTTGCATTATCTGTTAAAGTATATTTAAATTCAACTCCTAAGTAAAAAAATCTATAACTGTTTAAAAAGAACATTAAGCTCTCATCTTTGGAAAAAGTTAATAAACTTCACCTAAGCTCGAACTTTCCTGGAAACTGGTGGCCTAATTAGGAGAGATACAACTTTCCACTTGGTTATTTAGCGAAGCTGCAAACTATGAACTTTGGAGGTTAGACTACGTTAATCCATGTTTAGTAGTATATTTTTAATGCAGTTGTTTTTCATTTATAAATCTTTTAAAACCTTCAAGGATGATAAAATGAGAGTTTTTTTAACGATAACATCCCTCCACCTAACTATTAAGTTATAAAATGATTTAGAAATATTAATCTCCATTGGTTACATAAGCTGTACAGAGTATATCTATTATCATTGACTTTATATCTACACCAGTATATCTATATCAGTGTAGATATAAAGTCAATGCTATTATCCAGTTGAGATCAATTCCACTCTAGATGAATAGATCTGCTTTCGACTTTATTAAAAAACGTTTCCGCCTTTGAAAGAAGTTATTCTTACCACTAATGTTTGATTTAATCCTATTTATTAGCCATTAGCCTGGTATTACTTTTTCGTTTGTTTAACAAGTTATTCACTACTTTCTCATCATTAACTTTCACTACCTTTGTCTTTCAAATTAACGGTTTATTTTAGTGTTATTGATAACAATTTCTTGTATGTGTATATATTTGATAACTGAATCATGAATGAAATTTACGCAACACTAAGGTAAAAGAGAACGCTTCTGCTATCTATAATGGAATAGCTGTTACCCTGCTACAGGTAGGAGCTGGTCATCCTACCATAGAGGTGAATCCTTGAATAGGTTCCTAGACAGATTCGTTCAACGATTTGTTTATACACTGACTGATGTGATTAGCCATTTTAGACCACTGAGGTGAGTGATTCCCACTACATCGACCAAATAAAGCTAGAAATAAAGCTTTATGGTGGTTAAAATAAAGCTGAGATAACCGAAAGCAACTTGGTGAATAAAGAAATAGTTATTTGTGTAACTAGTGAGCAAAATCTTTGCTGCTCACGAGAGCAATGTTTACGCACGAGCAGTAGGCGAGTGCGGAATGTTTCTCGAGTGCAGGCCATTTGCCATTGTGTTACACAATATATGTTTCCTACAGTCAATATAAAGCATATAAATAATTAGTCTCACAAGCATTGAAGGGAATGGAAAACACTGGAAACACTGCGCCAGCTGATTGTAGTCGTAGTATCTTTAAGGCTGCGGCACCACTTGCCTTAAATTGTCGCGCTGCAAATTGTATCGCGCTACACGCTACAGTTGGTGGCTCCACTAGCAGCACAGTACGAACTACAATCTGCTGCGTCCTCTCACATGCACCGTGGCTCCACTAGCAGTATAGTGTAGCGCCGAGGTCAACTTGGCTCTGGATCATGCCACAAATTAACATTCGTAGTGTTGTTATCAGTGTACTTTATCAATACGACACCGATCACAGCAGGAAAATGGTGGATCCATCCAATATTAAGCAACGGAAAGTCCGAAGGGATGTTCCACACATTAAATACTGAAAGTATTCAGACAAGTTTTTTGAATATTATCGAATGTCCCAAAACTCGTTTGATTACTTAATAAAATCAGTATCAACACGTAAACACGTTTTAAGAAGTATACCAAACTAAGAGAAGCAATTGGAGTATAGGAAAGGTTTTCAGTGACATTAAGGTAATTTTAGTGTACTGAATATCAACTTATTAATTTTATACAGTGAACCCTCACTTCAACAATCCTTGTTGTGTCGAATTACTCTACTATAATGGTAATTTTATCTCTATTTCTACTTTATTTTAATTTTATAAACTCATTAACCCTCAGAAGTAATATTTATAAGTAACCAATGTAAGGTGAATATCAATGAGTTTCGTGAGTTTTTGTTGTACCTTTTAATAATAATCTAAAACAGCCATTAGGAGCTTTTTATTATAGGGCTAATAATTATAACAATTGTACGACTGCTGCACTTAAAAACAAATTGAATGTTTTAACTTATTTGTTTCTCCAATCACTACTGTTTTACTTTATAATATAAAGTAGGAAACCCCTACACAACCTTTATAAAACAATATTCCCACACTCCCGATGTAATAATTTAATAATTTGTAATATAATAATTTCACAGTCCAGTTCAGGCTCCATTGATTACAAATCAATCCACAAAAGTAAAATAAACCAAGGACACTAAAAAGTCGAAAGTGATTGTAGCGTGTGTGTCTTGTCCATGTATGCCTGTCGGCTGTACGTACTCTGACTTGGCGCGGCACTACAATCTACAGCTAGTGGAGCCACCTGTTAGCTGCAAAATGTAGCGCGAAAATGGTCCGAGTTCCATTCCCGCGCGACGCTACATTCTACGGCGCGCTGTAAAATGTAGCGCGCTGCAGACTGTCGCTAGTGGAGCCACCTTCGTTTGATCGCTGCATTCCCATTTCCTCAATTGACCAGCTACAATTTGCAGCGCGGCAATCTACGGCAAGTGGAGCCGCGGCCTAAGAGTTACCTATTTTCCAGAGTACAAGTATAAACAGTAATAATCAGTATAAACAGAATAAACTAATAATTTTGTAGCTTTCTTACTTACGCACCAAGAAGAAAACAGTTCGTATGCTCGTTCATACATCTTTCTTGATTTTCCTGGAAACAGGTTTAATGAAACATGTTTTGCAGTTTCTGCTACATATTTCTTCTGGTGTACACATATATTCACAATCACTCTCAACATGTTAGAGTGCAGTGTTGTAGAGTTCATTATTCTCAACATGTTAGGCCCACTAACACGGTGTATTCTTTAAAATACTACACTTTAGGTTATGTTGAAACCAAGCGTTGAACGGAAATAGAATTTAAACACGAAATGGCAGGTTATATCGTAGTATCAATAGTCAATCAGCTGATCATAGTTGTAGTATCAAGTGTTGCCAACCTATTTCCAAGCGTACACGGATTACGTGCATAATTAAACCACGCTATTATGTATTGTTTGGTTGGAAATCTGGTGTGCACCAGTATAAACCGTGCGACAAAGTATAAACGGTGCGACAAAGTAAGTAAATTCAGCAATCAGCAGCTTTCTGTAACAATCAGTGCAAGGAATCCAACTTTGTCGAGTGACTGTAGGAAAAATAAGTTGTGAAAACCCTCTATTATGCTCTTTTAAGCTAATTTTCAGAAAAAAGAGGAATGAAAAAATATTGCTTGAGTATATAAGTGAGGAGAACTATTTTTAATTGTGTATTTACTATATTATACAATGGTCCAAACATAGATACAGTTTTTAGTGTACGCTTATTTGCAGGTAAAACTAAATTTCTTCAAAACCAAAGCTAAAGATTAAACTAGGCACTAAATCCATTAGTGTTGCATCCTATTCAATGTTGATTAGATTTTCTATAATCCTATTTTCATAATCCTATCACACCACTTGGATTAAGAGCTCTCATCCGCTGGATGTTTTCTGAATTAGTTTGTATGTGATTAATTCTGCGACAGATCCTTCAACACAATATTTAATTTGAAACTATTTCAACTTTGTTTTTAGGAGTGTAATTTTGATTGTCATCATCATGCTAAACACCAATGATTGTGAATTACGCACAATATTTTTGCTTACAGTTTTTTATAGGATTTTTCAATGTGTAACTATAAACTTTATCCGTAATATGATAATAAGTGTTTATATTGCAGTTGACCTAATTAGAATTTTTCGATCGTAAAGAACATTACTTTGAACTTCAAAGTTCAGTAAACATTTTTCTCACCAAACACTATGTAAAAATGTTATATTAGGCGAACTTATTTTAGATATTTTAGATTTAATAAACAAATAACGTGTGTGAGTATAATATTTGTCAATTTTAAACTAATCTATTTCGTTATACATCGTGCTCGTCTGAAAGATTTCAAACTTATAAGATTTTTTCACCTTTGTTAGCAACACAACGCAGCCCTAAAACCGGGTAAAATTCGGAAATAAAATAATGCAAGTTTATAACTTTTATCATCTTAAACAAATTATTTCTTTAAATCGTTCAGATCATGAATGGTTGGGAGAACCACTAAAGCGCCAAACGCTATTTTGGAATTGTTCCAAAAACTGTTGTAAACTTCAGACAATCCGGCCTTCATAAATAAATTAGTCGACCTTAAATGAAAGTAATATCCTGTTAGAAGTTTTACAAACCTTATATGAAACTGTACACAATATCTCCTCTAATTTTTATTATAAATAATCCTATATTTATAGAAATAAAAATTCCTAAAAACCCCCTTACGGGTACTTACGTACCTAACATAACCTTAGGGTGGGCTATGTTGTAGGTAAGGTTAGTTTAGTGCACGAAGGTTTTGTTATTTAAACTAATACAAATCTTATTTGTAAGTTGATTGATCGGTGTGGTCGGAATAATACTGAAGTACACACTTAAGCTTAAAAGATTTCGTTTTTTGGTGTAGAAAATAAAAACTACTTTATCTGAAAAGGAAAAGGAATATTTAATCAACTTTCCCAAGCCCAGTGACCACTTAAAATATTCGTTACGAAAGACAGTGTTTGTAAATTTAACGACCACGGGGTTTAAGTCTAACTGCAGAATCAAAAACAAGTTCAACATCTGAGAGCGCTTCCAAACTTCTCAAACAGCTGAGGGCAAAATTGATGCTCTTCTAAACACAATCAAAGACGCATTCTGATTTTCGCATCACAACTCTTTAAACTTCTTTCCATGCCAAACTCACTTCTTTTCTAAGAATTGAACAATTCTGCCAAATCTAGTAAGCATGTAAGGCTTTTGAGAAGAGGTAAATTTTAGTGTACATAAATAGATGGGGCAATATCAATAGTCGAATAAATATATAAAAATCGGTCATATATTTACATTGAATAATGCTTTATTATTATTTCCACCCTAAACGATAACACAAAAACATGCACTTATATTATTACTGACCTAATATTAATGTTGTGCTTTTAAATTCACATCTAGCAAATTATGTAGAATAAATATTTTCCACCACACTATGATGTTTTCAGCCGTTTTACAAACGTTAATTGGAGGATGAATGCAACTTATTTCTGTCCATGCCAAACATCATCGTCATTTAGGGACCGAGCAGGTTTTTACATCCCCAGGACCGAAAATCAGCTGTTCACTTATTTACTTAAAACATTAATGTGCATTAAATACACAAGCATTATCTATATTATGCATTGCGATTGACTTGTTTTATTACCACCGATGCCTAGCAACTATTTATATTTTTTCTCAATTTTGTAGAGTGTGGTGAAAAATTAAGTTCGTACCACGGGCAGGGTTTTGCAGTTCTCGATTGTTTTAAGTCGAGCCAGCAAAACCTCATTCTTGGCCTTAGGTACGAAATGTACTATTGGTTTCATTCTCAATGATCTTGGAAATAGAAGAAACCAACCAATTTATATATGAAAAATCTGACTCTACGAGTGCATTAAAAACTATACTAACTTAATAAATATTCCTATATTTCCTATTTTGTGATATTCCTATATCACAATATTCATCTAGGAGTTCTATTATTGTATAAGCTGTATGACTAGTTTTTAAAATCTAACACAAGGCAAGTGTGCAGGGTTATCGTTTTGGTTATAGAAGTTTAGGTATGAAGATTTCTTCTGCTATTTTATTATATTTGACTCAATCATCTTTAATGAACCGAGGGGTAATTTGATCAAAAACAACGAGTTTATTTATGGGTAAAAGGTGTTTTTATAATACATAGTGACGTAGTGATATATTAAGTGATAAATTGATTATGCTCGTATTATATACTGTAAATGTTTTTTTACTGTTTAAACTCATTTTTTACATTTACTCTTTTCCCTCTCCATACCAATAATCCTTAAAACTGCAGAGAGTTTGCATGTATTTTTAGAACAGATCCTTTCAAATGCAACTTTTAAAACGCCTGGGAGCGTTTTTGACACTTACATGGACTTAACTTCACTCTTCTCAAGTGTGGAATAAAATTGAGCTTTTTGTTTCGTCTTCTATTTTCTTCTTTGTTTTGTATTCTATTTGTAGAATTCTCAGAATAGTTCTAAAGCATATTTTAAATTTATTACACAGCCTCTTTAATGAGACATAAATGAAAACTTTTCACTCTGTATTCTCCAAGATCGACAGCTTTGATAATTGTATTCAAAACTGTGTGTAGGCCTATAGCTTTATACAGTATAAGTTATTAGGGATTCAATGTGTGAGATTTCCAACAATTGACCTTTTTTGACTCCCCTATTCCAAATTATTATTTAAAATATTTTTGTGAGTCGGTGGCTCAGCCGGTAGTGCCCTGGATTTTGGGCCCAAAGCAGCGATGTCGTGGGTTCGGGTCCTAGTGCCACATAATTATAAAATTAAAAAAAAAATTAAAGATATTTTAGACGTTTGATAGTATAAATGGATTTCAATTTATCGAAACCATTTTAGTTGGATGTACCAGCATATCAAGATCCAATAATATTTCTATTACAAAGTATTAATTATATTGATCCGCAAAATGTTTGGTTCGCTTAAGTATGCTACATGCATAACCGTTTCGAGAGCAAACAATTTTAAAACAGTCACACTCTAAATTTGTATTAACTATAATTTAAATAAAACGATAATTGAATGTTTTGAGTCATCGTCATTGAGAACGATCACTTTTCAGTATAATACTGTTTTTTGAAAAGCTATCAAGGAAATTAAAACATTTTGAAACTTTTGTAATGCTGTGTTATTATTCCCTAGACTACTGCAGATGAAAACCATTCAAGCTGCAATCAATACCATTTCTGATGACATGATCTTCACTTTACTTTAATTATCGAAGGTGATCTTCCTTTAAATTCATTTCCCCTTTTCCATAATGACCAAAGAATATTTTTAGCACTAATTGCAGATATGCCCAATCACAAATAGAACCAAATCATACTTCAAATCGTCCCAGGTCGTACATTATGTAGCTTAAATACAAAATTCATTTTTGTATTACGTTAGCTTAAATATTTATATGTTACAACCTAATAGTTTATTTATTAGGTACCGGAATCACACATGTAAACTTAACTAAAATATTTAATTTTAATAATTTATTTTAAAATGTTATCACTTTATTAAATAGAAATATACATTTTAGTATTCAGTAGTCATCACGAAACATGGAGTTGTTTGACTAAATACCCAGGGATATTGTAAGATAAAGACACAAGTGCAATTTAAATCAATATCCAGAAGTATGCCAATGAGTTCTGATCAATTGAACTTCCTTCTGCTATTGTATACAATTTTACGTTCATCATCACGCTATTAAAAAAAAATACATTTATATATTCTTTTGTATTATAGAAAAGAAATAAACGATGTACTAAATATCAGAGATAGCTACAATGTCGTACGCTAGAGACGTCCGGAACTGTTTCCGTAGAGGTAAAGAATCTGCTCTTTCTTGTTCGGACGATGGTTCGGACTTGTACGAAGCTATAACTTTGACTTGTGACCCACTTTGGGACGTGATATCCGTAGTGGTAAGATTCATGGGTGGTGTTAAGAATGGCATAACTGGACTTTGAGGATCGGAAACTGTTGTTAGGTGCAGATAAATGTAAGTGTATGATATAGATGCACTCTACGAGCACTGTATCATGCAGACGAGTAGGGAGCAAATTATAAAATATGAGAAGAAGTGGGTTAAAGAGGGAAGTAGGATGTTAGTTAAAAAAGTTTATTCTTACAGTAGAAAATCCATAATGAATTTATATGGTTTGCATTTATAATTGAGCTATGTAGTATTCTGCTACATTTAGTTCCACCAAATTTAATCCAACTTAGGGAATTCCTTGATTCATGAACAATAACATACCATTATATCTTTGAGTGTGCTGGAAAAAATTATTAATATGCAGTTTCTGTTTGCGTTTTCGCAAATCTTTCAAAATCCTCCTTACGTGCAAAACATATTACTGTATTTTGCAAATTTTTCTCTCTTAAATTTTAAAATGAAATCGTTTTATTTCAGGTAAACTTAAATACAATCCGTTATTGCGTCTTTGTAGACATAGTAGGCTCAAGACATGAGAGGTCTTATGCCTTATTAAACTTTTCTTTCTTTTAGAACATTATGAATTATTACATATTGTTATCAAAGGCATCAATCCCCCAAACAGCTTCGTAACGTACTCAAAGGGACTGTAAGACACAATTTTTAATCTACGTACTTAAGACTGACTTTGAAATTTCCATATATCATTTGGGATGTTGTAAGTCTGCCTTCGTAGTTAGGTTACTTTTTTGAGGGTTTAGTACTCTTGTAAAACCTTTCGTAGAGATAATATCGTAAAATAAGAAGAAAATAGTATAAATTATATACAAATTCATCCTGGCCGATTGTATTGTGTTTGACAAATATGTTGCTTAGTTCAATAGACATGGACATGGAGTTAAATTAAAAGTTAGTATTTGTATTGTAGTTTTTCCTGAGATTAGTATTTATGTATTTTTAGCATGGATTTTGTTTTAATTCCAAAGATAGAACCAATAACATAGTTATTTAATGTTCTTTGGATTCAGAGAGTAAATTTAACCTCAATCTCAAACGCAATATCTGCGAACAAATATCCTCCTTCAATAAGATAAAAATTTAATTTCAGGAGATGTTGAGGTGGATATTAATTTATTCTTTGTCACTTTACCTTTACAATGTAATGAAGGTTGGCCTCCCAAAATGCAATATCGCCATTTTGTAAACTTTTAATTTAACTATAATCTCAGCAGTTGATTTATTATGTTCAACTTGAAGCGCATGTATAATAAAACGTTGATTATTATAAATATCACAGGAGGAATGGCAGGAACGGGAGAAGCTAAGTGATTTTGTATACATTGTGGAATTTAAAGTTTGAATACAACTTTGATTGTACAAAGAGTTTGAATGTTAGGTCTCTAAAGAAGAGATGTCGGGTGATTTTGAAGAAGTTAAAATATTCTTATAAGTTATACAATACTTTCCATCAAGAGATATTTTACTTGCTTTCGGCTCAGGAATAGATTTAAAATGGTTTATACATAAAATATGGAATAAATGTTTGTTTTGCAAACTTTAGGGACATTAAACGTTTCTTCGATATTCTGTACACTGTACAGAGTATTGACTATTTGTTGAATATTATATAAATGGAGGATATTGGACAGCAGTGCAAAAAAAGGCTATCTAAAAGTTGCAATATTTAGTTGGGTTATCAAAATAAATCAACAAATAATATACCTAACCATACCAAATATCTTTTACCTGAACCTTTTTTCGCAAAGTAAACATAAAACCAACTACATCTGGTAATCTGAAACTAGGTCTGATATATTTAACTTTTAAATTTTTTTGTCATCCTTTACATCCAGCCATTTAATTTAACATGCCCTTAGTAAAATGCCAGTAACCTTAAGGAAAATTAACTGTCGAGGCGTTTTTCATAGTCTAGTTTCTAGTTTTGATGTCCAATTTCATGTTTGCAGCGTAAAGTGTCATACCCATCAGGTTAGAAATGATTTGGCTTTGCCAATGTAAACGAAAAGGTCTAACAACACTTTTGACATTTGAGAGCTCCTACAGTTCTTATGTTGATACTTTTTTTAGCTAAATAGAACATCCATTCTGATTTTCGTTTCAAAGTTTTTTTTTATCATCCTAATCTTGCATATTAATCCTTTAGTCAAAATACAAAATGGCGTATAATGGTAAAACCTTTAAGGTGAAATAATAACAAGACATTACTAAGTGCTAGACAATAAGCTACAAAATACCCTAAGTATGAAACTAAATTAAAACCTTTGAGACTAAAACTTTAATAAAATAACAATAATGAGTATCTATGGCCTAATATAAGAGAAACATAACAAATACGCCAAGACGAACATTGCATACTCCACAACCTCTCAATGATTCTACGTCATCAATTATTTTCTCAATATTTACTTTTTCGTGTTTATTGGCGAGTTCAGTATACATTTTGAAAACAATAAATTACTGAAAACGTTTTCTTTATAAAATTGTGTCTTGGGAACACTCTATTTATACATCATAAATGTATTGATTAAACTACTTATAAATCAAAAATATAATTAAAACGGTTTTTATTTATTGATTTCTGAAAATTTAAAATCATTCCCATATTTATATGCTTTTCCTAGGTTACAGTATATTGTTTACTTTAAGGTTTTGCTTTAACAACATTCTTAAATATAATGTTACAATGTTAATTTTATTTCAAAATAAAGGCTGAAAATTTAGTTATTTGTTATTCCTGGGCCGTCTCAAATTACTGGTGGAATTTGTTTGTCAGCAGACTAATGAAGTAGAGATTGGACCAAGCGGGCGGAATAACAATGTAACATTTTTAAAATTTTGTTTTTTAGTGTGTTCAGTAAATACCATTAAATGAGTAGGCTAAAATACGTTTAAGAAAGCCTAGCAGCCAGGGTCATTTCGTGACTTTAATACCCGTGATATATTCGAATTAATTTACAATTTTCTATTGCTCAGAGTTGGATTGAAAACTATATATTTTTATGTGATAACCATTAACAAATCTCTGACTTGTAATTTATTAAAGCAAACCTTGAACATACATTGTATTTAGTTTTTCCAATACAATATGAAATCATGAATAACAAGTGAAACGAACTTATTTGAAAGTAATTTTGATAAGTCACTTTCTTCTTTACGTTTTATCATGTTTTTTACTAATAACATTACAATAATTTACTTGAATTCAAAAAAACGTCATTAACTGCAACGATTTTCCATTTTTGTATGGATGTTAACAAAATTAGTTCATGGCCATCTGTTTTGATGTAAACAAATGTAGACATGAAAAATGTGAGATGATTGACAATAGAATTCAGCATAGACTATGAAGTTATAGAATCCTCTATACTAGGACGAAGGACTTTTATGGGATATCAACCAAACCCACAAAATACTAAGAGACAAGAGCTTTAAATTGATACCCAATAAGCATATGAAAATAAATATTTAGGGGTTGATTTGCTGAACAAAAAAATTCAACAAATTCTTTTAATAATATAGATTGCATTGTCATTATATATGATATTTCGTTTACAAATTGTAATTAATTTAATTATGGTATCCAAACAGAAGAATATTATATCAAGCAATGTGTGTTAGTTTTTAAGCCCCTTGTTTTACAGCTTTAGGTACATTTTATCGTACAGTGTCGTAGTAGTATCGTATAAAATGTTGGTATTTTAAAACGTTAGCTTACCTCTTAAAAAATAAAATAAGCTGCATTTAGCATGGATTTCTTTATTAAAGCGTCGGACAATATTTACAATCACATCACACTGTGCAAATGAGCGTTTAAAACCAATGTAAAGATACATAACATTTCAAACACCTGGTTATTCTCACTTAGCTCCTCACAAAGTTGGATTTAAATAAAGTTTTATACCTCAAGATCAATGTTTTTCTTTAAAAAAATGTCTTAAAAGTACTAAGCTTTTTTAAATAGTTAACCGTTGGTTGTACCATTATTAGATATGAATACTTAACCAAAATACCCTGCCGCAGAAAACATGTAGTCTTTTAATAAATAAAGTCTTTGTGTTTTACTTAAATTTTTCCTTAAATATGTCACAATTATTCCTCATAAACATTTTTTGTTTGTTTAATGAGTACTTAGGTTTTCTACCACAGGCAGGGTGGACATAAACAAGCAAACTACAACAGTTTACTTATCCTCTACACTACAAGCATTGCATGACAATTTTTAATTTAAAGAATTTGAACGGTCAGCGTTTTAGCCCTTGGGAAATCAAAACGAAAAAGTAGCTCGGCCCTGGGTTTAGGTATTACCATGAGACCTATGGCAGTAGCTGATTTCCTATATGGGAAATTAAATAACATGAAAATTTTCTGAAACATCTTTGTAACTAGACTAAATATGGATATTCAATATACCACCTAACTTTACGAATAAAGAACGATATCATTTATTGTAATGAAGTATTTCTAAGCTAGTTAAACGAATTCTGAATCCAACACACTTAACTATACTTCCGTAGTTTAATTATTATAAACCTTTATTTTTTTAAGCTACTCTAAACACTACTTATTTTTGACTGGTTTAAGAATAATAAGCAAATTTCTATTGAACAAACTCATCCGAGAAAACAAACTCACAACTAGAAAGGACAATACGACTTACTGTATATCATCAATAATAAATGTTTTAGTTAACTATAAGATCATTTTGGGTATAAACGTTTGAAATTCATATTCTTTTTAGTTGTTTCTATTTATTTAAATTTCAATTATTTTGACGCTACAGATAGTCATAGTGTGTTTTACAGCATAATGTTATAATATGATTGTTAGAAAGTTCTGATAACATATTGGTGTAGTTCTGTAAGATTACATATGATCTTAGTTTGTCATCTAAATATCAAGCTACTTGTTGTGGACAAGCCACAACTTCACTAAGACTGGAGACATTTGTCCCCTTCTACAACTGATTTCCCACTGGAATTGGAGATGTAATATACCCCAGTCCAGCTACTGTTGGGGGTTACAATATAGGTTAATGAACTATTACTATATTTATTAGTAAAACTTATATAAAAATATTTAAATAGCTCAGCAAATACTTTTATACAATAAAATCATGATCCTAAAGCTTCTACCAGTTATTGAATGTAATTTAATATTGACTGGGGAGGTGGCGTCGTTGTGTAATCTAGCTACTAGGAGGTTACGTATTGTGGATATTTATAGGCATGCACTGTGGATGCGATACTTCCCAGTGTGGATTAAGGGCGCGCTTTACCCCTGACGCGCAACCGAATGCAAGGGTTTGCAAGATTTCTGTTTTCACCTGCTACATTGAAGGTAGAATCAAAGTTAAGGTCTCATATTAAATAGGATAACATTTTCTATAGTTCTTTGTTTCTATATTTCGTTTATTTTAAATACACACCTTATAAACTTGAGTTGTAGTACAAGAAAAAAGGGTCTTTTCAACTAGCCTTAACTTATTAAAAAAACCTGTTTTGAACATTTGAAAAACGCAGAGCTATAGATTGGTCTTTTTACTAATAAAAGCCGTTTAGAGTGCGTAGCTATCATTATTTGTTAATTCTACAACAGTAATCTTGGAAACGTCTGCAAGCGCTTCTCGCAGCGCTGTCCAATGGTGAAACATAGCTACTGGAGCCCGAGCTGAGGTAAAGCGTACCCTTAACGTCCGCACTAGTGAGTACTACGACTATCCGCAGCACAGACAATATAATACTTTTATTCCATTGTCTGTGATCCGCAGTATCCTGATAAATATACCAATTCTTTAATTACAAGGAAAACATGTGGTTCGGATTCCACTATAAACTGTAGGTCCCTTAGTTGCCATTGGCTGTATGGGCTATTAATTACAGCTGTGTCTAAGGAACATGTTTGCCTTAGTCACTAGCAAGACTACAAGATCGCACCACTCATCCTGTACTCATTCTTCACTCATATTTGGGTTAAAATACGCACACGGTGGCGTCACCATCTTAAATAATTGATAATTGATACATATTTGAAGCTTAAGCACAAAAATTAGCCTCGGAATTATTTTTGAAGGTACAACCTATTTATAGAAACTGTAAACTAAACGTTATGCTTTAGCAACAACATTTTCGTAAATCTTAAAAGTTTCGCCCTACAATGACTGTACTCAGAGGAAAATTTAAAAATCCGTAATGACTTTCACATCCAGTTATGATAGCAAAATGAATATACAGCTGTAAACTTGTGTTTTACATAAACATGGGCCAAAAAGTGTTCTTCCCGAACTTACAGCCGATAAGAACTTCCTTGGAACCTGCGTGGTTGAATTTTGTAACTTTGCTTGTGGTGTAGTTATTATAAATCTAAGCGGTTTTCTCTGTAAACCTATTTAATATCATACTTTCAAATCCATTATGTACACAGATAACAAAAAAATCGAGCTACCATTAGTGTGTAAGTTCGTAATGGGAAGTGTAAGTTTTAACGAATACGTTTAACTTTATTAATTTGTTAGGTATTTAGCTATTATTCTTGTTTCATATTTTCCAATGTTGTCTATTATGGCTACTTGTGCAATTTTTAACAAACAATTCAAACAGCGTGCAGACATTATCACAACTATGATAACTTTTAAAACTAAATTCATAATGTAATTATTGACACATTTTAAAATCTTATATTTTCCGACTATTTTCAATACTTAATAATTTAACAACTTAGCTGAGTTAGTTGCAATAAGTTAAATGTGATACACATTATCATTATTTTTTACTAGCTAATCTAGAGTGATGGTAAAAAACCTATCTAACAGTTAAATAAATGTATTGTTCCATAAGGAAACTTTAATTCAGCAATAGTATTCATCATAGCTTCCTTATCTTAAAATAACACCGCGCATTTTATCTTAAAAGGATATAGCAAGATTTAAATTATAACAGAGATGTTCAAGACAGAATGCATTCACGTGTAGGGGTGTATGAATAGCAAACCGGTAACACTAATTTGCATAACATATTAATCCTGGAGCTCTGTCTGAGTGTTTTAAGCTCATATTTGTATTCCGTCATGTCTTTGAACATACGCATATAAAGCCATTTGAATTGCATCAAGAGATGTTATTACATTTATTTACCACACAATCTTGAACCCATATACGCTTGGATCAAGGGGTCTTAACCAATAGTAGCTTATACATTTATCATTTGTGATGGAGAACAAAAGAAAGATCAAAATACATGGTGCATGGGTGCAAAGGTTCATAGAAAAATAACTGTAAACATTGTTCAAAATATTTTTTATCATATTCATTTATTTATTTATTTATTTATTTCATTCATTCAATTATTATTATATACTAGTGCACGGGGGAAGAAGTCAAAATCTTATATTATTTAGTCGAGGGAATGCTATGTCAGGGGCCCCAATTGCACCTGTTGCTCGAATTCGAGCAATTGCAAAGTATTGCAGGAATTATTTTAAAACGAATAACAGTCATAATTTCCTATGACCTAAAACTCAAAGATAATGTAATCAATCACTCTACTCCAGTTATCGAAACTGAAAACGAACTCGCTCCGAAAACGAACGCTCTTGTGTTTATCATGCGTTTACTATGAACAGCTGTAATTAATACAAATTATTCGTCTGTTTAATAAAACAAAATCTTTTCATCATAAGAAATACATTGGGATTTTGATGGCATAGCCCGAGGACTTTTATGACAGGAATTGGTGAAAGGGGGCGTCTACACAAAAAATACTTCATTTTGTCACATCGTTTGTAAAAATCCGTCCATTATTAACGGAGGAGTAGTGTTTCGTAGAAATCGCCTTCACGTATTATATATAAGGATTCATCTTACATTGATGATGAATAGTATTAAAAATTAGATAGATTTACATTTTCAAACTTTGTGTACGATGTTTGATGTTATCTTAACGAACTAACGATCGAACACAACTATTACGTTCATGTCGAAAAATATCAAAACAATAACTTCAAAAACGCGTCACGTATGATGTCCGTGTAACACTCTTTGAAAATGATTTGCAATTTTAAACAAACCTTTGTATTTGACATAACTATTTTGTTTGATCATTGAAGCAATTTCTTTAGGTAAATTACCTGATTTTATTTGTTCAACTATTTAAAATTACCATGTTGTTCTGTGTTGATTATATTGTTACAAAGATTTGTTGTTAATTAGAGAATTAATGTTCTTTTAATTTTGTTACTTCCATATTGGGTAGCTGGAATATTCTAGATTTACTGTGGCTTTAATATTTGTGATTTGGAAGAAGACATGATGAGAACCACAGTTTGAGCTTAGATTGGGGTGCTTTCTGGCTACATGACTTAATCTATCTAGTAATATCTATTAAATGCACTAGTTTCAGTAGCAGTAACTTAGATACATGCTATAACTTGCCACATACTTCAATTATTAGCTTAGAATAAAACAGATAACTTCAATCATACTACAAAGTCAACCACTAATCGTTGCTGATTTTTTTTGCAAACATACCAACGTTTATACTACTGTTTTTACCAAGCAAATTCTAACGCCTTCAAAAGAATAAGCTGAATAAATTAATGGATAAGCCAGCTTACGGCTAAAATATTTTAGAAATTTGTAACAAAGGTTAATTTATCTTTTAGTATGGTAATTTTGTTAGCATACAAATTATTTTGCATGAAATAACTATGAACAGTATCCACAAGAGGAGGATAACGGAAAAGACCTCATTATACTTATGATCTTGCAGTAACCTGAGCTATTGGAGGATTTGCCCTGGGGAAATGTTATGAAAATACTCTACTGAAAATGCCGTAATTTTCCTAAACGTTCTCTACTTTATTTTATCATAATAATTCTGTTATTTTATCTTATAAAATAAGGTAAAACTCACTTTAATTAAAGGATATTAAACTTTTGTCATCCAGCATAACAGACTAAATAATAACTCAGGTTTCGTAAATTTCGACCGAGTAAGTTCTCAAATATTCTAAAAACTCAAAATTAAAATAAAATGTGCAATTTAGTTATTATTTTGAAACTTATTACCATTTAGGCCTAATAAGAAATCCAGAGGTTCATTTTTACCTTATATATTGTTTTGCAAATTGTCTCAATAAAGTTGGTTCATTACATACGATATTTTATTCTTTGGTGAGAGAAATATTAATCATTGTTAACATAGTATAAATTCTTACTTATTAACTCTAACATTGTACGATAGACAGTAGATAGTATTTATATAGTACGATTCTGTGTGCATGTCAGTTAGTAATCCTCACTAGTGGATATATTATACCATTATACATTTAGGCTATTGAATTGTTCAGTTAATAGTAATTTTACAAAGGCCACTGATTTATTTGGAGGATTAGTTGTTGAAAGACTTCATGGACAAATGATGACTCTCAAATTCAATTATCCACACAAAGAGGCTTAAGATGCCGACGAAGATTGGACAATAAATTAGAGTTGGTCTCTTACAATACTAGAGACTTTAGTAGGTCAGCTTACTTGTAATAGCTTGTAAGTCATGGGTATCTTACCTTGGCAGACCTAAGTAAGCAACCATGAGTGGATAGAAGTCTTTCAACCTAGTCTAGTCCTGGAATCCATTCGTTGAATTTGAGAGCCTGATTTTGCTGAATGATTGATTTTTAAGCTATAACCATTGGTTTAAAGTCCATCCATTAAAAAAATTGTGTTAATTTAGGGTTTAAAAAATCGTCGGGGTTAGATAATTGTTTGTTAGTAATTTATTTATTTATTTATTCCAACGGATACACCATTTACAAAATACAATATATTTAAGCACAGTAGAATGGAAAGATAAATTGCATTTGAAATAATAAGAGAAGCTGCATATACCATTGAACAAAACATCATTGCAACAAAAAGTAATAACAACAAGATAGCAACGTAACAACAATAACAGATAATAACATTAAAAAAGTATAATAACAACAAACAGACAGCATAACAGATAACAGATACTTAATAACAGAACAATTTTAATATTGAATTGGATTTCAGAAAATGCAAGTAGACTTTGAAAGTATAGCAATTACAGATATCTCAAGAAGATTTAACAATAAACTATGATGACTATAACTTCTATGTGAAACATTAACAACAATAAATCTATGAATGAATAACAAGAAATAACAGATGTTGGGACAAAACAAACATACATCATCTACAAAACAGGCATAGCAAAGATAATTTTAGAGGTTTTTCTTCTGAAGGAGGACAACTGTTCGTTGAAGAAGTCAACTTGTGATCCGAATTCGTTTCCATGACGCTGCCATCTTACCAATCCACAATTGAGAGAGTAGTTGGTTGGTGAATACAAGTGAGCAAAAGTATCTGAAGATCGTGTTTCTCTCGGTATAAGGAAATTAATTAGTAATTGATCATTTTATCAGATTTCATATTTTGTCAGATATAAATTTAGCAGAAAGATTAAGAAGTGTGTTGGTAGTACAAATGTTGAACAAATAAAAGGTTACAATCTTTGAGTTAGCCTAACAAAAAACTACATTCACTGCGTCCCGGATATATTTCTTATACCACTACTAAGTAGGCCTACTTTACCTCGTCCACGTACGGTGATGAAATTCTGGGCAGTTAGAATCGTCTCGGGTGTCTTCTTAGCTGCCAATGCCAACAATGATAGTAAATATTGTTTGTTTTAGTACTCCTAGCTTTGTTACATTGTAATTTGTTGATGTCAACTTCCTACTAACAACTCTATTTTAGGCCAAAAATTAACTTCCAGGATCAATTAGTTACTTTAACTAGTTCTAATATTACGTTTAACATGCCATGGAAATCTTATAAGCGATTCACTTATTTTAATTGTACTACATTATATAATTTTGAGACAATGCTCACTTAGTTCCATCACTTAAAAGTCGGCTGATTACCAAAGGACAAAGGAGGGAAATACAAACATACCTTTAGTCTGCCTCAAAACATCAAAAACAACTATTCTTTTACATAAAGTTAAATGAAATATCTCGTTTACAATGTTTCGAACAATCATACAGCTGAAGTTTGTTGACACAGAAGATTCTCTTTATGCGAGAGTGTCGACTCTAATAAAGGCGATCACAAAGGCTCAGGACTATCCAAGTTGACTTTACAGGATACAAGAGCTGTTTTAATAAATCCCTTTGAAATTCTTACTGAACGTTTGTTCAAAATAAATTAAAAGTATTTTCGCCCGTATAAAACCTTTTACAGTAATCGACATTTTTTATTGTCCAGTATGTACATAGTAGGGTACATAAGTGTTCATAAGTGTCCATAAGTGTCCATAAGTAAAGTAGGATTTGCTAAATTCTGCCATTATTTACTTAGTCATTTTTTATATAAACCTGTTATTTTTCTCCTCACAGATACTAATTAATGGCCAGAATCATGAGTTAATATTTCTTAATGATATTTTTTAAGGTCCACCACAAAGATTTATAAAATGTTTTCAAAGTCCTTTTGGGTAAATTATTTAATGGCACAAAAACAGTTTTCACCATTTAGGTACGGTATTCATTATCAGTAAAGTTCATGAACAAAGTTTGATTTTTTAAATTTGTAAATGGTAAATGGTCGAAGGGATAAACAAGGGAGAAGGAGTCCTTGGATATATCTTATAAAAGGAAACAAATTTCTATTGTAGTATTACTATTCCACTTACAATAGTGGCAAGCAACACCTTGGTCAAGCCCTAAGTTAAATGTAAACTGTTAGAGATAAATACTATTATTTATCTAAGTTATGTAGTACGGATCCACACAAATTGAATATCCTATTCCCATCTCCGTTACAATCCAAGTTTCTGGATGAAAATGCCGATGATTTAAGTAAACCGGCCAACTAAAAAATGCGTGTTTTGATTTTTAAGCCGAAAGTGGTTTATGAGATGTGAGAACTGTCAACTTTTGAACAATGGTTCTGGAGCCTTGTCAATCGGCAAATGATAGTTTCCTATACAAAGTTACCAGAATAATACTTGTAGAATAAGTGTAAATAATAATAATGTAAAATAAATCTAAAATTATAAAAACAAACTCAGTGGCATGAAAAACTGCGATGTTTATGGCCAGGACATCTTGATTTCCCGCCAATTTGGGCTGTGTTTTGCGGCCAAATAAAGCCAACTTATGTCATTTCCGTGGAACGCCGCCAGAATGGGGGAAATTTATTTGCTGTCACGAGATAAAATATATTAGTCAATTTCAGCTACCTCCCTACTGTATTATCGATCAGTTTCAGTAATCTCTATGAAGTGTTCAACACTAAACCCTATTTGTAATACAGGTATCAGCTTTAATTTGGAAAATTCGGATATAAGTGTTTTTCTGTTAAAAATATTATTAAAATTTTAAGAGCAGCAATTCCTATTATTTATGGTAGTACATTTGAGCTTGAAAATATAAATTTTGGGCTGTTATACATGTCAATTTTTGAGATTGGCGTTTTATTTTTTATTTACATTTTCCTATAGGGAGAAATTATAACAGATTTTTTTTAATTCTATTAATTAAAATAACCTCAGAGGAACTAATGAAGATTGCTCAGTCTTTGTATTTTTGTTGTTTTAAATGTCTTTGTTAATTTTCATTGTTGCATTCATTCATCGAGAATCACCTCTCATAACAAAACGTACTCATTTTTTTCTCTCATAAATTAAACGTCTTTAGTACCAAAACCCTAGATGTTTCCTCTATATTATAATTACACCGCACAAAAATAGATTTCGTTTGTAATTTTCAGAATCATTAAACTACTTGACAAACTTTCATCAGGTCTTTAAGCTACATATCCAGTTATAAAACTAGAACTGCTGTAGATTGTTTCTGCTTTACTTCTCAAACATAGATTTTTAGAAATATGCCCCGATGTATATAAACAATTAATGCTTTAAATACACTCTTCAAAAAGCTGAAACGTCAGCGTAATTTTTGTAATTACATATAATGTGGTTCACTGTGGCATTCGATGTGCAAATAGTATTTATCAACTTTACATTGTTCATTAAACCCTTAGGGGTGGGAAAAGGGGTTCATCAAACCATTGTGTTGTGATGAAGTATGAGTTAAAAAAATAAATATTATGTATAACACCATTGTATGACAGAGGGTGAGTATGTTTACCTTTGTTATGACATACTTAGGGAGTGAACTCAATGTATTCTAAAGCAATTATGAAGTTAAAAAGTTTTGTAAATTGATTACAGCTAAAGTCTCTATGGCCTAATAAAGTAAGAACTAAAGAAATCTACAGTATAAGGCTTTTACACGATGCTTCAAACACTAATGGATTAGAGTTCAATTAAAACATCTCTTTGATCTGAGGTTTAAAAAAGATATATGGAATGCCATTTCAACACTAGGATCTGAGAAATCAAATAAAATGCTGAACACCTTTGACACAAATTTTTTAACCTAGCTGTTTAATATCAACTAGCCAACCCATTTCGGTGATCTACTTCATCAGGGATATATCAAATTTATATCAAGTACTATTTTCTCAAACCGTAGGTGCGAACAAACTACATAATATTGTCTCCACTATCTATTTACCATTGTTTATTAGAATATATATTTTCAAACGCCCAGAGCATCTATAGACAAAAACAAAATTTACTTGACAAAAACCTACAATCCGGAAACTTACAGGATGAATAATAAGATGCAGAAAGCTTATACGTACTTTCACAAAACGTTCATGAATAGAGGTTTTTCTACATTGGTATCACTTAAAATTGTGTTTCATTTTTTACTTAATTCATATTTTAAAAACCAGTAGCTTAAATCAACCATTAAAATATTTTTCATAGTTAATAGATTATTGTGAATTATTAAACTGCAACATTCAAAGAGAGCTAAATTATTTTACGTAATATAACCATTGTGCAAATGTGTAATAATTCAATTCACAAACTGTTGCAAGAACTAGCAAGCAGGGAAACATTAGTTTGGACGTATTCCAAAACCCTGTGTAAGCTTTAGAATACGTCCGCCCTGAACGTAAATCCTTTATGTTTTTGTCTCTATTTTGGTTGATTTTATATTTCCTAGTTTGGTGACAAAATGTTATTCAGGGAAAATAATGCCATATTATGCATTAAATTCATTCGCTGGAAGTTTATAGTTTAAGTTTGAAGTAGTCACCTCTATATAATCATATGTGAAGAATGTCACAATATTGGAAACAGTACTCCTGAGAATCGATTAGTTACTTTTTGACGAAAAGAAAGGAAATTATCTGCTTAGGATGAACTTATTCTTCGACTTGTCACAGCCAAGTCAACAATTCAAAACAAACTGCTTACTCCGTTCAGGTACATCCTGTGTATGAAGAAAATTTATTTCATTCTTTATATTTTTCTTGTAAATTAAAAGTAAAACCCTATTGTTGGATGTAAAGGTGGATTCGTATTCAACTCTTTGGAATTCCGAAAAGGTACATAAGTGACAAAAACGCTCCAAGGTATTTTAAAGTTTTCCGTCTTTGGAATAGTAATAATAACAATTATCAAATGACAAATGTTTGAAATGTCCTTTCTTACAGTGTGATGCAACTTTAAGAATTGTCTGAAGCTTGTTTCCAACAATAACTATAATTTTTTTGTTGCATGCATAGCATACATACTGAACTTATAATCATGGTTTGAGAGCTCTAACCTTATAAAGAAAACGTGACTAGCTCTAAGTTATGTGTCCAACGCGATAGGCCATATGACATGAAACAGATGAAAGGGCTGGTTTTGAGCACATGTATTCTCAAAGTTAACTGTCAAGGCCAACTAGGATGTACTCTCTAAAAAGCACCATTTGATAATTCAAATGATTAAGTAATAAAATTAAATGTTTTTAAATAGTATTTTAGAAATAGATAGCACAAATACTAAAAAGTTGCTTGAAAACGCTAGTGACATATTTTGATTGGTTTGGTGTATATGTATGAACAATATTAGAAATAAATGCAAAAATATCAAAAATAGCAAAACTATAAGGCTTCCTCTACAATAACGCAAAAATAACAAAGAACAGTAATTTAACTCAAGTATAATAACCACACACAGTGTCAAAGTATCTGTTTGGTTTTTGTAGGAACAGCAAGAAAGCCACATCACTTTACACATTTCTTAGTGATTTCTTACAGCCATAAATCTTGGTGAACCCAAGGGATTAGAATATTGTTAAACACAAAGAGAATTTTATTTTTAAGTACTTCAGAATAAAGAAGTATTATCATAGACAAAAATAATTAAATTAATAAATTAATTCTTTATGTCCATGCTGTTATACCCTTTAAATATTATAGGAAACAAATTAATTGCTGAAATCGTTATTTTATTTAACTGTCTTACAGTGCTATCTTAATTGAATCCAGTTTGATTTAAAAATAGTGTTTTAGGGTTTGCACTAGTCAAAGTTCTCAAGAGACACAAGACATCGAAAATTATTCTCAGTCAGGCAATTAAGACAGGGGCTATGCTGTGGACCGAATACCAATAACCAATTCTAATGAATCGCCAATTTATTGGTTTATCTGCGGCAAAAACGTCTCTTTGGAGGCAATGCTAACTTAAGTTATCGTTCGAAAATTCAGAAAGTTGAAACACATGTCAAGACATAGTACCAACATAATCAATGAAATGATATGTAAGATATGTATTTCTTTTAATACTAAGAAACATTTGCATTTTGAGAAACCGGAGAAGTAATATGTATTGGTAAAATCTGCTTCCGAACGATAAGAAGAAAAATGATGAAGTAGTGTATTTGTAGTAGATTGAGAACTACTGGACGCCACCGAGTAGAAAGATAAGCTTTTCTCGTGGGTTATAGATACTCTGACCTCTGCAAGTATTACAATGTTTGTCACTTGTGTAGTGTTTTTTGTAGGGTAACATGTTAATACATGATGCCTTTTCTGTTACGTTAAGAACAGAAAAAATGACTAAGGCTACGAGAAATGTTTCCAAATTATAAAAAAATGTAGATAATTTTCTCGTTTTGAGCTTTAAATTTATTAGCAATAACCTACCAAAAAAATCGCAGGAATCGACTTCTGTACACATCTTATTCCACCAGGTTTAGATTGTCAATTTTTGTTAAGTTAAATCATTTAAAGCCAACTCAAGCTATGTAGGTCCAATCATGAGGTCAAAAAATAATAGATTTATACTTAGGGGAGGTGTTTATAAGATTGAGATATCCCTAACAAAAAATACCTCTCGATAGACGATTTTTTAAACTAAGAGCTGTATTTCAGTAAATAGTTTTTAGAGCTCTTAATAAAGACAATTTAATATAACTTATAAAAGTGCTTTCCTCAAATTAAAGGATGATTGCATGTTAATGATAATGAATACAGATAGTAAAACTAGCTTCATTAAAATAACTAAGGAAAGCTTAATAAGAGGGAAAAATTAGTAGGATATTTTTTTCATTTATTTTTTAGCGACAAATATAAACTAGAACATAACGGATTTACATTCAGGGCGGACGTATTCTGAAGCTAACACTGGGTTTTGGAATACGTCCAATCTCATGTTTCCCTGCTTGCTAGTTCTTGCAACAGTTTGTGAATTGAATTATTACACTTTTGCATAATCCTTATCTTACTTAAAATTGAACTGTCCCTTTCTTTGATATAATTATGTTTAGTAATTAAATAGCAGCATTTAATAAAATTCAATCTGAGCTATTACAACTATTATGTTTGGAAACATATGATTTACGAGAAATACGCGACGCGTCTTCATATGTAATATAAATGTATATCTATAATAGGTATTTTGCTGTAATACCTTATGTTATGCATTTGTTAAAGGTTTTCATTTCTCGAATCCTCAATTAATATTGCAGTTTTTCGTCATATAAGTTTTTTTTACAATTTAAGTTTCTATTGGTTGTAGTTTTTGTTCTTGGAAATGAGTAGTAAAAATTTAGTAAAAAGTGTGTATTGCAGTTACAAATAGTAAAAAAGTGAAGACCACGATTATAAGATTGTACATTGTTAAAAATAGAATGGTATTAGTATTTGAAATAAAATTGATTGAGGTTTCATTGAATTCTCATATTCCTTAGTCGTAACCGTTTTTAGGTCTTTAAATAATATTTCACATGCTTTTACTCAACCTCAGATCAAAGAGATGTTTTAATTGAACTCTAATCCATTAGTGGTTAAAGCATCGTGTAAGAGCTTTTCGCTTTTGGTTTTATTCAGTTGTCACTTTACTGGGACAAAGAGGCCTTAGCTTTTTTATCAACTTAAAATATTATTTCCTACATTTGCATTTAAATATATCGAGTCCACTCACTGGGTTAGTGATAGGTAAAAGAAACATTACTTACCTATCCACATAGTGATATGATATATTGTGTACTTAATAAATCAAAGACTTAATAAATTAAAGTGAAGTTGGCAGGCCTAAATAGTATTTTCATTGAAAATGCCATGGTAAATCACTCCTCATATAGTTCACGTTCATTTGAAAATAGCACCACTTCGAATAGGCCAAAAACTGTGTATTTTTATTTTTTAATGCAAAATTACACTAAAATTACACGTTATTTTTGGAGAGTAGAACAAAAATGCTACTTATTTTGTATAATAACACATATTTCTCCAAATCCATGCTTTTATTTCCAAGTGGCTTGGAACCTGCCCGATATTATTTACCAGCATTTGTTTGTAAGCTTTTTTTACGATTTCTCTTATATTATGTTATGCAACTGATTATGAATCGTGGTACACCAATTAATTAGTTTTATACATTTTTTACTTAATCTGAAGGTAATGTTAGGTAAGTTGGTTCTTGTGGAGCTCAAAATACGGTAGTTTGAAACCCTATTTAAAGTTTGGCTATTTTTTATGCAGTTCAGCAGAAACAACTTAAAAAGTGTATCTTTTGCTAATAGGATTTCTAGAAGAAAAAATAACATAATGATATTAGTTTAAACTACTCTAAGTTGAGTAGTAAAAGTCTAGATTTATCAAGGTGTATCAAGATTTATGTAGTACGAAAAACAAAGTCTATCTTGAATCGTTCTTCTAGGTTGTGGTAATGAAAAGACGATGAAAATTGTACAACTTTGTAGCTTGTCCACAATCAAGTGTTAAGCTCTGAACGTGACATGTTCGGTTTGGATGTTTGGATTTTATTGTCTAGATAATATTCAGTTCTATTAACGGAAAGCCACTCTAAAAACGTGAAACCATTTATAAATATTAATTATAACCGATTAAGTAAAAATGCATAACTGTATTAATTGTGGATTTTGTGTGATGATCACTGCATAGATATTACTGTAACTAATTCATAATATTGTAGGAAGGTGGCTGAAATTGAAAAATATATTATCTCGTGACAGCAAATAAATTTCACCCCATTCTGGCGGCGTTCCACGGAAATGACATAAGTTGGCTTTATTTGGCCGCAAAACACAGCCCAAATTGGCGGGAAATCAAGATGTCCTGGCCATAAACATCGCTGTTTTCCATGGAATCAATTTTTATTTGTTGTATTTAGACAAGTACTTTCCTGGTAGTTCTGTATAGAATACAAACACCTAATGAATGACAAAAGTATTTTTCGATTTTAAAATGATCATAGATCTACTTTACCTAAACTAGCTAAATGTTAAAACATATAGTTCTTGAAAAATATTGCATCATAATACTACTAGTTCTATGATGTAATTTGTTGTCTTTAATATGTTGCGTATGAGGTCAACTTGCATTTTTTTTTTATATTTCACAATTTTTTCCATTTTAAAAACTATCAATAATTTTTTTTTATAACTGAATACCATAACATTGGTGAAACTGCTTTGATTTGAAGTTTGAACCCTAACTACAATAAACCCAGTACCTGGAGACCGAGCTTAGCTCGGAGTATACTCTGAGAGCAGTGTTTTGTCAATACCAATTAATTATCCAAATCAAATTATGCAGTCTATTTGTAATTTGTTAAACATTGGATTGGAAGTCTAACTATTCTTTTGTTGATGTTAAAGATGTTCGGTTGTTATTTCTTTGCCAAACTAGTAACCCATAAGGCTCACTGTAAAAGATTTTTGACTTTCGAGTTCATTTTTTACGTAATTAGATTTTCTTTGTGCATGTAGGCATTCATACAATCAAACATTACTCATATAAGTGTATAGGATTAATCTTTGTTAAGTAAATACGTTAAAACGCCGATAGCAAATGTTAATTTATATCCTGGCCTTTATTTGTAAGAAATAAATTTCAGGTATATGTATAAAAATAGATGTAAATAAATGGTAGAATAAAATATTAGAAAACTTACTTTACTCGTGCAATCTTGCTGGCAAACGAGTATCAATTAATTAATCTGCTGACATACGAGCAAAATACTTTTAATTTATTTTGAACAAACGTTCAGTAGGAATTTCAAATGGATTTATTAAAACTGCTCTTGTATCCTGTAAAGTCAACTTGGATAGTCCTGAGCCTTTGATATCGCCTTTATTAGAGTCGACACTCTCGCATAAAGTAAATCTACTGTGTCAACAAACTTCAACCGTATGATTGTTCCAATATAAACGTGAAATTTAATTTTACATTCACACACATAATTTTCGTGTGACTATATTCAAAACAATACCCTACATCTTAGCGCTACGAGCTTCGACACTTCAGTTAATTCATCGCTTACGATAGAGGGGAATAGAAATATAACACAGTAAATTAATAAAATATTGCTATATATTCAATCGCAATTGTTTGATTAGCAAAAAAACAATAAAGATTTAGTAGCTACGAATATGCTTCCGCCGAAACTCCTGATGCTAAAAAACACAAAGAAACATTAAATATCTTCATTTTGTGCACTATTTGAATGTTTCTCTTAACCTTGTAGCATAATCAAAGTTATGGCAGTTACTATTTCTCATTGAAATAGCATATCAATTGTACTGTGCATGTTTATTTTTATACACACTTGGACTATAGACAATGCCATTCATTTCTGGGACTTACAGTGGTTGGGAGTAATTTTACAGCTATATTTAGTGAAAAACAACACCTACATTACTAGTACATATTATTTCATCTTAAATACCCAATTATTTCTAGAAATGTATTTTAAACCTTTTGAATTTTCGACCGAAAACCCTGTTTTAAAATCCAGTGACTAATAGTGACTTTTCGCGTCAATTTAACCAACAAATTGAATTTTTTTATCTTAATTCTAATGGGAATTTTAATATACGCAAACCATAAATAATTACTGTATTTTCAACTCCAAGTATGCCTGGTCAAGATGGCACTATGACAAATCAATAATAGTTACATATTGGCTTCTCCATCAAGTAAGATTAAAATTAGTATGTTATGGTCCTTAAAATTTTGAACAAAATGGTACAGACCCCATTTCCGTAAAAAGTACGGTTCAAAAGTAATTGTAACTTATGTTATTTCCCATAAAAAATCCCATAAAATAACAAAATATCGGATTTTAGGAAGAAAGCCGGTTTTGGTTCAAATTAATGTGTTATGGTCCTTATAATTCTAAACAAAAATAGTGCAACCCCCATTTCTGTAACAAAAAGTTATTGCAACTTTTGTGATTTATCCCTATAGAATATCATAGTTACTCCCACCGCGTACCCATGATAAAGGTTGTTTACAAGCTTATGGCAGAAAGTATGTGTCAGTTTGCTGATACCGTTCATTTTTGTTTTAAAATTAATGAATGGTAAAACCTTTATCCAAGGATATTTACGCTTTGTTAGTCAAGCCCTCGTTGATAAAAAATCATTATTAATATATCACCCATTTTAATATTATTTATTCTTCTTACTGTATTACAGTTTACAATAAACATTTTAAGACAAATAAAGTTTTCCTCCTCAAACTTAGACTCGTTCAGATAAACTTTAAATGAAACTAGAATCTGTTTCTTTAGACAGATTAGTTTTAAATGAGGTCTGATTACCTAAGTTTCCAAAGTTTGTTAAGTTGGCAAAACTAAATTTATTGAATGTTTCATCCAGTTTGAAGTAGATCAAGGAGCTTGAAGTGTCTATCATATTTTTATTTAGTCACTAACAAAAACTTGTTATATTGCAAAACACCTGTCACAAATATTTTATTTTGATAAGCAGATAGATGCTTGATCATTAATTTCTTTAGCTCAAACTTATTATGCATTTATAAAACTATTAGAACAGTGTATAATGTTATGATTTGTATACGGAGCACGAAATCGACGATTCAGATTCGTTGAAATTAGTGTATTCATTGTTTTGTATTTATTTCTTATTTTTCTGTTGTTTTCTCCATATTGCTCGTATTGATCATTATCATCAATCAGCTTGTAATAAAGTACTTCGATTGTTTTTCTATTTTCACAGTTTGAATTACTTTATATCACGAATACTATGTAGGACAGACCTGGCAAATGTTACTGGCCCGAAAGTAGAAATTATTTTATCATTGCCTTAAAGGAACTGTATTTACCATAATGTTAAATGTTATTAGAATAGGATTCTGGTCGGTTACGTCATTTGTTTATGTATACTAGTGGTCGTCCAGTGGTCAAAAACTCGATTAAAAACATGTAATGTATACGTATTGGCTATTGGATAGACATCCCATTTATATGGACCAGCTATCGCCATTTTCTTTATTAAAACATGTAGTTGTGTTAGCCATTAGCCGAAAGCGTGTCTTAAATTTAATATACCTTATTTTTTGTTGCTGACAAAGTTGATGGGTCATAAAGACGGTGACACACTATCGATCTTTTCCCCGAACAAGACCCCGAACCGAGCAGGGAATCACAAGTTGCTATAGCTCATTCAAAAAGTTTGACTTTGTAAAAAACATCGTGTATTCGCCAGAAATTTAGACATTTAGATCAGCGCAGTCTGTTGGTGGCTCACATCAACTACGACGAATTAAATTTTAAAACTGGTGACAACTTTAACATAGGGATTAAATGTAAAGGTTTCTCTATTTTCACCCCAAGCTGTAAATAAAACATGTGATTGGAATTTCCTCCTTTTATTTTGATTGTCTGTTTATATTTCGTTGTTATTTCGTCACCAGCATGTCAACCCATAAAGCCCATGTTTTTAAGATTTCAAATTCATTTTTTGAGCTTATTTTAATTTTTAAAGGGATTCTACACTTCTGCAGGAAAATATCTTTCCAACGGTATGCGTAGATTTTTCCAGCAATGCACACGAGCTGAGGAAAAAGGTTTAAAGAAACATGCTTGCCTATTAATATATAGATAAATGATTCATACCGCTATCCATTCTAGTATTCGTGCTTGATACATTAAACAGTTTACACGTCAATATTGCATAAACTAAACGGTAAAATTGTATTTTATATACGATTCTAGACAGTACATGTTATATTAAATTGGAATTTAGATATAGTTTGGATTAGATTGTTGAAATCCTACAGCTGGTCATCTCTTTGATATCGATAATCTGAAAGACCTCATTAGAAGAAGCCATTGATTGATATTCTGTCCTCACAACTAATATTGTCTTGATTGCTTAGCTCAGTTATTTCAAGCTTTATCACTAAAATAAAATCTCAAATTAAGAGTAGCAATTCGTCCACTTTCATTCATTGAAACTGTTCGGATCAAAAGCTCACTGTTACTCTAAAAGAATGTGTCAAACGTTAAATGGTCAATTTGATAACTGACATTTTTGTTTCAATTTCATAAAAATTAATAGCTGTAATACTTGTACAACTTAAAAACTAACTGTTTAATTATAGGTGTAATGCCATAAGGTGTAAGCCATCCATGTTTAACTGCTTTAAAACAAGATGAGATAAACTTTTAATGAAACTGGAATCTGTTTCTTAAGACGGATTAGTTTTTGAATTGACATGTGATTGCTTAAGTTTCTGTTGTAAGCTCAAGTTATTTCCTCGTTGCAAATACTTGTGTTAGAGTCTTACTCTTCTGTTTTCTAATTAAATTTTAAGACTAACATAATTTTGTACCAGTAGTATAGTTTAATATCAAATTTGAATAATGGATAGATTAAATAAGGCTAAAAACAATTGTATAGCAGCTAGAAATCATGTTCAACTAGTTTATGTATAATAGTTCAAGGAACCTACATAACTATGGTATACTACAATGTTGATGAATAAAAAAATAGTTTTCTTTCAGTTTCCATGGCAATTGTTTAGCTAGTAAAAATCTCTTATAGATTTTTCACTGATATGAAAACTAACTATGAAGTAAAAAGCTTTAATAATTTTTTATGCAAAATCTGTTATCTTTTATAACACACATTTGCAATCCAAGCTAAGCGTGTAAAGGCCGCTTAAGATGCGATGTTGAACGGCTTATTGTGAAAACCTTTAAGCGGATTGTTGCCATAAATGTGGATATCAGAAGCGTAACTCTTCGTACAGTATATTGAGTGTCTATTGGCTGCAAATCTGTTTTTCACAGTTTCCATTGGTTATTCAACACATTATCTTTGTGGTAATCGTTACAAGTAAAACTCCTTTCTGATAAAAGAGTCAATTGGCATACTTGCAATCATTTTTCAACATTTAAACTAGACTACAACGAACAAAAACACATTAAGTGAACATGAAATGGTGAACCAGAACTAACATTATTTCAACTTGGTCATACCTGCACTAGGCCCTAAAGTTATTAAGAATAATGTGTAAAAACTAACCTCAGTATGAATGAATTGTATTGAATGTATTGTTATTAATCATGGAAAATGGTTGAAAACTGAAATTTAAATTTATTCATCTGGCAATTTCAATTTTATTTTTTAGAAAGACTATAGATACAATATGTACTGTATAAACATTTAAATGAATATAATACATAACATGTTGATAAAAACATGTAATACACTGTTAATTCCATATCACAATTTCAATTGAACTCAATTACCGTCATAAAATGTTTACGCGAATATGTATAAGAAAATGTTTCATACAATATATGTCTGAGCAGTCACATACTTGCCATATTGTAATATTTAAATATTATAGAATATAAAAACACAATTTTTGCTATCACGGATAACACGATTTCTTAAAGGTTAATTAACAATGTAAAATTATGCAGAAAAATAACACTGCAGCTTTTAAACAATGGTAACATAAATTTGACACAACAAAAGACACCCAGACTCGCAAAAGTATCTTGAGTTTTATTTTGTGATACCCTTAAGAGTGTTACAGAGAGGAAAGCTCAGAAACTAATGGCTCTGCAGTTTAAAAACTAATTTGTTTGAAAAAGAGTCGTTTCCAGCTCTATTACAAGTTTATTCAACAGCGAAAACTCAATTAAACTTTTGAAAGAAACTGTAAAAACGTTATTTGACTAATCTTATACATTTGCCTTCACATATTTCATGGCAAATATCATTATACTTTCTTCAACAAATATAATTTTCATTATAAAATGCTGATGGTGTCTAAGTTTTCAATATATTACGATTTCATTAAATAACTTCTTGATCAGCATTGTACGTGTTATTAAATTTACAGAAAGTAAATAAAAGAAACGTCTTATAACACTTAAAACATATATTTACGCTTATACTGTTACTCACAAGACGGTAAATATACAAAAAAGGTGGTAAGTGGTGATCGATTTCGATTGGACACTCCAATCATCATCAGACCCAATAGGCGAATGACTGTCATTCGCCTATTGGGTCTGATGATGATTGGAGTGTCCAATCGAAATCGATCACCACTTACCACCTTTTTTGTATATTTACCGTCTTGTGAGTAACAGTATAAGCGTAAATATATGTTTTAAGTGTTATAAGACGTTTCTTTTATTTACTTTCCGTAGATTTCATTAAGAAAGTAATGATTACATTTTTGTAACAATAAGTTAAGTTTAAAATTTGTCAACGTTATTAATATGTCCACGTTAAAGAATAGCCCAACGAATATTAGTGTACATTCATATATATACATCTTTCAGCAGTTCTTTGAACTTGAAATCATGTTATAATAATAGCAAGTTGGTTTTTTCGAGTGATGTGTGAAGTTAAGAGCATTCAAGATATAGACCACTTAAGTAAAAGCAATATGACAGTTTGTCAAAGATAGGCTATTTGTCATGATAGTGGGGAATGAAGATAAATCACTGAAAAAACCTCATTCTCTGAGTAAGACTTTAAGCAACAGCAGCTATAGGTACGATGAAGTCGGTTGTGGTTGTTTTATGCTTTTGTGCAGTAATATTTAGTGCAGAATGTGCAAGTGGGCAGAGAGGTGAAATATTTCCAGTTCGGAAAATAAGGCGGATACCAGTAAAAGATGTAGATGATGGGACTCTTGGGGATCCACTATATTTGACTCCTCTGATTAAAGCAGGTAAAATCAAGAAGGCTCAGCATCTTTCCAAGGTAAAGCCAGACATAGGTAATATCACTAGTTATTCTGGGCTTCTCACAACTAACAAAACATGTGGAAACAACTTGTTCTTCTGGTTCTTCCCAGCACAAGAAGACTGGGAGAACTCACCAGTAGTGCTGTGGCTTCAGGGAGGTCCAGGATCATCATCTATGTTTGGTCTCTTTGAAGAGAATGGCCCCTTTAACCACTATTCCACCGGTTTGGAAATGAGAAATTACTCTTGGAATGTCAAAAACAATCTCTTGTACATAGATCAACCTGTAGGCACTGGTTACAGTTTTACAAAGAACGGATGTTACGTCACAGACCAAACTGCAGTGGGAGAAGACTTGTATTCAGCACTCGTACAATTTCTACAACTCTTCCCAAAACTGCAGAAGAACAAATTTTTCATCACAGGTGAATCCTTTGCGGGCCATTACATTCCAGCTATAGGCTACACAATTCACAATAAAAATCCGACAGCTAAACTGAAAATCAATCTTGCTGGTATGATGATCGGGGACGGGTGGACTGATCCTAGAGAGCAAATAAACTACGGCGACTACTTGTACCAGGCTGGCTTGATCGATGATGCTGAAAGAGATCAGTTTTACGTCTACCAAAAGGCATTCGTTCAACAAGTAGACGCAAAAAAGTGGAAAGCTGCATACAACTCTTGGAATAAAGTTCTTGGTTTGTTTGACAAATACTCCAGTGTGGATGTTTACAACTACCTTCCTCAAACAGCCGATACAAGCGATTGGGACTACTACATCCAATCCCAAGCAACTCGTAAAGCCATACACGTCGGTAACCTGGAGTACGACGAACAATCAGATGAAGTTTACAACCACCTTGTTAACAACATGGTCCAGTCCGTTAAGCCGTGGGTAGAAGTTCTCCTAGAGAACGGTTACCCGATGGTGTTCTACGTGGGCCAAGTAGACGTGATCTGCGCATATCCGATGGTCATCAACTTTGTGCGTTCCCTCAACTGGACTGGCCAAGCCGAGTACTTGAACGCTACAAGGACACAATGGCATGAGGGGAACGATCTAGCTGGTTATGTGAAGGCTGCTAACAACCTGGCCGACGTGTTGGTGAGAGACGCAGGACACATGGTGCCTTCTGACCAACCCTTCTGGGCGTATCAGCTGGTCAACAAGTTCGCTTCTGGAGGGATACCAGCCCTCTTGGGAAATAGCAAACTTGGCGATTAGTAATATTACTTATTGGACATTGTTACATAAAACTACAGCTATGTTGAGAGTGAATTAGATATTTTACTGTAAAAATAAATTCTTGAAAAAGTAAAGGATTGGAAATCCCCAAAAAATATTAATGATGTGTGTCTGCTGTATACTTATATTCCCTCAAACCTACAGCTAGATTTTGAAAACTCGAAACTGTGTTTATGTCTGATAGATAAAAAACTAGTCTTAGTATTTTTGAAGCCTTGATAGTTGATTAAGTCTAAATCAAGATTGTGTTTATAATTATTAAATAAATTTCTTAAACTACTTAAGTGAACCTAGACTCAGAAGTTTAGTTTAGATTTATCTTAAGTTCAGGTTTATAGTGCATCTTAACAAACGTCAAACCAAATTTATTTTATGATTGAAACAATCTCAATCTCAAATCTTAATTTTTGATTGGGAGGGATTTATAGTCAATTAGACCTCTTGTGAGCTTATTTTTCAATACCGGTCTAGGAAAACATTTATTTCTACTGTAGAGTGAAGTCAGACACAAGCTTATGTCCATGAATAAGTTTTGATGAAGGAAGGCAGAGTTACAATAACTTGCCAAGATTTAATTGAGACCCAGTTCACAACTAACTTTGAGTAATATAACTGTGTAATATTACCACCCACTTTTCCCTGTTGAAATAGTTTTTGAAACAAACGACTTCTAGTTTAAATTTAATAGAAGCGAAGTGGCAATAACTTGTTCAGATTTGATTGAGCAGTTCGCAAGCTACTTTGACTATCACCTCACTCGACCAGGTTAAATAAAAACAATCAAGCAACCTTTAAAACATATTGCCTTTCAAAAACAAACTACTTTTATATTAATCAACATTTTATAAGTTCATTTTTCTTAATTTTTCTACCTATTACTAGGCAAATTTATATTCCTGGTTGACATACAAAATCTGTCTAAACAGGTGCAATGATGTGTGCCCATTTTCAACTCTTTTTCCAAAGTACTCCTCAAAATACTGAATTCAGACTAAAAATCAATAAATGCTCAGTATTATTCGCTGGTGAATAATTTGAGTACCTTTATTGAAGGGAACCTTTTTTTACCAGAATATATAAATTTAGAACAGAACAGTTGTCTCATGATCCATGGTACGTTTTTAAAATCCAGTTCCTTACAACGAACGAAAAATTCAGTTCTATTAACATACAAATTATCAAGCACTCGAACAATATAAACCGTGTCCCAAAAAGAATGGATTAAATCTACAGCCAAGAATATTTGTTACCAAGGGTCGTAGAAAAGTAAACTATTTCTAATTTAACAGTAATAAGCTGTTATTTGTTGTTAGCATGTTTGAATTTTTAAAACATTCATTTACAGTATGGAGGTGCACATAAAAGCACAGTGTATTGAATGATTTACAGAGACTAAATCTGTGGTGTGATTTTTTTTATCTGGGGGTTTGTGAAAGATCCAGAGTATAGCTCGCCGATCTCAAACATATATTAACTTAAATCTTAAAGGAAGGCTTTAAAAAATATGTAATGAAATGCGCCACAATGTGTAACCAGAGCTGGCACACAGACTTGACTAGAGAACGTGTAGAGTTGGCGGTGAAACCATGGTAGGAAAACTTTTTAAAATGTATATAAAGTTAACATTTTATCACTTAAGTATTTATGCCAGTTTACTTTTCCATTCTTTTTGGGACACCCTGTACTTTGGTGATGAGCCCACTATTACATTGCAATGCTAGGGAATGTGGTTGAAAAAAATTAACTCAAATACATAAAAAATGTTATGCATAACTTTGTATATTTATTTATGTTCAATATTGGCACAAGAAGGCACAGAAGTTTAACATATTATGTACACTCAGTCTTACTCTAAAAACTTCAACTAACATGCTACAACACATATACATAATGTACAAATATATATTTACTTGGCTGTTGAGGACAAGCGTGTGCTAATAAAAGAAAAATATGTTGTATGGATTGAGTAATGTAAAAATAATATTAGCCTACCATTACTGTTCATAACATTTCAGAGAAGGGGAAATTGTTTACAAAACTACTATGGTTTAAATTATTATGGATAGTAACAAAATTGTGCTTTTACTGGAGAAAAAATGTTTTTATTTAACTTTTCTTTCATTGTTGTATTTGTAAACATTAGTAGAATAGTTTTTACTGTCAATTGTTGCATGAAAAAAAGTATGTAAGACTTTTATTCTGTTGGTGGCAAACACTTTGAGGGTTTATCCACCAAAAATTTTCTTTATAACATATACATATACATATGCTATGCATATACATCTACGTAATCCTTTAAATTATGAAATTAAAACTGAAATTATACTGCACTAGGCAATTTAAGTGCCTTTTTCAATTGATATTAAGGTTTATTGTTTAAAACAAAAACTAGTGCAAATAAACTAATAGAAAGTACAGTATTATAACGACACAATTAGCAATTTACAAAGCAATCAGTATGTATATCATAAAACTCTGATATTGAGGTTAATGGGTCACTTACAAAAGCTATAAAAAGTATTCTATCAATATATAATGCACCTAAATCAACAATCTATGAACCTAACTATCTTTGGGAATAGATTTTGAAACTAATTTAATTAAGGTCTACAAACTAATTGGTAGACATAACTACATATAAATTGTAGCACAAAACAACACAAAATCTGTACAGTGAAACCTAAATTACCTAATTTAGTTATGATACCTAATTTAGTTTGGATGACGGATTTTAATACCAGTCTCAATTGCACCATTAAAGATAATTTCTAAAAAATCTGTTGCTCTGTAACAAATTAACAATTAGTTTTAATAGTCAAACTACACATACATTTTAATGTATAACTACACATCAAATAATATTATTATAAGAATCATTTAACAATGTAACTTGTATAATCTGAAATACCAGACCAAAATGTCCAAAAATTGTATAATTTATTGTTAATAATAGTTAAAAATCAAAATTATCTCCAAACATCTAAATACTCAAAATAATCTACTCGAATAAACTATGAAATGCTAATAGAAAAATATACTCTTCACAAGGCATCATAAAAAATCAAAAATATATATCCGCATACTTTTTCTTATTGAATTAAACAATTCAAAATCAAAATTACCTCAATCAAAAAGGATAATGAAAACCGCCGAGACACTAACCGGAAGTTTACCACTGGTTCCAACGACGATTCCTTACAGAGAAGACATACAGGAATCTTCTACTCGATGTCTCAACGAGTTCGCCCAGGCTGGGACCGAGAGATAAAGGTCAAAAGTTGTACAGGTGGTGCCCCTGGCTACGACCCGTGGGCAAACTCTTGATACCCCTCTGCCCCTGTGAAGATAACGTCCACCCAGATACGCATAGCCTCAGGACTAGGGGCGACCAGGTGGTACGTCCTCTCACTGCTCTTGATGACGAACGTGACCGAAGGATTGGGTGACCTCACGTTAGAGTGGTCCACATACACCTCCTCGATAGCCTACCACAACAACACGGTTAGTTTATTTTGAGCGATATTATACATAAGAAACTGTTGGTATTTACACTTAAAGAGCACATTAGTGTCTTGCTTGTAGCAGCTAACAACCAACTCCTGACATAAATTAATAGCCTATATGGTTTGACCTTAACCAGAAATGTCCTCTTAGTAATTTAACATACTTCTAAATCATTTGAGATTATCTGTGGACATTAGAAATCGCTTGCTTAAAAAAGTTAGTTTCATTAAGGGTTAGCCTATTGTTGTATGTAACTGAATGGCCATAAAATCATTTGAATCATTTGAGGTGTTTTACGCTTGGATAAACAATTAAGAACGTTCCCAAGTCAATGACAGCATAGATAAAAAATAAAATATGACACAGTATTTTACAAAGAAGAACGTTCATTTTCCTACATTTATATTCCAAATGAAAAACCGAGTGGTTAAAGTCTCTCTTAAGTGAAAAGATCTCTATCAAAACGTTATCCTTATTAAATTACGATGCATTATAGATACTTTTTACTTGTGCAGTTGACTTCCTAAAGTGTGTCAGAAGCCAATAGATGACAGTGAGCATCATCAAAATAATGATAAGCTATTGCTGATTGTTGGTAGGATTTGAGCGAGAACCTCCAGACTCAAATTCTTTGCTCTTGATTATGTCCAGGGTTTGTAAACATTTTCCAAACTCCAATAAAGAATCTCTTTTTATACACCCCAAGAACTGTTAAATTTTTGAACTCGCATTAAAAATAAAATATTCTCAAGATAGGCGGGAACCAAGAAGGAGTCTTTGGCAAAGTTTGCTGGCAAGGAATGGACCCTAATTGCAACTAAACAACGAGAGTCTACACAGTTCAGTCACTTAACTACTTTTATCTACCTTGGTTTATATTTGACTTGCACTACAAAGATTACATCTGTGCACCTGACATACTTAGGTGGATAACTCATATTATTACACGTATCTGTTAAACGATCTATAAGTTACGTAATGAAGACAGTATTCTTAATAATTTCACTTCCAGGTGGGAAAGGTTTAACTTAAAAAAATGTTTAAATAATGTTTAAATTAAAATATGTAGCATTTATGGTTGGATATAAATTTTAAAAGAATAGAATTTCATATATGGGAAAACCGCGGAACATTTGTTTTTGTTTCATTAGTTTTGCTCGTTATGCAAAAATGTATATCCAAATGGAACATGGGATCAAAATAGTTGTTATATATCAAACTGTTGAAATTTGCTATCTAAATGGTAAGAAATATTTTTAAATATGTTTTAAGTTACATCCAGGATAGTAGTTTAGTGGAGTGTTTATGGACATAACCTGGAAAATGAATTTCTAGTCACTGATGTTTACGCATTAATTTGGCTAATACGTTGGTACAGTTCGGCCAAATTTTCTGTGCGCGCGACCAGATCCGGTTAAGTCTGGGCGAGGGGGTTGCCGGGGTACATTTTTGTGTAAACGCTAAATGTCTTGCTACTTATTCATCTCTACCCCTAGCAATGCCAATAGCGATACCCAAATGTTTTAGTTTGGCTAGTAGCGACTAGTTCGCGCACTGTGAAGTTTCGGTCGAACTGTGATGACAGTGAACCGTAAGCTTATTTGGTAAAAAATTTGTTGTTTCAAACCTAAACTAAACAAAGGCTATTCTGGATGAAAATTCTCTTAGATCCATTAAGTTTAAATAGAGTTGAGGAAAATCTAATTAGCATTCAGAATGTTTAATTTATACCGTCAACAGAATCTAAATGAGTCGATAAAGTTGCTGTATGAGCAACACCACTTCATACCTAGTTAGAGTTTCTAGCTCAAACACCCCTGACTACTGACCTGGAAGTAAGCACCTCCCTTGGGTTTCTTCTCGCTCCTGTCCGTGTAGTAGGTGAGTGTACGACGTGTCCGGTCGAACACAAACCATCGTTTGTTCCAGTTGCGGAACCTGGAAGTCATCTTGTGCAGGAAACCTCTACAGGATGTCTTGTCCAACAACACGTGAGGACACAGATCCACTTGGTGTCCAGCGCTCTCAATGTGCTGCCTCAGGTCCAGAGATTCTCCTCGGATGGGCAGATACCTCGTCAGCGGCCTCTGTATGAAATAAAATAATTTATTGAGTCATTAAACACACAATAGGAAACAAGACAAATAAAAAAAATTACATGAATGAATGTAGTTAATAGTTAAAGAACTTCTTGACGGATAAAGAGAGATGTCCAAAAATGTCTTGATCCTTTGCAGGAAAAGTCAGTAGGGTCTTAAGGGTTGCTAGTAGATTATTAAACACATTCAAACCTATCACCAGGAAACAGTCTAAAGACTTTGACAGCCAACTAAGAACATAGAGACTGGAACTTTTTCAAGTGGCATACTGATTTTGGGAATTGGAACAATATTAACATGCAAGTAATCGTAAATTAGTTTGAGAGTTTATACACAAGTCTAAAGTAAGAGTTTACAATATATCACACCTGATTCACCCACCTGTAGGTTGTTGGTGCTCTTATTCCTCATGCGCACAGTCAGCTGATCCTCGCTGTAGCTGGAGGCATCAGAGAGCGGCCGACTCTCAGACACGGGCTCCTCATGTCTCTCGTCTTCTTTGTGGTTCTGCGGCTGTAACATAACAAAATCCTTCAAAGTCAGCCTGCAGTGTGTAAGGTTCTCCAATATCACTTAATATCACCAAACATTATTCATGACTTCCAATATTTTTTTCATCACTCCTTAACGAAAGTAACTATTTTCGATAACAGTTTATATCAATGAAAGTAGTCGTTTCCCAAGCTCTAATTTAGGGCGAGGGAAAATCGATCAGCTGATTTTCCCTCGCTCTAAATTTACTTTCCCTCGCTCTCAATTAGTTCTCCATTTATTCACTACGCGCGCCAGTGTTTTGTTACGGTTTAATTTAATGATTTTAATCAGCTGTATGTATTTTTAAAAGTTGTGTTATTCTTTTATTTTGATGTTTAAACAAAATTTATTGAGAAATATACGTAGGTTTCTTTTTAGAAGATTTTATTTTATTTTGATGTTCAATCAAATTAATTGAGAAATCAAATTGTTTTAATATACTGAGGTCTGCTATTCTGTGTTTGTGTATTTTTGCGTCTTGATGAAAAGTATCGTTCATAACTCGTACCGAAAGTTATTATCCGGCACTTGCTCCATTATTCCCGTCTTCGGCTTCGCCTCGTACGTGAAAATAGCTCTCACATACTCGGCTTCGCCTCGCACGTGAAATTGGGGTTCCCTGTGTTCGGCTTCGCCTCACACAAAAACTTGGGCGCGCGACGGAAAATGCCACTTTCGGTCCTAGTAATGAAATATACTATTCCTCAAAACACTCATGATATTCTACGCAAACAATCATGACATTTGGTCGGTCCAAGTCGCCAAGTCGGATAGTCAAAACACTGACCAATCCCACACAATGGCAGGAGTGCTAAACACAGTCACGGCTTGTGAACAAGAAGCATTGTCGCACAACACTACTACTCGCCTGGCTGCCAGACTACAAATAGAACCTCGGACCTCGCAGTTAGCTCATTTGTCTATTGCTCTTGGACTAATTAGCCTTAGTTTGTATCAACTGCATTCTCTACCCTACGCGATGGAAATTTTCTTTCCCTCATGTTGAAATGCAACCGGCACACTATTAGTTCAGACGAGTCAGGTGTTGTGGTTGTTGTTGCGTTCATTTATTGTTAACTGTGTGAAACAAATTATGAACAAAATATATAAAATATTGAATTGGTGTTCTAATCAAACACATAATTCTCACACTTCGTCTTAAGGCATTGAGATTGCTACTCACAACAAGTTACCCTCAAATAAAACAAATAAAAAAATATTTAGCTACGTTTTAGATTTAATAGAAATGTATTTTCAAAGTAGATAAATAAATTAAAATCTCAAATTTTAGAACAGGAGATTTGATGAAACAAAATTAAGTAATATTATATTTTTGTCCAACTTGCTAACAAACAAATTGATAAGAAAATAGGATAGAAAACTCTTGAATATTACCACCGGTAAAACAAAATTGTGTATCATGTATCAGTTTGGTGGTACTCCAGTGTCATGAGAGTTTGCCAAGCAATGCACAGGCTGCAGATTCGATTAAAAACTAGGGTAAAAGAATTTGTGACTTTTTCAATCTTCATAATTCATCACGCCCAGCTACTGAAATCATCGGGGGAACAAGACAAAAAGTCTATATTTCTTTGTAAGAAACGAAGATATAATTTATTCTACACTCATTCCGAATTTATAACCAACCTAAGCGATGTACCACTATATTATAAACAAACGTGTGGCTAAAATAATATGTTACCGATAATATTCTCTACTAGTGCTATTTATTTTAAGAAAAAGTATATTATGGTAATGATTCAATATTTACAGCTTGTCGTAAAACACATTTTTAAAGTGTTGACGATGCTCAGATAATCATCAAAACATTTATATTACCTTTTTTAAAGAAGCCCTTATATGTCTACTTCAAAAAAAAAATCAAATATGTAGTTCATTGAAGGGAGTATTTATTGATTACTCTACAGCAAAGCTAAGAACCTCCACCCGAGCCTCCTTTAGGTATTGAAATTCCAACCTTGTAGTCTTTGGTTTCTTCTGTTCAACATCCCGCACTTGATTTCCCTAATCGATTTGGTCTTGACCAGTCCTTAGTAGAGGTTATTACATGCAATCCCATGGTATAGTTTGCTGCTAGCCTATCTGGTTTTAAGCTAGACTATCTGGTTTGCTGCTAGCTATTTGGTTTGCCGCTAGCCTATCTGGTTTGATGTTGGACTATCTGGTTTGCTGCTAGCCTATCTGGTTTGTTGTTGGACTATCTGGTTTGCTGCTAGCCTATCTGGTTTGTTGCTAACCTATCTGATTTGGTGCTAGACTATCTGGTTTTGCTAGCCTAACTGTTTTGCCGCTAGCATATCTCCTTTTTGTTTCAACTCCTAGAGGGTGTTTCAGTTACCCTAAGTCATGAGAATTTTATCCCATCGTTGTTAGAGCTTGTGATGGGTTTAGGGCCGTATCCCATGCCTGGCTTAGGATGTTTGCAGCCTCCTTCTGTTTTTCATTGGCTTTGAATGTTTGCAGCCTCCTTCTGTTTTTCATTGGCTTTGGATGTTTGCAGCCTCCTTCTGTTTTTTATTGGCTTTGGATGTTTGCAGCCTCCTTCTATTTTTCATTGGCTTTGGATGTTTGCAGCCTCCTTCTGTTTTTCATTTGTTTGTCCTAATTATTCTTTGCTCTTTGGTTTGTCCCCGTCTAGCACCTTCTTCACTTCCTACCAAGAGCCCCACCCCCAAGATGGTGGAGGTGCAGGAGTAGGGAAACTGTCGGAAGGTAGTGGTTCAAGTACTCGCGGAACCAACACTCCGACACCTCCAAAAGGTGGCGGAGCACCTCCAAAAGGTGGCGGAGGCGGCCCCCCGAATACTTTCCTCACTACCCAGCCGACGGCGATCCCTACGCCCACACCTACCACTACCTTACGAATGCGACTCATGGTTAACTAATTGACAAAAAAGGAAGACTTACTAAGATAATTGGTCGTGCTGTTGATTGTTTGAGAGTTTTCAATGAAGTGATTAAATGTTTCTATGGAAACATTTATGAAAAACAAAAATTTTAACTCAAGTCTATAGTTAAGTGTTAGTATGTTAACCATTATACTTTTAAAGTTTTTCTCTGATAAGGATAAAAAAGATTAATTAATAAAATTGAATTTATGTTTCAACTCTTTTATAAAGTTTGAAAGTAGGCCTATATAACTTTGAAATACAATTTTTAATTGTGTTGCAACACATGTTACAAAAGGAGTTAAGGGAATAAATTTTTATCTCCACGTATGCAGTAATGTGGTACATGTAGAGTGAGTAGAATTCACAAACAATCATTTTTTTCAATTTTTATTGCAATTCATTAGCAGTGATTTTAAATTACTTGTATTTATATGAAAAAAATGTGTTCTTATAAAAAGAATAATTCATTACTAGGTCTCATGGTAAGACCTACGGGACCGGGACCGATTTTATGATTCTGATACAATTTGATACATATGTGTAAGGCTACATTTATTCTTCGCAAACCAGCATGATCAGACTATGGGAATGGGAATTTCTGGAGTGAAAATTGGTTCTACCCATTTTTTACCCCTAAAACAAAACATTTGGCTATTTCTTTCCAAAATATTTTGTAGAGCTTAAATAAACCAATAATGTATTATACTAGTGTGCCTGTTGCTCGAATTCGAACAATTGCAAAGTGTTACAGGTGTTATTTCAAAACGAATATCAATCATAACTTTCGATCACTTAAAAGGGTCAACTCAAAGATAATGTGTAATCAATCACTCCACTACAGTTATCGAAACTGAAACGAACGCTCTTGTGTGTATCCGCTCTTGTGTGTATCGCGTGTTTACTAAGAACAGCTGTAGGCTGTAATTAATACAAATTATTTGTCTGCTTATGTAAACAAAATATTTTCTTCATAAGAAATACATTGTTATTTTGATGGCCTGTGGTTCACAGCTCGAGGACTTTTATTACGTGAATTGGTGAAAGGTGACGTCTACACAAAAAATCCTTAATTTTGACACATCGTTTGTAAATATCCGTCCATTATTAATGGAGGAGTAGTGTTTCGTAGAAATCGCCTTCACGTATTATACTGGGTGAATTTTAAATGAGTTCCCCCCTACTTTTTTCTGCATTTCTACTACTTTTTTATACTGGACTCAATGCTGCAATCCGTTTTTGGTTATCAAGCTGTCTTGATGAAATATTAAAATAGTCTTATTTAAAATTTCAATATTTCAAAAACCAAAGATGCAAATGAAAAACGGATTGCGGTATTGAGTTCAGCATAAAAAGGTAGCTCAAAATGATGGGTCACAACACCACCTTCATATTTAAATTAATTGATCACATTTCAAAATGGCGGATCCAAGATGGCGGCTGAAATAACTACATCCGTCATAACCAAGTGAAAATATGTCGGCAATGAATGGTGGTGTATACTTATCTTTATCTAGCACTATTTTAAGATTATGGTCTTAGTTTGTAAATGCACAATGTTAAAACGCGCTAAAAATAAAGCTATAAAAAGTCCTCATAACTTAAGAACGGATCAAGATTTTTAAAAACTAATTGCGGCATTGTAATCAGCGTAAAATTCTAGTTTGAAATAATGGGTCACAACCCTACCTTTACATTTGAAAAAAAACTTTGTATCCAATATGGCGGATCCAAGATGGCGGCCAAAAATGTATACCCAGTCAAAATGAAGTACTTACTACTCAACAATGATCTGACGTGGTCCGGAGTTGATATCTTAAGAAATGTAGAAAAAAGTAGGGGGGGAACTCATTTAAAATTCACCCTGTATATAAGGATAACATCGTTATCGATTAAAACTGATATAAATCGATGTATCAATTCCTATATTGAAAACAAAACAAAATACCCAACTTTAAAGCTGATTAAAACCACTAAATTGTTTCAATAACATATTCGTATTTCACCACAATGGGTGGAGACACTCGCAGAAAATACTGTGACACACGGTTCCAACTCTTTGCCCAAACGACGCGAACAGAGGAAGGGCGTGTAGAGTAGAAGATAGGACATATCAGGGCTGTAACCCATGCTAATGAGCCTGTGATAAGAGTAAGATAGGGAGCCTTGCCAGGAAACTGAGGGGTAGCTCGTGCTGACAGTTGATAAAAACGTTCATGTTTAACTGGGGCGCATTTGCATCTGATTTTCTTCATGTGTCAACAATTTATACAGCGTCGAAATAGGATTTATTTTTTGGTTGGGGGTGTCTATGTATTTTATTTGAGTAGCTACTAAACTTTGGTTTATTTACGTGACCGTACAGTAACAGGTGTGATTAAATAAATGAAATAATTAACATGTATTGCAAGGATAACAAGTCCGTATGTTATAGTGTGACGACGCATAGTGTACACATAGTGTGTATTTTATCGTTGTAACTAGTAAATTAGTTGTTCAATTAATAGACGAAAACTACCGTAATCAAAACATTGCTATGGCAATATTTTTAATGGTTTATTATTATTATTATTTTTTTTTTGTTAAGTTAATTGTTGGTGATGGTGAGTTAAGGTTGTTCAAAGGATTATTAAGGACATTTTCCATCACGATGGTAAAAAACAATACACAACGTTTCGGGATCTGGAATCTGATCCCGTCCTCAGGTGAAAAAAACTAACTAACACAATACAACTAAAAATAAACAAACGCCCAACCTAAATTGGAATACACTACAAAGCAGTAAAAAAATATGCACTGTATAGCAGTCAAGTCATGATACAACATGCAAATAATAACCAGTCACAAAACACTATAATTTGAAATAGTTATTTGTGTAACTAGTGAGCAAAGTGGCACTTTGCTGCACACAAAGAGCAATGTTTACGCACGAGCCGTAGGAATGCTTAAGTCGTAGGATTGTTTTACAAAAGTTTAAAAGAAAAGTCCAGAAAGTTCAGAAATACCGAAACTATAAACACGAAATGACAGGTTACATCGTAGTTATAATAGTCAATCAGCTGCTCATAGTATTATTATCTTTAAGTGTTGCCAACCTATTTCCAAGCGTACAGGGATTACGTGCATAATAGAACCACACTGTTTTGTGTTGTTTCGTTGGTATCCTGATGTGCGGCAAAGTATAAACCGTACGACAAAGTTTACATATGCAGCAATTAGCAGCTTTCTGTACTATAAACAGTACAAGGAAGACAACTTTGTCGGGTGACTGTAGGAAAAAGGTTTAGTTTGGACAGCTCACACAATGGAACACTAAACGCACAGTTTGCACTGTCTTCGCCAATGAGACTGTTTTTTACCATCGTGATGGGAAATGTCCGCAATAGGTTTAATTTTTGTTGGAGTTTACGTGCCATTAAATATTCGTTGAAAATGCTACGGTAATGATGTCTAAATAGTAAACGTTGTATGTATACTTTTCAATCTCGAGGATTCGTGCAACACGATTCGTGTTACACGTTGGTAATACCCAAGTATACTTGTCGGTGAAATCTTCGGGAAATGAGTATAATACAATGAATTTATAATCAGTGTCCTAAAATTGTTCAAGCAGCTTATAAACAACAATACAAATTCCACAAATATTTTAAAGACTTTTTAAGAAGTGATAACTCACTGCTATGCTTTTTGTGACTAAGCTCAAAATTAACTGTACAGTATTTATAACGGTTAGGTTAGCAAAGCTTTTTCCTTTGATCAATAGAAAATCTACTCTAAAACCAGCTTTTGCAATTTTAATCTATAAATCAATTAAATATTTAGATACTTCGGTCTTTAATAACATATGCATCACCTATCTGGGGATTTGCTATTTCAAATAATAAACTGTTCAAAATTCAAGTTTGAATAGCAGTGAATTCCCCTTGGTTAGTTAGAAACAACCACATACACGAAGAGCTTGGAATAGAGTCTGCCTCGACCTTCATTGAAAAATACTCCTTTAAATTTCTAAAATCCCTAAACCAAGGAAAACAGAAGATTGGGCCGAATGCTTCCTCAAGACTTCTTGTTGGACGAAGCCTAAAGAAAATTGAACATGTGACCTGCATCTAAATTTACTATGTTACAGGGTGTCTCAAGTTTGAGCGAACCCGCGATGTGATTTATGCAATTTTCTTTTTTTCTATTTTGTTAAAGCTTCTGTGAATAATGCAATATTAAACCAAAAATACATGTAGTAAAAATAATAAAACTGTTAGGAAAATGACACTAAAAAATAATCGAGAGTATGTTAGCTATCCTCCCATCCCCTTCATCCCTGTGGTTTACCAGAGCGCCCAGCAATGACCACTGTGACGCGGAGCCGTCACCGCACCGCACCTGTGGTACTTTTGATTCACGTTGGTTTTTAATTAGCCCATCGCAATGTTTCACACCCGCCAGGCCGGAACTGTTGGTAGTAAATCGCTCCACGCGCGCTGCCCGTTATAAATGAATGTCGCAAAAACTGCGTGTTTTAATAAGTTGTGATAAACTGCCTCGAATATGGCGATGAATACGTGGAAACTCCGAGGTCTCAAGCGAGATTTGAGGGGTTTCATGTTACTTTCGTTTACCTATTATTAAAGCAGAATGGTATTATTTTAAGTGGTATGTGTTATAAAGACTACTCACTAGTAAGGTGGTAAGATGCAACATCGCGAGTTCACAAAATAGGTTCTCAGTTATGAATAGTTTTCAGAAAACCTTTAATAAAAAGGGAGGAGTTTCAGCAACAGTGCATGAAACAAATATTTTGCAATTGGAACGATATGTACATATGACGAACTGTATTTTCTCTGGTAATTCAGTAACAATACTTAGGTGAAGTTAAATTCGTATACCTTTTAACACTTTTTGTGGAGGATCTTTTTACAGATAAGTTATACTCTCCAGAGAAATTTACTTGTAAGGCAAACCTTATCACATTTATGACCTTAGGTCGCGACAATATCACGCGGTTAAGGTCATTCGCGATTAGTGTGGTTTGAACCCTGCACTTGAACCAGTAGACGAGCCACACAATGTCATAAAATGCTGATTTGTAGGTAGCTGACTCAAAGACACTGTTTCTTTATGGTTCTCCCAACAATATATGTTTTGAAACAGAAAAATTGAAAAAAAATCTAAACAAATTCCCTGGCAGTTAATGAATTTGTTTTAGACACTAAACATTTAGGGATTGAAGATTCTAAGGGCAAAATGAAGGTCGTCTACGCTTTTCAAACATCTCTATCACGCACTTAATTTTGAACATCTGCTGACATAGTTGTGACTTTTAGACTTGGTATGAAACATGTCAAACATTCTCCCGGTCTCTACGAGGCACTATTACTCGATTACTCGCACCAGTTCGCGTTATCGAGGTCGCGCGACTGGAGAGGCGGAGATTAGTGCCAAAGTTTCCACAATAATACCCGCTTTGCCAGTAATATCTCGTGAATTGGGACGCTTGCCCTAGCTACGGCCACGCCGGTATTTGCAGGTTTGTATAAATTTTGGTTGGGTGGACTCAAGTTTTAATCCCCCGGAGTACCGAAACACCCACGTTTGAAATGTTCGGTTCGATGATTCGCACTGCTGAACTGCTTTTGAGGATTCCCTCTTTTACGTGTAAACTTAAAACTTGGTACATGTTAATTCGGTAATACTTTTTGAAGTTACTGAAACATTTACTTTGTTTAAAATATAAATCTAACATAAGTTAAATCAGTAAAAGCATTCATAATCTTCTTGGACCCGGGCCAAACAACAATACTTCTGCCGCAGCAAACCTGAGAGAAAGCGAATTTCCATTTACCTGGTTGGATTTCCACTCAAATATTTCCTTAACGTTGTCAGATTTATTTCCTATTTAAATTTAGGTTTGCTGCTGTATGGAAGTGTTTTTTTTTTATTATCATGAAATAAACAAATTTGTCAAATTTCGTCAAAAAATATCCCTTAACAACCAAACTACAACATTTTCGTATGAATTTTAAATTTACAATGTTTTAAAACTTTCACCTTAACTATTTGGCATACAACAAAACATTTGAGGGGGGATCAAAATTGTTAAAACCCAATTTTTACCCCACGAAACCCTGGTCCCATGGTCCGATCATGCTGGTTCGCGAGTACGTAAAAAAAATGTAGATCGAGCTAACGGGCACACATATGTATATGAATTTGAACGGGTGGTGTTTTTGGGCTGTTGGGAGTCAAAACGAACAAGTAAATCGGTCCTGGGCTCACGTCTCACCTTGAAACCTACAGTAAGAGCTTACATGGGAAATCCACTAAAACTAAATACAAAACGGATATTTTAGTTTGTCACACAGGCCTATTCGAGATAATAATACTTATCTTACTTAAACGTATAATTAGAGTTATAGATTCCTCACAAGTATACAACTCAACAGCGTTTGAAGTGTAAAAAAAGAACAAACGTAAAAACATACTTTTGAATTCTAATGCTAAAACTATAATTTGTAAGGTTAAATCTAGATACATGTTTCTCCTACCGATTCCGTGCAGAGGTAAAGGCCTGCATTTCAGAAATTTCCCAACTTGAAACCCTTGAAGAAATGTAAAATGTGTGGTCTTAAAGCAAAATGAATTACATTTTAAGACGGATATAATGTTAGGATCACTGTTAAGTTAAAACTGAGAACAATAAAAAACGTAAGTCAAAAGCAAAGCTAGATCAGCAACATTGAGAACAAGATTTTGCTGCTAATGTAAAGCGCGAGTCGGGCCAAATAGTTAGAACAACAAAAGCCTACAAGCGGGACGGATACAATATACAAATAACTCACAACCGGACTTGGATAACAGCGGTAAACTTGGAACTAGGTCTACATTGGAAAGCCTTCAACTTGGCAACACCACCGAAAACCGTTATATTTTATAATGGTAATATTTAACAACGGTAACAAAAGCGGATTCCCGTCGTGCGAAGTGAAATAAAGTAGGTTTATGTAAAGCCTAGAACAACTATTAGACGCTACTAAAGAAGATTATAGTCGTTGATTCATAACATGTAAAAGTTTCATTACAGCACGGCTAGTTTATAAATTCGTTAAATTTGCAATATGGGATATTAAAAATGACTAGGTGAAACCCGTCGAAATCGACGGTTACTTTCAAGGCTTACGCTAATTCATCTAACTAAGATAAATTGAGTAAAATTATACATATTTTGAGCATTTAACATTGTTTAAAGAGTAAATAAGTGTAAAAACAATAATTATATTAATTGCGTTAGTTACCAAATATGGTTGATCATTCAACGAATAAAATATTCCCCACACTTTGGAAGAACCTTTAAACAGTATTAAAATCGTATTGGTGGATCTTTTTTAGTTAAAAACTTCCCCGATTTCATCAGTGTAATAAGGATTAATCTATGATTTTATTTGAGAGAAAATATCTGCTTGTTGAGGAGATACGTTCTAACTTGAAATGGAGGTCCTCACAGTGTAAGTTTGATTTTTCCTTCGACACGTCGCATCAGTTCATATCGTACTTCTGTGCCAATGAATTACCCTCTAGTATAGTTTTAAGAAATTGGTTGTGGGGATATCGTACTTTTGTGCCAATGAATTACCCTCTAGTATAGTTTTGAGAAATCGGTTGTGGGTTTAATGTTAAAGCTAAAAGACACTTCTGCACTTGTATTATTTTGTATTGTATTACACAATCGAAGATTTTTCCAATGATTGAAAACATGTATGACAATAATCTCACAAACCTATGATGATCTGTCTAGAATAATATGATAAAATATAGCCAAAAGTGGTGAAAAAGGCAGATACCAACCCGTACAATAGATATAAGATAGTTCAATAAGAAATTAATGTTAAATGAGAGTTACTGTGATAAAAGGATTTTCTACTGATTTCGTAATGGAACGTTATATTGCAAAATATGACATGATACAGAAGGAAATCAATTTTAAAATCAGAAAATAACATTGCAAATACTTCTTTTGGACAATTCAGTAACTCCCAATAAATATGTGTTGTTTAAAATACAATTCAAAAATTAACAGCTGTTTCAGTAAAAAGTATTATCCACATGGACAAAATGTAAACAAATCTGTGGAGGGATCTTTAAGGGCTTCTGGGGCAGAGCCCTAACAGGATTCACTTAGTTTTTCTTTTGGTAACTCATCTAGAGACCAAGACCTTTCTTTGGACACCTCTACCAAGTTTCTACGTCCAGTCGTTCTCTCAAATTAATGGAGACAAAGTATCCAATTAAATATTTAGATTCCCCCATGTTAATCTTATGGGAGAAAATCCAACTTTGATGGAATATCCTGTCCAAACTAATAAAGATTTCAAAAAACGAAAAGACTTTGCAAAACTACAGATCAGGGCAATTCATTTGACACTTTAATCATCAAAATCGGTCCAAAAATGAGGGAGGAGTTCTGTTTACAAAAATCGGCTTAGCGTATTATATATATAGATTCTGCAAATTGTGTTGTTGTAAAGTACCAATAATCACCAATGTGGACTGAGGAATGAAAGTCACCACTCTATTCTTAAAAACTTATTTTAAACTAAGGATAGAAAACGCAGCGACTTCTCCTGATTATTTACGACTGGATTAAAAACACCTGATTTAAGATTAAGTTATCTCTTTGCAGTTTCTGATAAAATATTTTTTCCCCACTTATTTATCGAGGTGGTATGGAAGTAAGGTGAATAGCTTAGTATACGAACTTTAATATCATTTTAATTTAAAACCCCCAAAACGTCATTGTAAATTTAATTCGTTAATTTAGTTTAATAATTCACTTGTACTCCTGCAGTACAAAATCACACAGCCACAGCACGACATTTATGCATCGACAGCCATATTTAGTCATAATTAAAAACATGTTACTGAGAACACCAATAATGGTTATTGATTTGAATATACATTATTTGATTGCTTAGTAAACGTGTTACACATAGGTACGGACAGTAATGTTTTGCTATAGTTGAAAAGATTTTTTAGAGTGCTAATACAGTCTACTATAACGCTATCGAGTTGTTATAGAGCTCGCATTAACATTTGAAGGTCGGTGGTTCGATCGTGGTTCGATCACGAGCAAGGAATTATTCCCGACCCAGATGTCATTTTCCATTGGGCATCTGTTGATGATGCTACCTAACAAAAGGTCAAAGTTTGATGGTATCCAGATCAGTTTATTGGCTGTATATTACCATTACAACAGAACTATTGGCAAATTAATCCCATTGGCCACAAAGTATAAGTGACCCCTAAAGATCGCAGTTTAGAAACATCTCAGTTGGTTCAAACATTTCAGAAAAACCTCTTATCTACCTTGGCATACACTAAAGCTGCAGGAAATTATAAACTACCAAAAGGAGAAGAATGAAAATCGTCCGATACCGGAACAGGATATTAGACCATCAAAGAGTGGCCCAAGTCCAAAGTCGCGACCTGGTCGTCGTCCAAGCCAAACATATAACCGATCAATGGGGCAGTGCAGACAACGACGTGTTAGCATTCCAACGTATAATGTCAACAATGCAACGTCATTACCATGGCAACAGCAACATTGTGACTTTACCAATAGCGTCTTTAGTTGTAGGATTTAGAATACTTATATTAATTGGAAATAGTTAACACTAATTAGTGATGGTAGGGATTTTGCGCAGATTGAAGAATGGCTCATTCCTAATTCTCTTGTTCCTAACCTAACCTCATCTCATCTCATTCACCTTCATTGGCTAAGAGAAAATATTGTTAGTGGAGGTCCTCTTTTTTAAAAACCCCTGGTAAATTATGAGCTTACGATCTCCAACAGTTTGTGCTGTAAGGGTTGACAATTGATTGTTAATTTTGTTGGCACATATTGATTTTGCTTTTGCTCCAATGTTGAATGAAATTCTATTGAAGTTTAAACATCTTGGGATGTGTTACTTCGACAGCCAAATTACAATAAACCATAACACCAGTGAAAAAACAGTTATTCATTCAAGAAAGAACCGACGGCTTTTAAAGAATTTCCGTCCTCCACATATGAAAAATGTCAAGTCCATATAAAATTAGGGCTACATAGCAAGCATATTCAAACTGGATGATGAGCTAAAAGAGGCGTCATACCAAAATGAATTGAGAAACTAAAAACCGATTTCTTGGTTTGGTATGAAATCGTACTTTTGTCAATATCGAAACAATAGTTTTCTCCTAGTTCACCTTAAGGCACGAAATATATTAATAAATCTCATCCAACATCTTCGCACTCTGATAAGGTTTTCCGTTAAAACACGATTAGTTTAAAAGCGATTTCTTTAGGAAAACACGTCACCACAATTTACCAGACAACAAATCTCCAATGGACGATCAGTTGGAATACAATATGGTTGAAAGACTCGCAACATTCGCAACTTGTAACAGTGGCAAAGCCGAGATTATTGTCCATCGTAACTCAACTCTGGTCATCGTAAATGTCTCAGTCTCTACGACGTGTTAACGATATTTACGACACAACCTCTCCCTTGATGTCAGGACAGTCCGGTCTTAAAAACCGCAATAGCCCGACCTCTACCACAGCCAAGATCAAATCCTAGATAATGGAATGTGTTTCACGTGATAGCTGAAAAGTGCGACACGAACACTGACGATGCGCATGGAGCTTCGTGATATTAAAATTTTTTGGGAGTTTAGGAAAGAAAATTCGTCAAGTCCATTCAAAACTTAGGTTAATTCATTTTTTTCTGTTGGCTGTGTTTCTATGAGAGCTTTTTTTCATGATGACTAAGACTAGCAAGATTAATGCCATAGAATGATTATTTCTTCGTGTATGCCAACGCCGTCGTGGACGTCGTCAACCGCAATTTGTACAAATACGTAAGATAGAACATTTTTGAAAAGCAATTTTTACTATAATTTGCATGCTGCTAATGTACAACCATTGTCAATCTGTGTAGCTTAAATCATCCTTTCTATGTTTGAGGATCTAAAAGCAAAAATATGAAATCGTAATTTATCCATGTAAGGAGATTTCATACTGCTTTGGTTGATTATTTAAATTTACGATACAGAAGAAACAGTTAAACTAATATTTTAACTCTAAAAGACTTTCTGGTTCTTAAATCATGGTTGCAAGCACCATACTAAACCAACAGTTTTGAGTTTAAATGAACACCTTATCTCATAAGTGTACTTAACAAACCACTGGTGGCTGGTTTACTGAGCAGACTCTATAATCTATGCATTAATCCAACCGCAAACAAATTAAAACTCACATCATTTGAGTTGCTGAGTCGACGGCGTTTGTTTTGGCGTTTGTATCCTGTCTTGAGGTAGTTCATCCACAGAGACATGGCTGCTGACACTTGACACTTGGCACTTGAACTTCAACACTTCACTTTCAACTGTCACGACAAAATATAAGATACGGGTCTCTGGCGACGGTTATAAGCTGTGAATTTGCAAACGTTGAGAATTTAACACCTCTACGCTCAAAGACGAACTGTCTCAAACGCACGAGGTCAATGTGCGTTTGATACAGAAGGGTCAAGAAAAATATGTACTTTAAAAGTAGATTCCCAGGATAGGATGATTGATTCACTAACGTTGTGAAGTAAGGATTGATCACTATAGTCGTATTTGAATTTTTTTTAAACTATACCGCTTTATAAACTAAGTAAGGTTCTAAACCTATGAAAGGTGATATAAGAAATTAACGCATAAAAGGTAAACAATAAATAATAAGGAATTGAACAAATTTAATTTAACTTTAATTTCAATATAGGCCTACGTTACTAGATTCGCTAACATTTAACTGTCGAAATACGATTCCTAGTATTGAAATAAAACATCGTTACATTTTGTTCGCTAAAATATAATTGTTTAGATTAGCTCCCATTAATATTTTCAAAACTACAGCAGGCTTTCTAATTACTGCGAATAAGAGTACACATACTGTACTGAGTACACATAGTACACATACTGTAATAGTACTACATACTTAAAAAGTGAAAACAATTTCAATTTCAAAATTTTAGTCTATATAAAGGACTATATCTAATTGATTTTTTCGTTTTCAGTAAATATGTATTGTATAAACCTCTCAGTGAGCTTTAAAAACTGCACAAGTTATTTTTCGCTAAGTACCATGATAATTTAGAAAAAAATCTACTATTTTAGGAGCGGGTAGTGATCATAGGAAACAGGAGTATGAGCATAGCCAATAAATTAATTAGTGAAAATAGTTTCGCGTTCCAGTGACACTGGTTATTTATAACCTGTTCTGGCCCAGGATCTCCTATTCGATGAAACAACGCGACGAAGAAATTAGGCAAAGAACGTTCGGTAAATATGTCTATAGAGATTTGCTATTTATACCCTTGAATATAAAAATATATAAGAAATAAAGAATTTTTATTTTACACTACTTTCCCTAGATCCCTAGGCCTAAGTCCTTTACACCAAACTAATAACATCAATTGTTCTTGTGTAATGATATTACAGCTCAACATCAGCTGTTCCGACCCTCACTTCCGCACAACACCATTACACTTCTCTTTGTCGTACTGGAGTGGACAAAGGCGCTAGAATTAGCCCACTTATGAAAACCGCCTGAACCGCCGCAGCGCCAAACACTCAACGCTAATCAGCTGGCGATTTCTGCGGAACTAACCTCAACTGTGTTATAGATATTACTCTCGTTAGAATTTTAATTTTGATATAATTTCGCAAAAATTGCAATTGTAAAAGGTTTAAGCATTTACAAATTGTACAACTACCTTAAAGGAAATACTTTTATTGTATTAAATGAACCAAGTTGTAAAAAATTTAAGCGAGGTGTAATTGTGTAATTTTAGCGTTCTTCTCATGCTTTAAATTGTTAAATATCCAGTTGTAATCAACAAAACTCAATTATGTTTATTTTCATTTGACCGAGTCAAGCTACCTCAATTTACACAGGGTTTTGACTTGTATTATGTTTAAGTGAACATTGTTATATGATTCGTACACTTTCCTTTGAGCTAAAAGAAAAACGTTTAGTTCGATACCATAAAAACAAGTATTTAGGCCTAAACAGAATACAGGTACAGTATAAAATGTAACGTTTGAGCAATAAAAATATTTCAAAGTATCTTGTTGTAACTAAATCATAAGTTAAGAATATTTTTTACAATAATATATAGTTTTAAGGAATAGTACTAATACTGTAGTTCCCGCTATCAAATTAAGCAAAACATCATTAAAATGTAAGAAAACTAAAAAGCGTAGCCTAAGTTTTCATATTTCGACCAACCTGATTAACGATTGAATACTTTTATACATGTCCTTATTAAAGGACGCCAACATTATAATCATAACCCAATACGTAAGTATCTGAATGGTTTATGTTAAATGTTTCATCTTTTAGTTTCTTTTTCAACAATAGTTTCTTGTACATAATAAGGACTTACGGTTGGGATGTATGTTAAATATCAGTTTGCGACACTATTTAACAGTTATACCATCAAAACCGTTGACAATTACGTATTTTTCTAAACTCAAAATCACTACTACTGTATCACCACTTTACAGCACTGCTATAACTTGTCAGTTTCGCCAGGGCCTGATTAAGGGTCTAGTTGCCAGTAGGCTGACGTTTTTCGCGCCCCCTCCTCCCTTCCACTACCCCTCCTCTCCGCTACCACTTTCAAAATTTCAAAGAATGAATACTAATACTGAATTCAAAATTTAAAATGTCCAAAGGCATTATACTAATATTCGGTTTATTTAAAAACAAAAGAAAACTGATCATAAATAATTAATGCATGGTTTGATTAGGAACTTTTAAAATAGTAACAAATCGGTTGTTCAAGGAATGTAAAACTTTTTTATTTAAAATAATGTATTTATTTTACATTTTATTAAACATATGATTGTATTAAATCAAGAGTAGACCTAACCTAAAATATCAAAAAACCAAACAATAATATGCATACTTTCAAAATTAACTCTGTTAATCACCTAGGCCTAAACCAATTTTATTAGGACCTTTAGATGGAATTACTTAGTTTACAGCATTTATCTGTATTTATCTGCAACAAAAAGTATCGTTAAATGTTTTTACAAATCAATTATTACTATAAACTAGCTGTAACCCACGGGCTTCACCCCGTTTGACTTCATAAGTATTAATAAAACTATTGATTGGTTAAGTTAAGCTGAAATAAACAAATAAGTACAGCTGAGGTATTTTTAACATTAGGTATATGGAAAGTTCCCTTTAGAAAGGATTTAAAGGGCAATTTATGTAATAATGGATAGTTTTGCGCAAGGTTTCTCGTCATTACGAATATTTTAAGTATATGGTTTATGGGGGTGTGACTTGTAGTTTTCTTAAAAGTTCATGGGTACTTTGGGCTTTATATATGGATATAATGATTATGAAAATCTGCCTAACGCACCCTTCCCCACCTCCTTCCCTATCTGCGCATCTTTTTTTGGAATAAAACATTTTTTACGCCCCCGGTCCCAACTTTAAGTCTTAGCTGTCTGGCGCCCCCCTAAAACACTTGGCTGACTGGCGCCCTAGGCTCCAGCCTAATTAGCCTAATGGGTAATCAGGCCCTGAGTTTCGCTATTACGGTGCCTCGGACGTCTAAAGACACGGGTGTAAACATTTCCTACCACTGTACGAGGTTCTGGTTAACCACGATCTGTCTGCGGTGTGTTCCAGTTTTTGTCGCCAGATGTCAGCTTCGATGCCCGTCTGTCTACCGGATACGCCAATCATTGAATACAAATCGGGGAGTCGGCCCAGCTTCAACAACCGCAGTCAAAATGTGGTGCTGAAGAGGAAAAAGACGGTAAATACTTGACACCAGCGATTTTATATAGTTGGGGGGAAACTACTCAGGGTCCCCTTAAAAGCCGCATGGAGTATCATACGGAGGCAACTATTTAATATTACATAGCACTGCAAAGGTTTGGTTAGGTTCAGGGTTTATTAAAAAGGTTATTAGTACTTTCCTTATCATCCTAATACGGTTCGAAAGATAATTTGAGTAAATATTGATTAAATCATAACGTAATCGTCACAGCGCACAGTGAAAATGTGGTTTTAGTCATTTACGTGGATGTCAATATTATTATCGTAATATAAATTAAATAAGTTACCCCCACTGCAGTGAGCTAGCAGAATAAACGAATTTCTATTTCCCTGATTTGATTTTTAGTGGGTTGTTGTGCGCTTATAAGCTACGAAAAAAACTAAAGAGAAATATAAATTCAAAATTCCAAATTTATAGTTCGCTTTTTTGTGTTTTTTTAACAACTTTGGACATTTGTTTTCACTTTTAAAATAATCTTTATGGTTTCCCTGTATCAGAAAAATCCGGTACTCATCAACCCTAATGTTATTTAAAAAGGACATAAATTTTATATTGTAATATAATATTTTTATTAAAATCGTATCACGCAAATGGACGTTCGATTGGAGTTCAAGTTTGCTGCAGCGGGGGTATTATTTTTGCGATATCAACACCCTATACATCCCTTAAAGCATTTCATTAGAGAGCAAAAGAATATTATTGTATTGTATTATCAATTTAATACACAAAGCATTACATACACGTATATACACATACACGTACCTAGTTTTTTCCCAATTTCATTCCTTGTTGATTTAGTACGATCCTTAATGAATCTCATCCTCAAATTTTGAAACGTTACGAACATGCAATGACTTGAGTTATAATCGAATTATGTTCTGGTCAAGCCTTTTGCTTTGGAAGCAATCATATATGAAGGGCTAACGGAAAAAAGTTGCTAAGTCAATTTTTTAGATTTAGATTTTATTTAGTGTAATGTTGGTAATCCTGTAGGAGAATGTGTAGCATGTGTTAGTTTGGGAAATAACAAACTCATTCGTGAGGAAAAAATAAATAAAAAAAACACCAAAGGCAAAAGAAAAACCTCAGACCAGAATGTAAAACGCTCTACTGTAAAATTTCACAAAATGGACTTAGCCACTTGCATTCATTTTAAGTGTAATTGGTTTGTGTTTTATAATTTACACGTATTCTACAACTAACTAACGTGAGATATGATAGATATGATACACAAATTAGTAGGCGGATAAAATACATTTATTTAACCACCCACTAAATGTACGATTATTATAAATTAATAATATTTCGAAGAACTTTAAAATAATTTTAACATTCAAGAAAATTACCTACACAAAATGCAATACAGGCAAAACGTAAAAACAAATAACCAACGTTTTAGAGAGGCTTCGGTAATTAATTTACTCAAAGAGCGATTCAGGCGGAAAGGATAGATTAAACACCGTCATCTATAGATTTAACACGTAATTAACTCAAGCAAACTTCCTTCTGAAACGGTTATTATTTCCAACTTCTATTAAATATGTTAAATATAATAAGGGCGTAATTTTCGTGTACCATTCATAATTCTGGCGGTGTTTTGAATTAACGTCATTTACTCTTTCATGCATATTTTGTAGGAATGGTTCACTATTAATCCATAGATAAAATTTATTTTCAAATTTTGTACCATCCAAGATAAATATAATAAATACTCGATAAATTAGGAATGTTCAAAGTTTTCTATTACGAAGATTAGATACTAAACAAATCCAGGTCGTAGAACACTTACGTATTCTAGGTTATTTGTTTTATATTAAACTGACTTCACAGTTTTCATCTATATAATGGAGCAAAATATTATTTATTATGAAACCTACGAGAGAAAATAAACGAAATGTTGTAAACCTGTTAAAAACCACCATCCAATAATTTAATTTGAGACACTTCGCACCACAGACACCACTAACCAGGTCCACGACAGACTAGATACTAGATCTTACCTAACTCATATCACTATCTTAGTAACTACTAGAGTTACTGATAATGAATTGTTCCATTGCACTTCTACAATTTTGTCACATTTTTTTTATTACTTGACAATGTTACTGGGTTTAGTTTTTATTTGCATAAACTTTATTGTATGATAACACAATTTACAAATTTACTATGATCATTTTAAGTGTAGGCCTATTGTTTTCATTTCAAACCATTTAGAAAGGCTTACCTGTTAGCTTACAATAATAATCGTTTTCCTCTAGGAAACCTGTCTACGTAGACGACCTCGCCCGGTTGTTGACATTGATATCTTATCAAACTCCGACGATATTGAATAAATATATACAGTGCGCTGTATATTGCAATCGTAGACGTGTCAAATCGTGCAAAAAAACTGAAGCAAACTGTGTTGATGTCACAGAAAAGTTGGTATTAAATGAAATGAAATGAAATGAAATGAAATGAAATGCTTTATTGTCGTTAAAACTGAGTACAAAGTTCATGACAATCGTCAAAAGAAAAAGAAAACAAATATACATTAATTTGTAAATGAACTATTTCAATTAGTAAATATTTGTAAATACGTAAATCTTAGTCGCTGTATTCCAATCCACAATAATTGTGTTTCAGCTTATGAGGAACACGTGTCAAACTGCTAGCCAAGACACACATCAACCTCGCTGTACCTCTTGGCGGCGATTTTAACTTCGCACATAGTTAAAAACTGTTAATTGTCTTCCGACTAGTTGCAATGGATGTGGATGCACAAGTTGATTAAGATAAAGGTAATGCTATAGTGTTGATGGTTTGGAGATCTGTTTAAGCTTTGGGTTTCATTAAGATAAACCATCATGTCATAGAGAACTACTTCATTAAAAGACTCTTGACTCTGAAGCCGTAATAGTGATTTGTACGATTATCAGAATGTGCATCGCAAAAAATGTACAGAAGAGAAATTTGAGTTTTATTCACACTGCATGGTGCTGTAATTCTTTAAATGATAATTTTACGTTTTCATTAGGGACACAAGCGATTTAGTACGTTTCAAAATGTACAATCTGTGCTGCTCCATAAATTGTAAAATTGTTCATAAAGTTCCATAAACAAATCATAATTTAAATATTGACAACTTAAATTCGTTTGGTCATCCACTACAAGTAACAAAATTTAGATTTGTTAATTTGTCAAATTGTCCTTAAAGCCCAATAAATTGTAATTACTGAACTGTTGTTGAACCAATTTAAATATTGACTACTTCAATTCATTTGGTCATCCTCTACCAGTACAAAATGTAGTTTTGTTAATTTTCATTTTGTACGTATCCTTTTTTCTCAATGTGGTTACACAAATTAAACCACTAAAATAAAACAAAGAGAAAACTCTGATAAAAAAATTAGATCCGAATTCAGCATTTACCAGGTACAAAATAGTTACAGTAATATAAAATAGTTAAAACCCGTATAAAATATCAATGTTAATCCAGTAGACTTTGCAGTAGATTTACAGGTGTTGTAAATGCGTCTCAGCGTTGTTTCCAGTGAAACATTAGGCAGTTTACAGTAGGCCTACAAGGTACAAGGATCATAAACTCCCAAGGAGCTTGTCCTGTACACAGTTGTGTTTAAATGGTCAGTTTCGGACACCGGGGCAAGCTGGGATAATTCCCACCCTCGCCTTAATACAACCCTTCCGTGTACATAGACTGTAGTACAGTATTCCGTTTGAGTTTCATTAAGTGTGTACAGGTACAGACTTATTTTGTGGGACCATTTTGATGACGAAATTGAAACTGTTTAAAGAACAATAATAAAATAACTCTTTTATCATTTTCAGTAATATTTTAAACTCCCAACTAATCTAAATGATACATCTTTACTAGAAATTCATTGTGTTACGAAAATGAAAGACAAGTTCATTACAAGTAATGTAAACGAATAAAACAAAATTATATACAAAGCTAGTTGAATCTGTATAAATAAATCTTCGATCGGCCAATTACAAAATTTACAAACAATTTTAGGTTTTTGAAGCAGTTTACAGACTAGATAAGGGAAATAATGCATTGACAACAATATTGTGAGTTTTGATTTGATTGAGAAAGAAGCATTGACGTTATCATGAGTTAAAGTTACTTCGTGTCATCATACTAATATTATAAATCTGAAAGTTTGTGAGTTTGTGTGTATGTTTGTGTGTGTGTTTGTGTGTGTGTTGCTCAATCACGCATAAACTACTGGACGGATTGGGCTGAAATTTGGCATGATGATAGCTCACATTCCCAATTAACATTAAAGCATATTCTTATCTCAAAAACCCTTTCGGGCTCCGCCCCAGTGGCTCTGTAGTTCCCCATGTTAATCTTATGAATTTTCATATTTAAAAGGAATTAATGAATCTTAACAGCTGTTTCAATTAAACAAGTTGGTTCTGTTCTATGATATTCAATAGCATAAAAGTTAAAAGGATTACCAACAGGGTGCAGCACTATTAATTTTTTTTAAATATATGACAACAGCTAATTTCCAACCAAAAGGTGAGTGAGCGTAGCGAACGAACTTCAACCTGGAGGCGAGTTAGCGTAGCGAACGAGCTAACCTCAAGGCAAGTGAGCGCAGTGAACGAGCTCCAACCTAAAGGTGAGTGAGCGTAGCGAACGAACTTCAACCAGGACGTGAATGAGCCATGCGAATACTTATGAAGTTAAACGGGGCGAAGCCCGCGGGTACAGCTAGTCTATATATAAATCCCAAAATACCCATGAACTTTTGAAAAAACTTTAAGTCACACCCCTATAAACCATATACTTAAAATGATCGTCATGACGAGACAGCTTGCGCAAAACTATCCATTATTTCATAAATTGCCCTTTAAGGTAATTCCTTTTCTAAATGGAACTTTTCATACACCTAATGTTAAAAATACCTCAGCTGTACTTATTTGTTGTTATTATTTCAATTTATTACCATATTAAAATCAGTTGTGATTATTTGTTTGTTTATTTATGTTTTGTTCATTTTAGTTTAACTTAACCAATCAATAGTTTTATTAATACTTATGAAGTCAAACGGGTTGAAGGCCGTGGGTAACCGCTAGTTTACTGTTAAGTTATAACTAAACACTTGTTCAACTCATTCTATTTTATTTTACTATTGGATTAGACTTTTTGTAGGTTTAAGTTTCAATGGCTGCAAATGACTTTAAATCATTGTAAAATTATACTATAATTAGTCTCATTTATAATACTGCATATTAGGAAGTAAGGTTCGCAATTAAAATATTTTATAAAAATCAGATGTCATACGTATTTTATAATGTAGGGGAATATATCTATAAAAATGCACATTTAACAGTGTATTTAGTTTATTTCAGTTCGATTGGGTCGCCAACCGTAATTCTAGTTTGTGAAAATACAGCCTTCCAGAAAGATAACGACCGAAAGCGTTAAGATTAAACGCCACCGTCATTTGGTTAAACAAGTAATTAACTCAATTTGGCACTTTATCATTCGACGTCTGTCATTAATTTCGACGCGACTGAGCGCTTCAAACTGATGTTCTTGTTTAAAATACTAACCGAAGTCGTGGAACGTAAAATAATTAGAGGATTTCAGAGAATTCCCTTCACTAGACTTTCAACTAATCTGTGAGCAGGATGAATTTGTTAGATTGAAAAAATGTGTTTATATGAAATTTTGTATTATTTGATTTATTTTGGAAAATATAGCAACTTTAATCTAAATTTATGTAATTGGAAATTTAACACAGCATCGTAACAATTTTAAATACCCGATTTTTAGTGACCATAAATTACTTCTTCGAACTGTGAAGACGGAAACATTTTTTATGGGATTAAGTTACTAGAAACATGTTAATCAAATTTTAAGTATGAAGTAGCATTCAAGTGTATACCACCATACACAATCATGCAAAATTTCGTCAAAACCGGATCAAAATTACTCGAGTTATCGTGTTCACGGACACACATTTATATATAGATAAATGTTTAACGAATAGAGTTTTTAACCTCTGGAGACATCAAAATGGTAAGCAATTCGGCCCCGGGCCCAGGTCTTAACATGAGACCTACCGTAAAAGCTACTTCCCTATAGGTAAAACGGCTGAAACCCCATCGTACTACAAAAACTGTATCTATCAAGGTAATTATTTTAAATCAATGCAATCCAATTCAAACTGCGTTTTCAAAGTTGGGTGGGACCCCTTCCTCACGGGCCAAGAGCGTTCATTTTTATCTAATGCAACTGTTGTTCCTTCCATCACTCGAACCATTTCACACTTCAGTAATGGGAAACGAAGTGGGAACAAATAAAACTAAAGTGCTTTACAAACAGCGAGATGGCGCTTAAGACGGTGAGGCGCGGCACCAGTGTAAACAATAGACTGCGAGAGTATCTCAGCATCTAGCATCCGACATTGAGTTGAGACGAAATGTGCATTAAGATTAAAACTTAACGTGGTTTGCGAATTTCGCCTGGAAAATAAAATCCAGTCAATCGAGTTTCGGTTGATAATTTTTTTCAACGTCCTATCAAGGTTCAATGTCGATTAATTTGGTCCAGGATCTCAACAAATTAAACGATGACCTATTAAATCAATGGTCATTCAACCATTAAGTCTAAAAAATAATTATTCAGTTCGTATGACTGAAAGATTATTATCAACTAGGTCGGTTAGTATAAAATAACTGGGGTTTCAAAAGATTTTATGTTTACTAGGGATTTTATGTTACTTCCGTTCATAGGACTGAAAAATTATGATTAATTAATGGTAATTTTAATCAGAGTTATTGACTAAACAGTTAACTAATCGGTAACTTTATTATTGCAATGTCCATTCTAAAATTGCCTGAAGCGGACCAATCTGCACTCTAGAAATCCATTAGCAAACTACAAGAGGAAATTCAAAGACTAGACTGAGAAATACTTAAACTTGACACCACATAGGAGATATCCAATGCCATCGTATACGTTGAAACCCCGTAGATTTTAAGACATGTTTTTGGTAATAGTGAGGTCGTGCGTTTTAACGGCCAATACTCCTTTTTCTATATGCTGATAACCCTTTTTGTACAGTTTAATTTTAGTTAACTTTTTGATCGGCGTTTTTCAAAATATAAAGACGTCTATTTTCCTTTTGTAATTTTCAGCTTTGGATTGGTTTTACTGTACTGATCATGTTTTTTTTAGTCATACCTGACGACGAAATAAAATTCCAGATCCAAAACCTCAAGAGAAAATTAAATTTAAGTAAGTGAAGCCTAATGGGATATATCCTTGATAATCCTTCTACTTTTATCATAAGTCCAAGCAAACGCTAATCATGATTTACATAAACCCAAATCAATTAATTTAGAGATATTTAAAAAAAATATTCTATACGAAGTAAACGTGTACGCACTTAAACAGTTGTCACACAAAGACGTGAAATTAAGTTTACAAAGTCAAAATATTCTCAGGAAAAAAATAAGTATGCACTTTTTAACAAAACCACATGAAATATGCACACAATTGTCCTATACACTAAAAGCCTACCACACAACACGAAACACCGTCACCAAACAGCGCGCACCACAACTAACTAGTGACTAACTGTGGCCACGCAGCACACAAATAGCGTCCCCAACACTGACGTCGTCTGCTACCTACAAACTACAGAGGTTACGACTAGCTGGAACTCACTGACCCACAGCTCTGTATCGAGCGATAATTAGAAACCTCTCTACACACTGACGTCGTCTGCTACCTACAAACTACAGAGGTTACGACTAACTGGAACTCACTGACCCACAGCTCTGTATCGAGCGATAATTAGAAACATCTCTACACACTGACGTCGTCTGCTACCTACAAACTACAGAGGTTACGACTAACTGGAACTCACTGACCCACAGCTCTGTATCGAGCGATAATTAGAAACCTCTCTACACACTGACGTCGTCTGCTACCTACAAACTACAGAGGTTACGACTAACTGGAACTCACTGACCCACAGCTCTGTATCGAGCGATAATTAGAAACCCCTCTACACACTGACGTCGTCTGCTACCTACAAACTACAGAGGTTACGACTAGCTGGAACTCACTGACCCACAGCTCTGTATCGAGCGATAATTAGAAACCTCTCTACACACTGACGTCGTCTGCTACCTACAAACTACAGAGGTTACGACTAGCTGGAACTCACTGACCCACAGCTCTGTATCGAGCGATAATTAGAAACATCTCTACACACTGACGTCGTCTGCTACCTACAAACTACAGAGGTTACGACTAACTGGAACTCACTGACCCACAGCTCTGTATCGAGCGATAATTAGAAACCTCTCTACACACTGACGTCGTCTGCTACCTACAAACTACAGAGGTTACGACTAGCTGGAACTCACTGACCCACAGCTCTGTATCGAGTGATAATTAGAAACATCTCTACACACTGACGTCGTCTGCTACCTACAAACTACAGAGGTTACGACTAGCTGGAACTCACTGACCCACAGCTCTGTATCGAGCGATAATTAGAAACCTCTCTACACACTGACGTCGTCTGCTACCTACAAACTACAGAGGTTACGACTAGCTGGAACTCACTGACCCACAGCTCTGTATCGAGCGATAATTAGAAACCTCTCTACACACTGACGTCGTCTGCTACCTACAAACTACAGAGGTTACGACTAACTGGAACTCACTGACCCACAGCTCTGTATCGAGCGATAATTAGAAACCTCTCTACACACTGACGTCGTCTGCTACCTACAAACTACAGAGGTTACGACTAGCTGGAACTCACTGACCCACAGCTCTGTATCGAGCGATAATTAGAAACATCTCTACACACTGACGTCGTCTGCTACCCAGAAACTACAGAGGTTACGACTAACTGGAACTCACTGACCCACAGCTGTGTATCGAGCGATAATTAGAAACCTCTCTACACACTGACGTCGTCTGCTACCTACAAACTACAGAGGTTACGACTAGCTGGAACTCACTGACCCACAGCTGTGTATCGAGCGATAATTAGAAACCTCTCTACACACTGACGTCGTCTGCTACCTACAAACTACAGAGGTTACGACTAGCTGGAACTCACTGACCCACAGCTCTGTATCGAGCGATAATTAAAACACTGGGACAAACTTGTAAAGTGACTGATGTTTCCGGGCGTCAGCGTCGCGACGAGGATTTGCTACCGGAAATAATTTAGGATTACCGACTGTAATGTGTATAAATACTCAGTGATTCACTGTCTAACACTGTGAGAACATTAAAGCCGTGTAAGTTGCCTGCAGCGTGTTCTGTCGCAGATGTATAATTGGTGTGCTAATGGTTTAGTGCTCATCGGTTCTAGTTATTGCGTGATAGTTAGTAGAATCTCTCATACTAACAGTTTCAGATTACAAATTCGTATTTAGTAACCATCCCAACTTTGTCTCAACTTATTTTCCCAACAAAACGAGCTTATGAATGTATTTCTTTTGCATAGCTGAGTGATTATAGTTTTCACCTAGTATTTAGAAAACGGTCAGTTCAAACCTGGAAAATTCAATAGTCTTTTGAAGGTTGGAAAACTGAACCTAGCTGCCTTTGTTATTTGGGATTTAAATACAGGTTAAAAATGTTAGGAAATATCTTACTCAGAAACCCTACCCTACACTGATCTTGCATTCATAGACTATAAAAAATATAAAAACAATTATAAAAAATGCCACCCAAGTGTGTGTTGCTGCGTCAATGATAATGAAGACTGTGTTGATGATTAAAGACTCAAATTTCAGAGATTGATGAAAAACCTTTGCACACCAATAACATTGATAACAAGGATAGCAATCTAATACAGCGTGTCGGGTTATAAGATAACGGATAAGAAAGTTTTTTACCATACAATGAAAATCAAAGGACAGATCAACAGGTCAAAAATGTCTACAATTGAGACCCCCTAGACCTGATAAACAACAGAGTAGCGATGGTTGGTTTTTTTACTAAACAAATGACATGACCTAGGCTAGCTCCACCCGCATCGGGTACCTAACGTGACCTTGACGTCACATAACTACGTTGGCCTTACAGGACATTGACTTCTGATAGCTTATCACAAAAGTGTAAATATACACAATTAACTGAGCCAGTTTATCAAAACTGTTCGATTCTTGCGGGAAGTGTCCGAGTATGAATATAGGCCTATGCTTTACCACTTATGGACTTAATGACAAATCAAAGAAGATAAAAATCTTGGATGCATTAAAATTATATCGGTCTATAGGCCCAAGTTAGCGTAAGCTATTGAATAGATTTTCGAGACTGTAACACTTATGGTAAATATAGCAATTAAAATCAAAGTATTGTTTATTTCGTTGTGAATTTATATAAGTTATAATTGGAGATATAACTACATTTCAAGTACCGGTAGATAAATAATTGCATGTGTTCAGGAAAGATGAAAGGGCGAAATTCAATGAAATTTATTAAAAATAGAAAAATTTTCTCCTTGAAAAATGGTGTTCAAGATTATAAGGTTTTCTTTTTTAACATATAAAACTTCATTACCAATAAGAAACTGAATGTCTTAGTTAGAAAAGGAAAACGCACCCAACACAAAATATATGTACAGCAACCAACGCAACGACATTACTGTATTTCCGCTGGAAATACACGGCGAAAAAAAAACTGTTCCGACAAGTTGTCAGTTATGAAGGAATTGTCGGGATAAACACGTTACTAAAGAAAACTTGTCAAAGACTTGTTAAACGTGGAATGTTTTGAAACACTCCGACTCTGCTCTGTTTACCTTTGCAGATGTTCACCTCGGTTTGTCTCTGGAGATAAAACCTTTGCTAACAAGATTTTTAAATCTGTTTACCTTAACAGCTTTGTTTCAACTGTTCCATTCACACTCAACGTTTTCGTCGCGAATTTACCAGACGATGTTTATATTTGGTTAGTTAAGTTTGTTTTGTAATATTATGTGAATATTATAAACGTTCTGGTTAAGTGCTTAAAGTACGTTTGTACGTAATAAACTACCTATTAATATTACGATTATTGCACTCCTAAAAATATAAATAAAATTGCACAATGCAATCGTGCGGAAAGTATCATCCGACGTTACATGAAAGGAATAAAGTTTTTATTAGAACTTAAAATGGTTTACAATACCTGCATATAGTAATCCTTTGTTGTTGCTTTTGGCAACTAGTGTCGGTTCTTCAGAACCATCATCCGGCCTCAAGGTGCCAGGTAATCACTTCATTCGAAAGTCGTTAACATACAAAGTTCAATAAATAGACTTTATTGTTAGTCTAGATTTTACCTCAGCCCGGTCATGATCGATTATGTCAATGTCCCTTCGTGTTTTCCGTTTGTAAACGTGTGTCCATTGCGTGTTATCGTGTTTGTTTTATGTTTTATTTATTGAACTCTGTTAACAACCTTCGAATGAAATGATTACCTGACACCTTGAGGCTTGATTGTAGTGCAGAAGAACCGAAACTAGTTGCCAAAATCAGCAACAAAGGATTACTATATGCAGGTATTGTAAACAATTTTAAGTATAATACAGTAATCCAAAGGCAAAACAACTATTTTAAAATTTCTATTAGAAACTATACTCTAGAGAAAGACTGGCAAACAATTTAAAACTAAATAGATCATCAGCTCGAGCAACAGATTTAAATGTGTCGCAATATTGTTTTCAGATAAACGTAAATTGTTATTCGCGAACAAAATTTGTTGTAACAAATTGTTTGAACGGAGTTTTGTAAGATTGTTACGATCAAATACAAATATCCGGAATATTGGAATCGAGCTGGGTACAACGTGGTAGGAATTACATTAATTTAAATATGATGAAACAATAGGAATGAAAATAAATTTACCATAACGTTAAACTTTTAATTCAATGTTATGTTCTCGAAACTAAATGTTATTGTAAGCCTATGTGTTTCATTTAACTGGCTTGTGTATTTAATTTAGGATAATTTGTGGAAACAGTAGTTTGGTGAAACAACTAATTATAAAAACTATTTTATATTACGGATTCGGCGATTTCGATGACTCAATTAATTATAATTACGATCAAAATGTATCCTAAAAACTATCCTAAAGTTAAATTTGGTGTATATCCCCGTTACAAACTCGTTTTGTTTGCCATTTCCGACTACCCACTCGCCAACTGTACGAAGCCGTTTCATGTTTTCCGTGTACGATTTGACCACATGACTAACAACCACAACAATTTGCTAACACTACCTAAACATTAAGCTATTTCTAGTGATTTGCAAACAACATAAAATCATTCGCATCAAATAATTCTCTACTGCATCTACTGCGTTCTTGACAATGAGAACTTATCATTCCAACTAATAATACTCAAAACCTGATGTGTTGTTAATTATAAATTGTCATTGTTAGAGCTGTTTGTAAAAAAATGTAGGCTTTTTATTAGATTATTTTACAAAATAAAAACGAATTAAATAAACCGTATTATCATATAATAATTTTAACTATCGTGTTATAGGTTATCTAAGTTTCATTTTAGATTAACACACGTTTTATAAAATGATCTGACTCGTTTTTTTTTGTTTTTTTTTATTAAAACGTCACAATAATTATTATTTTTAGATAAAAGAATAATATTTAAATTAAACTAATCAAATCATGGATATGGGATTATGAGTATTTTATCCATCCCCTTCATAAAATTACAGACGATTAAAATAAAATTAATAAAATTATATTTCGAACGTATAAATCAAACTAACTATTATTTTTTCATTGATAAGGGCTTTAATTTAATTGTAACATTATGTTATAACTTTAATTTTAACAGACATGTTTATAATTTCCGTATTAAAAGGTACTACAGTATTAATAATATTAAAAGTACGATTTTCGCCCCGTTTTATCAGGCAATTCTCAATATAAATTAAACACAGTAAATTACACAAGAACATTTATATTACTAAAGCATAAAAACAGGAGATATAAATCCACATTCTCCTGTCACATGTATAACAGAAGGTTTGGTGAAGTGGCTTTTGTGACATAAAGCCACATAAATTTTCCCGCCAAAAGGGCCACTGGGCCTGAGATAGTGGCGGGAGTATAAAGAGAAATGGTCCCGAAAGTAAGAAATATGACCGAACTGACTTGGTGGCGCTAGAATTTATATCTGTACTGTATCAGTTGTCGATTCATTCTTCTATGTAATAACAGTATAACTTATCATTCTTTTAGTACATTTTTCTACATAAAAATAGTTATTACCGGAGTTTTCTTTTATATCTACCATATATTTCATATATATTTTCCTCGGATTTAAATCCTACATGAATATGTTAAAAAAGTTAAATTTTTCAAGTGAATTTCTAACAAATCAAATTAGTTAACTATACAGAAATAAGCATGGGGATAAAATGCGAGTATAACGAAAAGCTCATGTGAAAAAATGTACCCAAAATATTATCGTATGGTATTTTTAAAAAATAGTTCCTTTTTTATTTTCAAACATAAATTTTCGCTTCGAGGATTTTAACACGTCGCCATTTTTGCAACAGAAAAATATAAAAAACGGGGTAACAAATAGACCATTTTGTTAATTAACTACAACGTGAACTGTGATACAGGCGATCAACAAAAATGTATGTTGTGTGTTTGTGATGTGACATATCTGGTATTCAAATCTGGCCTCCACCACCTAGGACTGGGTAACAAATTGGCAACGTTGTTATTTTACATCAACGTGAACTGTAATATAGGCGAGCATCAACAACAATGTATGTTGTGTGTTTGTGATGTGACATATCTGGTATTCAAATCTGGCCTCCACCACCTGGGACTGGGTAACAAATTGACAACGTTGTTATTTTACATCGACGTGAACTGTAATATAGGCGAGCATCAACAACAATGTATGTTGTGTGTTTGTGATGCGACATATCTGGTATTCAAATCTGGCCTCCACCACCTGGGACTGGGTAACAAATTGACAACGTTGTTATTTTACATCGACGTGAACTGTAATATAGGCGATCAACAAAAATGTGTTGTTTGTTTGTGATGTGACATATCTGGTATTCAAATCTGGCCGCCGCCACCTGGTACTGGGTAACAAATTGACAACGTTGTTATTTTACATCGACGTGAACTGTAATATAGGCGAGCATTAACAACAATGTATGTTGTGTGTTTGTGATGTGACATATCTGGTATTCAAATCTGGCCTCTACCACCTGGGACTGGGTAACAAATTGACAACGTTGTTATTTTACATCAACGTGAACTGTAATACATTCGAGCATCAACAACAATGTATGTTGTGTGTTTGTGATGTGACATATCTGGTATTCAAATCTGGCCGCAACCACCTGGGACTGGGTAACAAATTGGCGACGTTGTTATTTTACATCAACGTGAACTGTAATACATTCGAGCATCAACAACAATGTATGTTGTGTGTTTGTGATGCGACATATCTGGTATTCAAATCTGGCCTCCACCACCTGGGACTGGGTAACAAATTGGCAACGTTGTTATTTTACATCAACGTGAACTGTAATACATTCGAGCATCAACAACAATGTATGTTGTGTGTTTGTGATGCGACATATCTGGTATTCAAATCTGGCCTCCACCACCTGGGACTGGGTAACAAATTGGCAACGTTGTTATTTTACATCAACGTGAACTGTAATACATTCGAGCATCAACAACAATGTATGTTGTGTGTTTGTGATGCGACATATCTGGTATTCAAATCTGGCCTCCACCACCTGGGACTGGGTAACAAATTGGCAACGTTGTTATTTTACATCAACGTGAACTGTAATACATTCGAGCATCAACAACAATGTGTGTTTGTGATGCGACATATCTGGTATTCAAATCTGGCCTCCACCACCTGGGACTGGGTAACAAATTGGCAACGTTGTTATTTTACATCGACGTGAACTGTAATATAGGCGAGCATCAACAACAATGTATGTTGTGTGTTTGTGATGCGACATATCTGGTATTCAAATATGGCCTCCACCACCTGGGACTGGGTAACAAATTGACAACGTTGTTATTTTACATCGACGTGAACTGTAATATAGGCGATCAACAAAAATGTGTTGTGTTTTTGTGATGCGACATATCTGGTATTCAAATCTGGCCTCCACCACCTGGGACTGGGTAACAAATTGACAACGTTGTTATTTTACATCGACGTGAACTGTATTATAAACGAGCTATTACAGTGATTTATACAACCGTTGGCAATACTGTACTGCAGTTCGTTATTTTTCTTATAATATCCAAAATGGTTTACATTTCAAAAAACTGATTCAGGCGATCCGAAAAAGTGGTGGGTATCAATTTATAAATGTATGTGACTAACCACGATGATAAGCCCTAATGAATGGAAGTTGAACGATGTTTTACCTATCTGTAAAATTAAAATAAGGGTGATGCCGAATTTTAAATCAAACACTACACATGTACAACGATTTTACCAAAACCAATTTAATATTATTATGGTAGGTAAAATGTTGGTTCAAATTTTAACACCCTGTTGAGTAGTGTGTGTCACACAACGTGAAATATGTGGACATTCCGGACCGCAGCAATATAATGTTCAGGTGTGGAACATTCATCAGGTGTCCAATACAAATGCTGCCCGGGATTTAGGTCTTCCATCGCGGTCATGCCACCGTTTCATTATATCATTGTATACAAATGTTATTTCCAACGAACCATCGAATACATAATACTTTAGACCTTACAGGGTAGTTCAGCCATTAAATTAAACTTTTGACTTTTATTTTTTTCACTCAACCTCTATCAAAACTTTAAACTAGTCGTAATATTTCAAAATAATTTTCTGAATTTGCTTGTGTGTGTGATCTTTTGTGTTTTCTACGCCATTGACATTTTTTACGTTTTGAAAGGGAACTCTCCAAACCCTGGTCTTAACTATCTAACGTCAACCTTTTTGTTAGATCGTATCACTAATTCCTAGTTGCCTAATGATAAACGGCATCTGAATCTGTAAACGATCTCGCTTGAATCGAACTAGCGACCTTCATATTTAAAAGTCAGCACTACAACTACCCAGACAATACTTGGTACAAATACTAAAACCATATTTTCTCTGGTATTAACAAAGATATTTACAAGAATGACTGCGGAAAACTCAGTTAAGATAAAAAATATGATCAAGCACTTTTCCCTCTTTAGAAAAAAATATTGATACACTAATACATGCGTTATCCCATAAACATCATTTTACCAGCAAGTGATACTAAGGTTTAACTACAACTCATGATCATCAAATGGAAATTAATTTTATTTGTAAATAATGAAATCATCATCAAAATATTATGCCTAAATTAACTTACACCATTAGTTTAGCAAATATGCATAACATATGTTTTGAACCATTTCTATCGCGGTAATATTACAAGAGAGAGAGAGAAAGAAGCTTGATACACCAACAAACTGCAGAAGTGTGAATGCAAAGTCTTTTCAGATAGATGTTATCGTTCTCTTTGAACGCAAGGTTCGTGTAAACTGTTTACATTCTTTCTTTGTAACTTAACCGCAGCTCTCCATCCGTTTCATCTGTTCTCCTTTACATATTGACACCTCCCTTTGACGTGATATATTTTATTTCACTACAGAAATAAAATACCAACAATATTTATGATGTAATACTTTATATTTGTATAAAATAACTTTTACTTACTTCAAACGAATCTTGCTTAGCACGACACCGTAATAGTTCACTCGCCTGAAAAATTACAATATATATACTGGTGTACCAATTGTGATTTAAGATAAAATTGTCATGTATTTAAATTTAGTTTACATGTATGATGATAAAGTTAGGGAAGAATGCAGAGTCGGATTGTTGATTCTTTCACACTATTGCAAATTATATCGAACGTCTCAAACTTGACCTTGTTGTTTTTTAAAATACATACAAATATTAAACATAATATGTATTATCTCAACTCTTAAAAGTACAATCCAAATAATCGTTAAGTTTCAGTACATTTTTAACTAAGAGATTGTATGTGATATGCACAAAAAAAGATCAATCAAATAGATGAAATGTATTTCGTTTATGTTCACATCTTGCGACCCTATGCTCTAGCTTAGAACCTATTACAAATTACTGCAGGTCTAGAGGGCCGTGGCAATTTTCTAGGGCGTGCATTAATTGCGCAAACTGACATGAGTCGGGTATTCCTTAATTTCGCCAAATACTCCAGGGAGCCACACGATACATTACTGCTCCAAGTGGCGTCCTAGGAGGATTAACATTAATGTTTAATCCTCCTAGGTGGCGGCCCTCTTTGACTGTATAATTGGTTAGGTTAGTTTAGGTTAGGTTAGGTTTGGTTAGGTTAGGATGACACGTAAACAAGGGCATTCCTTCTGTCGACAACTCACTCCTACCTGGCTCGGGCTTGGCGCAACTAAGGAACATCTTTTGGGACCATTTGAGGGCTTGGTGCAATCAAGCTACTCTTTGGCGCAATTACTGCACGACCATTTTCTATGGCAACAAAATTTTTGATTGGCATGATCTGAACCAGGAATATCAGGGACGCGCTCTGCCAATACACCAGCTCGCTCTACCAAATAAATCTAAATACTATATATAATTTGCATTTGATAATTCTTAATTGAATTACGAATAACGTTTGTACTACACATTTGTTCGATAATTTTCATTAGGCTACAAAACGTACGGTTTAAAATACAAGACACGTGTTTAAAACAATATTGAATTAAAACACGATAAGTATTTTCACAGCGAAAACACAAAAGAAGCAAATACATCAAATCAATCGAGACTAACCGCTTTCCATTCGCTTGTAGACCAAATCCGTTAATGTATTGGTTTTCCTGCGTTGTTCAATCATGGGGAAATGCGAAATAAACGTTGAGTTATTTGTGTGAGTCCGCGTGAAATATTTGACTACCGGTCCAACACACAATACGTTTACAGTTCAAGTTGAAAAGTCTGTTTCGGAATATAATTGTAACAAGTCAGTGCACTTTAAAAGATGCAATCATCTGTTTCGATTGTTAATGATACTTAAATTCTATGTCAGTAAAGTTCTTAGTCAAATCTTCGCCAGGTAATGATTTCTTAATCAGATTGTCAAACTATTTCTTCCCCTGAGAAGTTGTCCACATCTTTAATGTATAAAAGTAATTTTAGTATCCAAGTAAATAGTATTCCTAACCTGGTAATTCTTGACGAATCTTCCTTTAGTTTACCAATTGCATGGCGTTTGTGGCGTTCTTAAGCTTTGCTAAAGCATAGAGACCTATATCGTTTTTATTAAGTCATGTGCTTCAAAATTCAACAGAAAATAAATTCAGGCTAAATACCAAACTACCAAGTTAATAGGAAACCATTTTGGGTCATGTTAGGTACAGTAAGAAAATGTTATTGGATTATCACGGCCTATTATACAAGTATACAAGTATACTTATTTGAACTATATTATTATTATTATTATTTATTATTTGTTATTATTATTTATGTATTATTTAATACAAGTATACGAGTATGTTTTACAACAAAAAACCGCCAATTTCAATTTAGTATGGTAAATTTATCAAATGTGGCAAACTGATAAGTGTATGAAACTACAAAACTATCACCTACATTGTATCCAAATATTTCAAAACACAATACTATCAAGTTTTGAACCGTTAAAATATACTGTTCAATTGAGTGACATGACAAGCACATCACAATACTTTGACGCACTTATGAGCAGATAAATTACAACGATATTTACAATATTTTGTTTACGATATTTACGTAACAGTTTAACGTAAATCATACTAAAGAAGGACCGTCGCATAGACAACATTCTTGAAGACTTGCACAATCATGTGGCAGACTGACAAAAATGTTTTCTCAGGGGAACTGACCCTCTTTCTGCATCATTTGAGGCCACGTCGACTGAAAAATGTCTGCTATAAATACAATCACCACACTCATAATTTGAATTTATCGGTGGAGATGAATTATAAACACTATATCAGAAACTCTTGTATTCGTTGTATTTATTTTGGACCGAAATCGTCTACGCAACATGTATTGTTACAATGTACTCTACTCGTAATTAAGCAACGTAGTGATTTATTATAAAACAATGTTGTTGAGTACGGAAAAAAATTTCTGGGTAGCCGAGTGGTTATATTTCTCACCTTCAAATCTGAAGGTCACTGGTTCAAATCCAAGCAAGATCGTTTCCAGAGCCAGATGCCATTTGTCATTGGGCTATGAATTAATGAACCTATCTAACAAAATGGTCGACTTTAGGTAGTAACAAGACCAGGGTTTGGACGTTCCCTTTCAAAACTTAAAAAATGCCACTGGCGTAGAAACACACAAAATAAAAAAAATAAAATAAAAAATATAAAAGTATGAACATAATAAGAGCTGTGTGACCAATTTTCAACAAAATATAGCATTTCTGTAAATAAATACAAGTTTGTAAAAGATAACCTAAACTGCAACCACACGAAAGACACGCACCAAAATACCTTGTTATATTATTAATTTTTGATATGTTAATAATTAAGTACGCCTAAAATACAATACAATAATTCCCAACAATATTATTTCACACAATACCATATTGAGACTTTCATTAACTGAACAAGGTTTATTTTACAACATCTTCCATCAACAACGTTTTAATGTTGTTACAGTTTGGAAGCCATTATAATCCGTCGCTTCTAAAATTGCAAATCATCCCATTAAGAAATCCATTTAACTTTAGCTTATAACCTTCCTACTTAAAACAAAGTAAACTTAAAGTTTGGAATTTCTGTTTCATAAACCCATTAATCATTCCCTTCTCTATCCTCTTATACTTAACATAATAAATTAAAGATATTAAGATGCTAATTGAATATTAATAAACTGCACGGGTTACTACGATGAGCTGTTATAAATTCAATCACAGTTTAAATTACAGACGAAAACTCAAGTTAAAATTAAAAAATGTTTAAAAAAAACCTTAAAATTTGAAAAAAATTTCGAATGTTTTGTTAAATTTGTAAAATGTATCAATTTAGGTTGGAAAGGATTTAGTACAATAACTACGCTAAAAATATTAAATAATGAAATATTTTTATATATACATCTAATTTTTTATTTGAAAAGAGTAGGCCTATATTATTCCTATAAAACACACGATCGTTCTTGATAATACTTAAACTTCGTAGAACCATTTTATTTTATTAAGAATATTTTTTTTTGAAATCAGTATCTGTAACCCTTGTAATTAAATGATTAGGTTTTGTATACCTACTTTATATAGTTCAGTAAGCCTAGTACTTGCATAAAAAAAAGTAGAAACTTAATATCACACATACGATATTGCTATGGTCTAGAATAGTGATTGGTGAATTATATTTTTAAAACACAACCAAGAATTATCAACTCAACAAAACAGCAGAAAATCGTGATAAATATTGAGGACATCGATAGCAGGTTCACCGCCGATCCGGTCATATTTCCTACTTTCATAGACTAACCTCCTACATACTAACCGAACCTAACCTTGTTTCTCTTTTCAGATTTATAGATAGCAGAAGCACATTTATAGAGAAATCTTTATACATCGCAATGTGTAAAAGAAAATTAGCATTTTTGATGTGCATTTTACTTGACAAACAAATACTGTCAATTTAGAAATAAAAATAGGACTTTTTTATCTTTTTCCCACAGGTGATGAAGTATTTTTACATTTTTTTATATTCTAGTATAGATACCGGTAAATCAAAATAATATTTTTACAACAAATAATTTTTTTAACTAATTTTCTTGGTAATAAATGAAAAAGTATATTTTTAAGACTAATCTTTTAAGTCAATTATTCTGACAAATTTATAAATTGTTATACCGTAGCACGTGCAATAGTTTGAGTGCTGATATCACTGATTTTATTGTTACTAGAGGTCGTCCAGTGGACTAATACTCGACCAAAAATATGTAATGTACAGACTCCTATATTTTCACCCCACGTTGTACGTACAAAATTGAATTTCATCCACTTGCTTTGATTTTCTGTTTATATTTGGTTGTTATTTCGTCACCAGCGTGGCAACCCATAAGGTACATGTTAATTTTTTTAAATTCATTTTTTGTGCTTATTTTTGAGCATATTTTAATTTATAAAGGGATTCTGCACATCTACAGGAAAATATCTTTCTAATAGTATGCGTAGATTTTCCCTACGATGCACAAGAGCTGAGAAAAAGGTTTTAAAGAAACATGCTTGCCTAGATATTATTTTTTACACTACGGCCTAATTTACGAGATTCACAATTGACTTTAGATACTGCAAATAAATTTATACTTTTGAAAAATTAGGAAAAGTTTCTGTTTTCCATTGCTGGTAGCCCTTGAAAGCACTGATTTCTACTAACTGTTTCTTCCTTATTTTAGGGTAATTTTTACCTCTATGACTTTATTGTTTATAGTGCTACATGTACAAGTACTAGTTTACGATTATACATATTACCAACTGAATCAATTACTTAAAGTAATCAATTTGGCAGCCATGTTGGCAAGAATATTTCTAACTGTGGTTGGTAACAGAAACCAAACGGTCAATAAATTTACCTTCAACGTCAACAAATCTAAGAAACCTATGAGTAACGCCCGTTTCCGGCCTTTCCTATCAGGACAGTTTTAGACCTGGTTTATGCCATAGGCGTGACTAATAACCAAAACAAACGCGAAACCATTCGCGACTCAGTAAACTCAGCCACCGAGGAAATATTAACTAGGAGCTATTCCTATACTTTTATGATACTACGCAGCAACGCAGTGCTCTCCTTGGAATTATGACGCGTTTATACAAAGCGGATATAACACATGTGCAACGAGACTTTTATAAATACTGTTTATACAACACAAACACAGCTCTGGCATCAATACTATAAATCTAGTGAAACGCGAATTTAGTCCTTTGTTTGGTGATGGTGAGTTAAGGTTGTTCAAAGGTTCATTGCAGACATTTTCCATCACAATGGTAAAAAACAATCCACAACACGTTTCGGGATATGGAATCTGATCTCGTCCTTTAGGTGCATCACACAAATTTAATGATGACTAAAAACCCATATCGTGTATTGCATCGTGTACATTAAGTGGTAAACGGCATAGGGTTATGTATGTGACGAAGTTATTATCAACGTTTGATTTTTTTTCAGGAAAGCTCTAGAAAAAACCCTGGTTTAATTCAGCAAACCATTACTGGGTTGATATTTTTACATTCACACGATATTTTTCATCACCAAAATTCGACAAAATGTATAATTATATTGGAGAAGATTTTACAGGATTTAAAACCTGATAAAATCGTCATAAAAATAAGGTAAAAACTAATGATTTTCATCTCGACTCAATCAAATTAATTAAACTGATTGTTTTAAAATCAACATTTTAAACAGCAAAAACTATAGATATTACGAAAATATGTAATTTATCTGCTAGTAAATAGTACAACAGTAAACGAATATTTTATAGTTAATTAGTTATTTTTAGTGATGGTAATAAACTACGTATATTCATTACTTGCTTAGGAAAATCCTCTAAATTGGCTTGCTATCAAATAAGTATATTTTTTTTTTTTTTATTATTTCCAGCTGAAAGAATAGTTTCATCATGATATTGCGGATTTGTAGATATAAATTTCCAGCCTAAAGAGGCCACTGTACGGCAATGGCAATAGTGATGTTAAAAAGAGAAATGGTCCCCTAAAGTAAGAAATATGACAACTGATTCTGCAGCAAGAACATTTATATTTTCTGTGTGACTTTTACTGAGGAAATGTTTAGCCTCTATCAAAAGTTGTGTATTTAGTTTATAATGTACAGTAGTTAGTTTGATACTTCATATTAAATAGTTTTATAATTCTACTATTTACTACACAGACTTACTATACGTGACTACACGTAATAGTCCAATAAACAATCAATGAATTTCAGAAAAATTTTATTAGTAGTTGTACATTATTTACTTTTCACGATTTTATTTATTGGTATTTTTTCATTTCATGAGTGTTTTTGACGGAAAAGTTTAAAGTTGAATGAAATCCAAGTCTGATCTTAAAGCAGTTGAAATCATTTTCTACAAATTATATGAACAACATCTGAACAACATTAACTCACCATCATCAACAATGAACTTCAAACAAAGAAATATATGAACTTACAAAAAATATGTAACAGTTGTATTAAGTACCCTTAAAAGCATACACATATAGGCTACCAATGACATACAATAGACCGTAGATAAACACAAAAAAACATTCCGGTCTTATACTTATCCCCCCGTATATATACTTAACCCCGTATTGAATAGTTAAAACATCATCGTTATTATGCATTAAACCAACACATCCTACCCTGGAATACATCAAACCTAGGGTAGCGTGCCACCGTTTTGCCAAGATTTCAAACTCAAACAACCAGAAGCTATATAACACAAACAGCATTATACGCCCACGGCTAAGTCAACAGGGGTCAAACTTATGAGGCTTACCAACTTGTTTACAACTTACAAATTGGCATTATGCAGATGTGGTTAATGAATCATAACAGCGGCTGGGATTTGAATAAATTTATGTGACAAGCCTAATTTTCAGCCTGTTTTCTGACAATTTTGAGTCCTAAAGAACTGTTAAATTAAATTTTCAAATTAGATAGAAATACATAAGCAACCGTGGAATCATTTTGGGGGCCACCCAGCTTCAAGGGATAACATCGATTCAAAAGTTAAATGAGTTTTAAAAAACTTTAACTATTATTTACTACCTTAACCATTTAATGTAGAATTCGTTCCATTTATAAAAATGTTGATCCAATTAAAAACTATAAGATAAATACTAACAATAAATCTAAATATCCCATTAAAATTATACATAATGTTCAAAATTATAATTTATCATAACTGATAAAGAAAAACAATAGTTTAAATTTAAGCAAGTTTCACTTGCCCCACTAAATTATTAATCTAATTTTATAAGTAAATTGTTATGTAATATTTTTATAATTTTATTGAGAAAATATTTTAAATCCTAATAATGAAGAATACCATTATCATTTCCAAGATTTGCAAAACAGTAATTTACAGTTCAATCTTCATAAACTGTTATCATTTTAAAAATCCTTAAACTTTGAAGGCAAATTCAGTGTTTTTATTTATTTCCTTCTTTTACACCCTTGCTGTAACCGAGATAAAAAAAAACTTGTTGGTAAAAGTGATGCAAAGCTTTTAATTTAAAGTAGGTAAATGGTGTTAAGTTTAAAAGTGACAAATTTCTAGTTAACTCTTCCATTGAGTAACTGCTGTTTAAATTGCCTCATCATTTTCAAAGCAAATTCATCAAAAGGCTGTAACTTCTCATTAACGACAGGTTCTTATACTTTGTCACAATCTCATTAATATTTGAAGGTTTTAAATTGCAAATTAGGGCTTTAAAAGATCAATCTAACTTAACCCAAACTTTATAATTAGAACCAAAAATTTAAATAAAATCCCCATTTTGCATCAAGACAATCTTATTTTTCAACAGAAAATGAACTGTTGTCATATTATGAAATTTATTGATATGCTAATCTATTTTCCCACATTTTAAGTGCACTTTTATTTGGATATTCCGTGTAAACTGACAAGCACAAGCCTTGTTTATTTATTTTTGGAAAAGTTGTTACAATTAGAAATATAATATTTTTAAGTTAATAAGTTTTTCATTATAAAACTACTACTTAATAACACTAAAATTAAAACTATTACTTATTAACAAAAATAAAGTAAAATCTTCTTCTTGTACCAGCCTGAAATTTGAATTGCTCTACGGTGTTACAAATGAAAATGAAAAATTTTATTTTGTTTAAAATATCATAATTAATGTTAGAACATTGACTTTTATTTACATATATTAATTGGATTTAAATTGTGCAAACCATGTCATCTATTTTGGGATTAAAACAAAGTTAAAAGTAATATTTATTTTCACAGTATTTAAATATATATATTACTTGTGTTAGGTTATATACATGACTCGATGACTCGTACTACCAACTACTGTATTGAAAATTGGCAGGTATAAGTAATCTTTCTTTACATAATACCATACATGGCCACAAAAAGATTTAATTTGTCACACATAGTTCAAACTCAACACACACTAATTGTGTATTTGTAAAAGTACCTATTATAATAATATTTTTAAATGTATTCATGAGCTAAACCAAAGAGTCACAACTAATTTAATTATGAGTTAAGGAGTACAACAATATGATAGATTTCAATTGTGTACATCAGGTATACTAATGTTTTATAGGTTTTCATGAAATGGTGTTAGCATTTGAAGTATATTCAAATTGTAGACATCATTAACCTAATTGCATTAGATTTTTTTTTTCATTTTTGAAATGTATAATTTATTAGTGTATTGATAGTCGAACATATTTGTAGTAAATTCATAATTTTACAATGGCAACTACACAGCAGGCAGGCAATTGTGTGTGTTTGGAGGGGGGGGGGGCTGGGTCAGGGGACCAAACACCACTTGAGCTCAACAATGTACAACTAGGTAATATCCGGATTGCAGTTCGCTCTGCACATAATTTTGCTATGATTGTGGTATATCATGTTCATCCCATACCTCTACCTCACCTACGAAGGTAGATTTAATAAGAAGAAAAAACTCTGTTTAGTCTTAGTATCGTTTGGGATTAATAATAAACTTAATAACTTGTGGGGTCATTCTAGTAGTATATTAAAAGACCTGTGATTGTCGCAAAAGAAAGCTGTTAGGGCGATATTCAATGTTGACAGTGAAACACATTGTAAACCATTATTCAAGAAAATTTGAATTTTACCTATCACTTCTATGTACACTTTAGATTATTTATTGTATATGAAAAATAATATTAGAGAGTTCCCTACAAATGATTCAGTTCATAACTACTTTACTAGACAAAACACGTTTCTCCGTCCAAACCAATGTAATTTTATGACCACAATCAATAACTTTAGTGAATTTGGCAAAAGATTGTATAATATGTTACCTGTTCACCTTAAATGTCTTAAATGAAACAATTTAAATTTACTATTAGAAATACTTTGTGTGATTTATGTGTGTATAAGGTCAAAGAATTTGTAGAACATATTAAGTAGGTTAATGAAAATACTATGATGAAAACTGTATGAGGTTGCTATACATGTATAATGTTGTGGCAATAAATGGATTTGATTTGATTTGATTACAGATAACTACACCTAATTTTGTCTGTCACCTAAAATAACTAGATAACTCATAGCTTAGAGTAATACCAATGACTATACACAGATATATTGACATTCTGTGTATAGTCAATGGTAATATCTATATAATTAATTAATACGCTACATGAAACTTTGTCGGTTGAACTCCTCCGCCATTTCTTAACCGATTTTTTCCATTGACGTCTCATTGGAAAGAGCGTGTCGCGTGGATTTGCAAACTGGCCTTACATTCTTGAAAAAGTCCCTTGGGCTCTGCCCCAGTGGCTTTGAAAGTTCCCATGTTATCCTTATGGAGATCATAATTGTTTACATTTTGATCAGCTGTATAATTTAATTGCTGTTATTTATTTTTCAATTCAATGAAACGCATTGAATACATTTATTTACTATTTGAGTTTGTGTAAACATAACCCCCAAGACGGAGCGTGTTAGTATGGTTGTATCTTAAATTTGTGTATTTGTCGTTAATTTGTGTCGCTATGACGGATCGTATTAGCATGATTGTAACTTAATGTGTGCATTTATCGTTGTTTTATGTAGTTATAATTTGTTTATTTGTTGTTTATTTCTCTTTGAAATGCCTCCGACACGACGATAACGAAACATAGACAGGAGGCGATGCAGGAGGGGTAATCGCGTGCAGCTACAGAACAGACGAATATAAACGAATAAAAATGAAGATAAACATGGTCTGAGTTACACACCGGTAATATTTGAATTGACTCTTTTAAATTAATTGTAAATATGACTGTTATTCGTTTTGAAATAACTCCTGTAATCTTTTGCAATTGCTCGAATTCGAGCAAAATGTACACTAGTCAATTATGAATGAAAGAGTGGTCAGATAACTTTTACATACTTATGAAAATTTTAAGGGTATGGATATGAAATCATTTTAATGAATTAACTGAAAATGTTGAAGATTAATAAACTTTATTTGAGAAATTTTATGCTACATTCGCCTTATTAATATATTGACCTTAGTATTGTTGATTTATCATAAAAATTTGTTAACAACTCATCTTTCTTAGTGATCTATGGAGTGGTGATCCAAATATTGAGGTACTATTGCAATTTAAGTCGATGGCTAAGACATACAACCATACGCTACGCAACAGTTAAAAGGGAGTGGCGAAGAAAGAAACTTGAATAAGGGTTTGTACCAGTATTATCGGTATAATCAATACAATATTACTATGATCAGTACCTTCATAATTTGTGCAAAATATTTATAAAATACTAAGTTTACTTTTGGACCAATCTTAAAACTGTAAGAGGGTTTCCTTAGTAAGTTTATAGTCTAATCAATTCAGGATTCCCACACTACTAACTGGCCACCTGTGTGTAGATGCTATTTCCCCTTGTCACCTTAAAAAAATCTTAAAATGTTGGTCTATTTAATGCTACAATTTTGTTTTAATAACTACTAACTACATTTTCACAACTGTATGCTACACAAATAAAACAGGCCCAATGCAATTTATGTTTCTTCAACAACAATATCTCAACTAAACCAACCTTTAACTCACATCTGTTTCAAATATATTTGCTTCCAGAATCCCATTCACTCCAGATGATTACAAATTCAACAGAACAATAGTGTGATCCACTCACAAACGTGTGAGAGGCAGACAATGGCTAAGGTAAACACAAGTAACAGGAGATTGGATGCAGAATCTCGTCAAATGTTTTCAAACACACAGGTAAACTGTTTACCCTGCTTTGTACTTACCCTAAACCTTTCCTGGCAGTGTCATCTTTCCACCAGAGAAATACGTTCAGCCTGAGATAAAGCTTAGGATTTATACTAAGCGATCTAACAAGGACTATCTTTTCCAACACCAAATGGTAAAGTAAAATTAAGTTTACAATTGAAAGAAAACTTCAGTATTGGCTAGCAAAACCAAAATCAAACTAATTGAAATTGAAATCTATTTCGATTAGTGAGCAATCTTATTTTGGTGTTTTCATCCACTGTCATTTATTACATGAGGCACAGTACAAATTTTATTTGACACAAATTGAAGGTAAGAAATTCAGTACACTGCAATACAAACTCCACTGCAGCATGTTTGTGATTAAAGGGAGGCTAGATGGTGCAAGTGTGAGTATTTTAATTTTGTTATTAGGGTTAATTGGATTGGACAGGTTTCTTGATTAATAGTCAGCTATATTTCATTCCATATTGAATACAACTGCTAGTAGAACAAATTGCCTATATTCCCATTAGCTCTTATAAATAATTTTAGCATCAATATTTTGAGGAGGGATGATAGATTTTTAGAGTAATAAACCTTGGCAGAAAACCAAACCTACTGAAACTAAAACCTAATGCTGAGATATATCTTTCTAGTTACTATTTCCTAATCCTTTTTCATGCGAGTGAAAATTGTTAGTTATTTTACCTACGACCGGTTCTTATAATTGAACAGTTTCTCAAAACAGCATTGTTTACTTTCATAACAGCATAGTTGTATTCATAACAACACGGGTAGGACCAATGAGGTTCAAGGATTGAGAGAAAAGAAGTAAAATTGTAATGATTCAAACTTCATCTAATCAGCTGTTCAGGCCAATTTAATTGTTGAGTGGTGGAATTAGTGTTTGGTACAATGTTTTGTTGCATCACTGGCAATGGAAGGTTATCAACGAAAACGTAACCTCTCATGGAAGTTATGAGTAGTGATTTTTAGTAATTAAAACACGGTCGGTTAGGTAAAGTAGTGTATGCAACTACTCATGTCTTAACACTATTTTTACGCAATAGTTGTGTAAGCTACTATAACTATCACATACACTCACAAAAATCAGAGAACATCCTGCATTAAAATATGCTTTTCAGTAACGATCTAAAAAAACGAATTTCAAACTGGCAGACAGACAAAAGCAGAAACGATTCATTGGAGACATGTATTAGTCAGTTTCTTTGTCATATTGTGAAAGTCATCCCTGTGGAATTCGAATGTTTGCCAAAAGCTATCCAATTCTTTTTTTATACGATCTCTAATTTTAAAACTCCGGAATTAGGCGGCGGAATATTGATAGCGATTTAATATTCATACTAGAGTTAACATTATTAGTTTTATATATTCAGCTACTAAAAGTATGTAAGAAAAACAATTAATTTACTTATTTAGTTTTCAAAAACATAAATTTTGTTTGATTTTCACTTTTTATTAAAAAAATTAAATTAGCCAAGGTACAGTAATTATTTTATTAGTGTGAAAATTTGCATATGTTTTATATTTTTGTTTACTGTATGCAAGACAATATTAGGCTACTTAAATTTGTAGTTCAAAAAATGAACATTGTTAAATTAAATAGAAAAATAAACAAATCCGTAAAATTGATCCTCAATGAATGAACTGTTTCTTGGACATACAAATAATGTTAAAACACACAAAGGTGTGAACCAGTTGGCGACACTACGAGAATAATTATGAATCATTGTTGCCAACACAGATTTGGCACTTGACATAAAGCATTTCATTATATTCAACAAAGAATATAATTGATTATTACAAGCTCTTTCTAATGACTTGAAAACCCATATACTGGCACATTTACATCATTACTTCAACAAACATGTGGTTTTGGGTTTTGGATGAGTTCTAATTTCATACTAGAGACAAATAACATATTGTGAGGTTTTAGGTTTTTTCTTGTATTTACCACACAAAAATTCACCTCTATGATCCATTGCTTACATCCTACCTAGGTTTTGTTGCTGATGGTTACAATATTCATATAAATGTTAAATAATTGTAAAATATGTTTGTATATTTTAATAACAAAGACTTAACCACAAAAGATATTAAAATAGAACAAGATAAAATTCAGAATTAAGGGTGACATAGTCAATTCAAAGCTGACAGGTTTAATGCAAGTAAAACACAAGCTGTTGTATTATAAAGTTGCAACAAAGTAACACTTAATGCAAATCCCTGGCGTTATGCATCCATTCTATGGAAAGACTATTTATAGGGTATTGAGTGCAGAACTATTTAGAAAACTGAAATGAGGACAGAATACCAGGGATTATTACATAAACTAGCTGTAACCCGCGGGCTTCAAAAACACAAGAATTTCATGGTAGACTTTATTTCTGGGCGTTTTTTTAACGTGTTAAACCCACTACAAACTGAATTTCATTTTTTTCCAATTATTTGGGCTGCTTGGTTTTATTTGTTTTTTACTGATGGAGGATTAACAGAACTATCTATATATTGTTATTTAACATGGAGGATAAACCAGGATCATTTATATAGTTTAGTTAAATTTAAAAGCGCTGATAAATATCTAATTACATTATTATTTCAGTTAGTTTAGTTCTAGAAAGGCACAAACAACACAAGTTTCAAAATCCTCAAAGTCCCCAAAACAACATATGATGTTTAAGTAACAGACAAAAACAAAACATAATTTTTAACGTCCTCAGTTTTGTAAACATCTACAACACTGGACAGTTACCGATGGTAGGAAAACTAACAGGATGAATAATTGATCAAGCATCATTCTCAGAGTAAATGTTGCTAGACATGTGAGTAATGGCATTTTATTTCAAGCTCTGCTAAAAAACTACGTCTGGCAACTGTGGTGGACAGGTGAAAGGTACGTCAGCTGTTTGACCAGCTGTTGGTACTTCTACAACCAAACTTTGGTAAACAAGGTGTACCGAGGGAGGCTTCATTACTTATCCACTTTGAGACAAACTCATTTGTTCAATTCTGAAATCACTTTCTACAACCATTCATTATAGTTAGAGTTCTCAGTAACTTTTCAAAACTTTTAATATTGCCATTATTTATAGTTCATTAGTATTTTTTTGTAATCTTTCATGATTTAGTTCACATACTCACCCACAAGAAAATTTACTATCTTTTAATAGAAACAGAAGTGCAATTTTGCAATATTATATCCTTAAATGCCTTGGCTGCTTATTTCTCACATATCCTTTTTGCTCGACTCAAAGCGAATGTAAATAAATTTAATATTTTATATGATTGGACCTAATGAAAAAGTATAAAATGTGTATGGTGAAAAATTAACTTTAGGATTTATTATCATTGAAGTATTGAGGTATTATAAAAATATACTTTTCCCCTCATATGAAGAATTTAACCTTTTACTTGAAATTAAAAAAACAAATGTATAACCAACAAAACCACAAATAACTTGAAACATTATTTCAAATGGTTTCTGAGTACACTAGTCATAACAATAAATTCAAAAGGGGAATACTGTAATGACAAAACTAAAACTATTTTAGAACTTTTGTGCTAGCATTGTTCACTAAATTACTACGCAAATGTTTTGCAACACCATCCAAAAAAAAAATTATTTTTTGTAACCACCATTCTGTGATACTCAAATTTAAAATCTTTTTCAGCCATTGAACTCTTAGCTTATATCAAAAATTATTTTGCCACAAATCCATTCCAACCACAAAACGACATTGTTCCCAAACATTTGCTGTATTATTACACAGATAACATTACAGCTGCATGTGCACTAAATCTACTATGGGAGTGTATTGACATCAACAAAAGCCATTGCCTATAAACAAGGATACCACAAAGCCCCATGTGATGAACTGGGCCTTTGATCCCACCTCACTAAACTAGTTTGTGATTGTTATCCCAGGTTGTGATAGACTGATGGACTAGTCCGGCCAATAACACATTATGACTCTGACATGCCGAGGTTATTTCCATCAAATGTTGAAATTTACTGTTTCTGAACAAGCATAGCAAATACATTCAAGCAAATAAATTTATAAAATGTAATGCTCATAGTGCATTTTCAAAATAATGTTCTTTATGCTAACGTTTGTTGTTCAAGGTACATTTTTTCCTTTTAATTGAGTTATTTCCTTTCTTCCAGCAAGTCCAGTCTGCCTCCGTACGCCTTTAATTTTTTTTTCCTAGGACACCTATAGGTTTAGGCACAAGCCTGGGATTGTTTTTCGCATTACTTCAGGCTAGACCTAGGGGTTGCGGCATTATCCCTTGAATAAAATCCATTGGTGATTTGGCCGGATTTGAACCCGGGACCTCAGGGACCGAAGTCCCGCACTCTAAAAACTACACCAGCTCGCTCTCCATCGGTTAATAGTAGGCCTACTTTAAATTTTAAATGATTTTCGTTTGTTATGTCTTCTGGGAATTTGTTTGAATGACCTTAATTACACTTATATCGGCCGTACTGAAAATTGCATCTCCGACAACAGGTCCCTTTTCCCTTTCCACATCACATATATTAAATATAGTTATATATTAAATATAACCACCATAAAACCACTTTTAACTGTAGACTTTTAACAAATATCATAACAGCTAGAATCACTTCCAAATGTCAGTTTTTGTTAAATGTAAAGTTTTATAGTGTACTCACATGTAGGAAGAGAAGTTTATAGTACATACCTGAAAAACAACAAAATTATAAGTAAAACTTGTACAGTATTATGAAACTTGATACAAAATATAGATATTTTCTTTAAGTTAATAAGACAAAAATTCATTGACAAATAATTTCAAAAATATATAGTGGGCACTTGATTGATAGTTTAACATACTTGGTAAATTAAAGTTTTTTTGTTTTGTTTTTTATGGACTATTTTCCTGAAATCTTAATGATGTTCAACTTCAAAGCCCCTTTCAAGCTATATGTGCCCTTCCAGCAAATAAAATGAGCGTGTTCTCTAGCACAAGGACATCTTTCTCCTATTGAAGCTCTACCTCCACAAAAATCTATGTGATAGTTTAACCAAACCAAAACAAAACTTGTTCTTTGCGACATCAAACTAAGCCCCTTTGGAGGGTAAAAATTTTTTAAAAAATCCACAGAGTGACAACCGCGGAACGGAAAAGTGAGACGTTGTATCACTCATGTATTGCACATACAAGAAAAATATTGAACATCAACATTCGGAAAGAGTTGCGGAGAACTGGTGTCAATCGGTCCCAAAATCCCAATATCCAGTTTGTTTACCTAGTGATGAACGCCTCCGTCTCTCAATATTGCGTCGAGGCTGCTCACATATTTCACACGGAATCACACAAATAACTCACCGGTTATTTCACAATTCCCGCCACCGTTTTTCCACATGACTGAAAACCTCTGACAGTGTCATTACTTTAACAAATCTACACACATGTCTTAAACGGCATTGTTTTTCATTCTGGATTGTATAACTTTTTCACTAGAGTTTCGCCTTAAGAGTGAAAATTAAATTTGATTATTTTTAATACTGAATAAAAATATGATATTGTCTTAAATTAAAAATTATAGCAAGGTGATTGTGTTAATTTAAAAAAAGTTTAATTTGTCTGGTATAAACCTCAGTCTAAATAATTAGTTTTTTTTTTTTTATATATAGTTGTTTAGCCTCCGGATTACTGTATTATACTTAAAATGGTTTACAATACCTGCATATAGTAATCCTTTGTTGCTGTTTTGGCCAAAACAGCAACAAAGGATTACTATATGCAGGTATTGTAAACCATTTTTAATTAGTTTTTGATCAACAAACCTTCTAACACTTGAAGATACGTTTAACACTTTTTATCTAACATGGATAGCTTATTTTTATCTTTAACAAATTGTAGAGCAAGCTAAATTTTTGGAAAATATGAACTGTAGAGAAAATGAGGTTTGTTCATATATAAAAGTTTTAAGAGAAATCCTACTCTTTAAATTATTCTTTGTCGTTCTAAAATTCAAAAATACACTTCAGTATTTCTCTAGGACTATCAATTATTATTACTATTTCAATAAAGGAACCTGCCTAAAGGATCTGCTCGTCTTACAAAGTTGTTATATTATTAATCCTATACACTCTTAAACTCGTATTAGTTTTTAAATGTAGGTTGGTTAAGTACAAGAAGCATTCTACCAATTCATCTCCTCAGGGATAAAGCACACAGTTAAAATAATTTGTATTGCTTATAAAGTTTTACTAATGTTTTTTTTATTTAAAAAAAAAATAATTCAAATTCAAGAATCCAATACAGGTCAAGACTTTGAAATCAATAAATGCTTAAAATAATTTTATAACATACATTCTAAAAATGTATATTGAAAATGTATACCATATCCTATCCTACTAATCCTACTAATCCTACTAATATTATAAATGAGAAAGTTTGGATGGATGGATGTATGGATGTATGGATGTATGTTTGTGACAAGTGAACGCAAAAAATACTGGTCGGATTGGGCTGAAATTTGGCATGATGATAGCTCACATTCCCGATTAACATATAGGCATATTCTTATTTCAAAAATCCTTTCGGGCTCCGCCCCAGTGGCTCTGGAGTTTCCTATGTTAACCTTATGAGAAATGGAATTATTGAATCTTAACAGCTGTTTCAACTTAACAAGTTGGTTCTGTTCTATGATGTTCAATAGCATTAAAGTTACAAGGATTACCAACAGGGTGCAGCACTATTATTTCTATTACATTTATGACAACAGCTTATTTGCAACCAAAAGGTGAGTGAGCGTAGCGAACGAACTTCAACCTGGAGGCGAGTTAGCGTAGCGAACGAGCTAACCTGAAGGCAAGTGAGCGCAGCGAACGAGCTCCAACCTAAAGGTGAGTGAGCGTAGCGAACGAGCTCCAGCCTAAAGGTGAGTGAGCGTAGCGAACAATTGAGCCATGCGAACTAGATAATCTTGAAAATTAAGAAGTTAAACGGGGCAAAGCCCGCGGGTTACAGCTAGTACAATATAATTGAATTCAAACCACTGAGTCTGGCCTTAAGATAGTACAGTACCTATTCATTTGTTTCTATACTTTTTGCAACAACTTAAATAACAACAACTTAATGGAACAATAGTTGAAACTCTATTCAATATTCCTCACAGCCATTAAAAAACAATAACAAATAAATAAAACTGTTTATGTGTTAAATATAAATTATTCCGATGAACTTAATGTTAGAAATATTTTGTTTTAATAATAACTTAAGGAGTTCTACTTTTATATTGCTGTCATAATAATTGTTTGTGTTCAGACTAATGATAAATATGTCAAGAAATGTTTTGAAAGATGTCAAGCGTGGCAAATAACCAAAACATCCTAGATATCCTTGTGTTTGTCAACACTGTGTTTCAAAGAGCTATTTCTGTTACCTATTAGGCTAACAAATGGGATTGAAAAAAATTCTTTTCATCATACTGTCTGGAAACAGCCGTTAATAGTTCTCTAAGTTGTCCGAAAAACCATTGTTTTCGGGAAACTTCAAATAAGGAACAGAACACACGATTACAATAGGTATTTTTTTTTTTTTTTGTAACCTCAAAGTTTGTTCATGGCACATTATAAAATGTTGTTTACTATTTGAAACACACATTATGAAAAAGCTGCTATAATCATACAGTATTTTAGGTTATGTTTGTAAACAACAAAAAGTAAACATCAATGTCGACTTTGTTTAACCTCAAAGTATGTGGTCTAATTTTGTAACGATTAGAAGGTTATTTCCACAGTATGATGAAAATAGTTGTTTATCACACATAAGCCATTGTCTTATTGGTACTTAATCATATTTCCAACCGAGGATGAGCCTTGTAAAACCCGATTGCGTATTAAATACCCCCGCCGCAGAAAACCTGCAGACTTAGTGAATTTCCATTTGCCTGATTGGATTTACACTAAAATGTCTCCTTAAAATATCACATTTATTCCCTATTAAAATAGAATTAGTTTAACGAGTACTTAGGTTTGTTGCAACAGGGAGGATAAAAAGTGTTTTTTTAATGTAAAATGTTAATAGGTACCCGGTACTGTAATTTAGTAAGAAATAAATGTATTTTCCAAATTTGATCAAAATATGTTCATAAACAAGCAAATTACAACAACAGTTGACTTATTCTCCATAAGAATAACATGGGAATTTTAAATTTACAATTTTTTGGAATTTTCTCCGTAACCATTAGGCGCATAATAACGCTTCAATATACTAAATTATTTGTTTTCTAAGCTCTACAAATTGGTTTGGAAAGAAATAGTGAAATTTTGTGTTATAGAGTCAAAAATGGGAAAACCCTATTTTTACCCCATAAAACCCCCCACAAATTGTAGCCCGAGGAATATTTAGGAATTATTTTAAGGATAACATGAAAGACAATTTATTGGCTTAGTCATATGAATACAGCATTTTAGTAAACAATAGGTGTAGGATAACAATGTAATATATTAAATCGTTGTCATAAAGTAGCGTTAAAAAGAATTGTTTAAACCAAAATCTTTTGTAATAATTTAATACGTTATTTTCAACCTCCTACCACCCTCTCTACGAATCCTACGAATCCCCCCCCCCCTCCCCCGTTCTAGTTGTGTGAGACTGGTTTGCAAACTCATTGAAACAGGTGTAGGTTTACACGGTTGATCTAATTGTAATCAAAATCATAAAATTTTTAGACACGCAAACTGTTACAATAACTGAAACAACGCTATTCGGTTTTTAGGAACCCTAACGCAATAAAGTGCAGTGGTGCCAGACACACATCTTATATGTGTAGACCAAAACTACAGCTCTTAAAAATAGCTATACAAATTTGCTAAACAATAAAAGCTTGCAGACTAATAACAAAATAGTTGGCTGAAATCAAATAAATAAGGTTAAAAATATAGATCACAAGGTTACACAATTATGCAAAGGTAAATATGACAAAAGGATTGCAAGGTGTAAAAAATAAACAGGGAAGACACATAAAGTAGAGGAAGAAGACTTCCAGACTCATTGTCAACAGAAATTCTCTCTGCTTTCATTGTTTAAGTTGTTCATTCTGTATATTCATCACACCAAGTTTGTTACGTTTGAGAAACTGATTTTAAACATATTCTATATAAATTTTAGGAGGTTAATACTTTAAAAAATACACACTTAATAGTTATTGAATGCACTTTATTAGACATAAACGTGTTTAATAAATATTAACTAAATTCATAGAATTTAAAAAATGATTTCAATCAACTTTAACAGAAAATAGAACCATTAACTTTAGTAACGATGCATTTCATATAATGTTTTTATGTTTACTATGACAGCTTCATCTTTTAACACCACTACTATATAGTACAGATCATTTAACTTTTGGTTCGAAAATAGAAAAAAGAAACCTTACAAGTCCACTTTATCATGCTAGCATTCACTTTGAATAGTGTAAGACAGCGTCCCATCCTATCATCAAATATAATTCTACTATACTGAAAACAAACGCTCTTGTCTGTATCATGTGTTTACTATGAACAGCTGTAATTAATACAAATTGTTCGTCCGTTTAAGTAAACAAACTCTTTTTTCCATACGAAATACATTGGGATTTTGATGGCCTGTGGGGCAAACCCCGAGGACTTTTATTACTGGAATTGGTGAAAGGGAGCATCTACACAAACAATACTTCATTTTGACACATTGTTTGTAAAAATCCGTCCATTATTAAGGGAGGAGTAGTGTTTCGTAGAAATCGCCTTCACGTATTATATATAAGGATGCCTTATTCATTTTGGAATTGGATTTTAAAATTTGAGGTTAAATCTTATATACATATTGTGTAAAATTTCAGCCAAATTTGTTTTAAAAATTCCTGCAAATAGTTTAACCAACACTCTAGGTATCTTGGTGGTAACTCTTGGGTTGATAAGCCAGTCTGCCTAGTTACCTCATCACTACTAGCTGCCTAATGTGTCTTACATTTTCATTGCACAGCTCATGAAGTTAAAGTTTTTAAATTACTAGAAACAGCTTCTTGCAAGAAACCGTCTTTTCTTTGTCATATAATAGATTATGACTGCTATGACTGCCTATATGCTTCCAAATATGTAATAAAGACCAACCAATAAACACACCCCAATAGTGTTTTTAAATAAATAATTCTTAAACCTTTTAAAACATTACTTGACCTCCATTTACAATTGCTTCAACCTGATAAAACTGCACCAAACATTTATTATTCCAAACGGTCTGGACATATCACATCGCACTGCTGTGTTCGCTGACTAAAATAACAACGTGCAAATGCAGTTGGAATTTATTTGTGACACTGGTGAAGAATAACAGCGCTGGCAGTGCGGGGCGACAGGTGTGGGATTTACACTCGCGAGTGACGCGTATTGTGAGTCTCCATCACTCCATTGCGAATATTCACAATCTCTCACGATTATTACTTTATCACATTGTCGCAACTATGTATGTTTGTTTTGTACAATGTTTATTAAGTTTTTAAACGCATAACATGTCAATGTTAAATTATTGTCTTGCTTTTAGTAGTAAATTTAACTAGGATAGCTTAAACAATTTTGATATATGGGTGTTTTATTTTATTTTGTAGATAAAGGGTGACGGGAAAAGACCGGAAGTTTTTAAATAAGCATTACTCTTTTGCTTTTGGGTCAGTTATAACTTTTATTATGCCTACATTAAAATATGTGTCATGCCAAACTCTTGCCAAGTAAAGTAAGTGACGTTTTACTGTATTACCTATGCTAATGAACAGGTTATACATAAAAATTAATAATTAACAACCTGGAACATAAGCATGGTTTTTTTCACGATCAATGGTTTGTGAAAACTAAAAAGATTGTGAAACCTATTGAGCAAAATTATAAATCGTCTTACTTGGGATCTCAATCTTCATATTGAAATTTACGCATTGAACAAATAGGTTTTTATCAGTTTACCCATCTGTCCGCTGAAGTATATACTTTAAGTAACACAAGTGATGTGTGTTTTGGTAGAACGTCAACAAAATAATGAATAAAGACAATGATTGAGTGTCTCTACACCCTTTTACCCGCCATTAGTTCAGCGACTCAAAACAACACTCTTAAATAATCTGGCAAATTGCGCCACCCACAACAGCTGAGTTGAATTAATAATGGAGAACAATGTTTTGAGCAAGCATGAGATTGTCTATAAATACTCCAATCAGCTGCTGAGCATTGTGTTAGTCACCAACACTAGGCACTTCACCTACCGACACCCGCTTCACTTCAACACACAGTTATGTTGAATGAGTTGTACGATTGCTATCAGCTGTTAGCATACTACTATGCTGGTGTGTACCTCATTGGTGGGTTGGAATGAATAAATGCTTTAAAAATTTAAGCACGGTGTAACTCAGTGAAGGTCTTAGGCTGAAAGTTAAAACCTAAAGATTTCTGTTTTGAAACTGGCTGCGTCTACATCACTGTGGTTACCATTGACTTGTAGTACACTAGTTATTTCTTTTTATACCAGTGAACAGACCAGTAGTCTATGGTGAAAAGCAGTTGTTTTGTTTAAATGATTCAACATGTACTTGCAGTATGAACAAATGTTTTAGGTAAGAAGACTACAAGTGTACTGACACTGACTGTGAAAGTCGCAGCATTATAGTAGATTAGAACCGGTGGTGTAGTGGGGAAGGAAAGCATGGAAACAGCATTCCTAATCTGTACAAGATGTACATGATCACAAATTACGCAGATAATCAAGTCATTATTATGATGAAAGACATGATGTAGACATCCGCATTGCCTATGTCAACATAACATAAACTTTGGTCAACCGAGTCATAAAGCGTGAGCCAGATCAAAGGGTTGGTCACTAACCCTACGAGTCTATTCTGGGCCAGTAATTGGGCCGGCGTTGTGATATACTTCTGTCACATTTCATGGAAATGATTTTCGTCAAAGCTATCCTTTATTAGTTTTGGCGTTTATGCCACTATTCATCTGCGATGTTGTGTTGATTTAAACTTGGACGGGAAACTAATTGCGTAAACAATTTATGATGACAAATAGGGGGTCTTCTGTGTTAACATTAGTATGGGGTTCAGAATTTTTTTTATTTGGTTGTAAGAAACTCCTGAAGCAGTTGATGTTAAAGCGGTTAATTGTTTGTCATATAACAGACGTACCCAAAATTCATTATATTGCATGTGGTTGGTTCCATTTTTGTCTTCATAAAAATGTTGCAAAAGAATGGAATAAATTCTTCTAAATGAGTTTAGTTTTCTAAAATTGGATGTTTCATAATGAAAATGTGGCAATAGGTACTGTACTGCACTAGGGAAACATTTTCAGGAACAGTTAAGTGCAGCTAAAATTATTTATAGAACTTTATATTATAAGTTCAAGCTTGTGTTATACGTACCGGTAATCAAGTAATAGATTGAAGCAGTATGAATATAAAATTAAGCTTTAAATTTTGAAAATTATAATTATTTTTGCCTAGTTGTTCAACTTTTATCATTTCAATGTAACCATATTAAATATATCAAATATAAAAATATTATTTTTAAAGCATACAAGAAGGTAAAAAAATTGATAGTTTGTCAAGGAGTAGAAGAGAAGAGAATCTGTACATGTTTTGCCGATTAATGAAGCAATCTAAATGCATGATCAGTGGAATTAGCAGAGTCTAAGAACTACGGTGGTAAGGGGTTCACCACTTAAGGGCATGGAATGACTAAAATAAAGCTAATCAAAAACTTTCTTTAAAAAATGCAAAACCACTAGAGTTTTACTTTCATATATTTTCAAAAGTAAATACGGTAGATGTTTTCTAAATAAATATTCAATAAAACATTTTTTTTTTATTAAATCATTATACATTTAATATAAGTTTGAAACCTAATGAAGGTATAGTAACCACTACAATAGCAAAAGAATTTGCACTTTTTTGACAATCAAAACAAATGGTCAAATAACACAAGGATAAGAATATAAACGGAATCAAGCCCATAAGTTTGACTACAAGTGTAAGTGAACTTGTGTGGAGTCGTTCATTTCGAGTCTGTTCAAAATCACTTGAAGATTCCCATTCTTCTCTGCCCACACTGTTTAAATTTGGACTTTGCGTCAATTTTTCAGCTAGATGGCCTGAGACTACTTTAATGGAATAATTAATTATGGAGCATTATCTAAAAGGCAGGTTGCCAAATGAATTTGTTCATTCATCGCAGGAGTAATCTTCTGTAAATAAATGTAATATCCAGGTCATGAATTAATTGCAGTTATGAATATAGACGACTGAATTTAATTAAAGCTACTGTTTTACATAACACTAATGAGTTCATAAATCTACTTGTTTTTGGGGTTTTTTAGAATCTATATTATACAGGAGAGGGAGAATTACGTAAGTGTACTGTAATGAGGGATTTTAAGTCCAGATGCCTTGATCCAAACCATCCATGTTTGCTTGAACAATATTTATTAAGAAACCAGGATTAATTATTAACAATATCAATATCTATTAATTAATTTTAATGTATTTAGTCAATGTCATTAGTAAAGATGATGGTTGTGATTTTTAACACAACTATCCCTTTATTACCAGTGCTCGATGTCTTAAAATAGCGATTCCAGCACCCAATCAAGTGTCTATCAAGTTTTACAACTCATCTACAAAATGTGAATTCCCTTCATAAACAACAGAACTATATCACATCAAAAATTAGTTTTTAAAATAGCCTATACAGCATCAATAGTTATTTTTTTTTTATTTGTTCTTGAAAAAAAAAGTCCTACTGATTATCATAGCACCGTACCAAAACCAAAACCTTAAACAAAATATTTTAAGTTACCTTGCTTCGGCAAGAGATCCTTGTTTTTAGTAGTACACTACTATATATTTTCGGACTACTTTATAGTCCATTATCAGGTGACAAAAACATCTCGTCATCTTCATCTATCCAAATTTGGCTAGATCCATCGACATTGAGAACACACAAGACACAAACATACCGCGAAAATACATGTCACCCATAAGAGCACTGGCCAGTTTTTACAGCATTTAGACACGTTTTTTGTATTTTTGTCATGTATTTCTATCGTGTCATGTGTTCAAGATGACTAGACGTTTTTGTCATACTAAAAACATCACTTGATGAAGCCAGGTAACTTAAACCATTTAAATTTAGTAATCCGGAGGCTACTACACCATGAAAATACCATAGTTACTTGCTACATAAGTAAGTTATACATTATGGAATCTTAGTAGACTAAAAAAAAGAGTACCACCTTAAGGACAAAAGGCCAAGGCCTTGTGGTCAGTATATTTTAAGCACTTTGTAATATGTAGTTATATGTACAGTAGAGTCCCGCAAACTCGGCACTCGATAACCCGGCAGTCTGGATAACTCGGCCATCACCTGGCTCAGAAAATTTGTGATTTTTTGAGTCCGAGTTAAAAATGGACTCAAGCCAGCGCAGAAAAATCATTCGCAACTCATACCAAGGATTTGTTGTACTAAATCTGATGACTTAATACTGACTTGTAATAAAAATATTAATATAAAAGGCAGTTAAAAAGCTTAAAAATTATATTGTTCTTATTTTTAACCCTAGTTCCTGATAACCCGGCATTTCACAAACTCGGCACCCTTCCAGTCCACATTACGCCGAGTTTGCGGGACTCTACTGTATTTATAGCCTATTTGACTCTATTTAATACATGTTATTTTATGTATAATGAATAAAGAATGATTTTATAAGTGATTTCAATAATTAGCAAGTAATATGAGAACATTGATCTTGATTTTCAAGTGATTAGTGATCAGAAACAACTCGATAAATATTGATTTAAGAAGCAGGACAAATTATTAAGGATCTTTCTGGCTTATACTTTTGAATACTGGTGTACACAAATTACACCATCTATTATGAAACAGCTGAAGCCAATTTATCATTCATAGTTGAATGAGCCACTCTTTGAGTGATCAACTAACTGGCTTCTATCTTAGTTTTTTTATACTTCGGTAATTTATGTGGCATGAAATATGATTTTGGTTTAATGTACGTTATCTTTTCAGATTGACTTGGTCTTAAGTCAACATATGCTGTACAAAAGAAATTGATCAGTAATTGGTGACAGGACAGCCTGTCAGTGAATAAACTCAACTACGTACATTTTCTTTGTAAAAATAGTAACAGCTGAAACATGGGTATAGGATTTTCACTACCCTTATAGCGAAAATATTAAGGAATTATAACTAGTTCTTAACAATACCATTAACAGTGCATACTAACAATGAATGAAAAAGTTATAAGAAGGGCAATGAATTTGTATTTTACTGGAAATATTTGAATTTTAGATAGTTCCCGCGGTGGCCACTGGTAGACTGTCGCGAGGGCTTGGCCAAGTCAGCTGACTGAGTGAGAGAGAGGGAGACAAAGAATCGGCTTAGAGAGACAGAGAGAGAGAAAGACAGAGTAGCGCGGCTGCCGGGCGAACAATGGTAGCGGCGGCCACGCAAAGCTCATTTCAGCGCCAAAATTTCTAATCTGACTATTCTCCATAAGCATTTTGCTTCTTAAAGGGTTTGTATTCATTGATACTATGTATGTGGATGTCCAGAAAGTAAAGAACGTTTTTGCATAGGTAAATAAAAACAAACTTCATTTACAAATCCACAGTACTTTATTCTTCTTTTCTATTTAATCCCCAATGTTTTCAAGACGCTTGTGTGCTTTGTGACCAGGTTTTCTATTCCGATGTTATATTCATCAGCGAGAGATTTGAGCCATGTTGTCAATGCTTCTTTAAGTTCCTCATCAACAGGTCAAAATCACTTGGTGCTAGGTCAGGGTCAGATGGCCGAAGATAGCCCACTTCAGATGTTGAAGTTCTTGCTGTGTTTGTGTTGAAGCATGCAGGCATTGTCGTGAATGAAAAAGGCTTTAGCCAACGGCATCCCTTGTTCTTGTATTTTGGCACTTTTTTAGCACTTAAAAAGCGTTTTACTTTTACACCCATAACTATACATGTCACATTTGGCAGGATTTCCAATCAGCTTAGCATCGCCATTTTAAAATATTGTAACTACAAGTAGCAACAAAACTCAACTAACTTTGGAGATAGGAATGGGCAGTTGTTGCACACAGAATAGAAGGAATAGGGGATCTGCACTGAGCGCGATGCCCACTCATTCTTTACTTTCTGTACGACCTATAGGTCGATTTATTAAATCCTATTCGTATAACAACTAAAGCAAAAGAAAAGTCAACTTTTTCTCGAGAACCAAGCTGATTTGATTTAACAAGAGTCAAGAATCTATTTTTAAATTTACTGTTGGTGAGTCCACTTCGGAAAGAAAAATGTGACTAATAATAACCAATTGGACTGTTCTGAGGGTAAATATAGCGTCGGTGGAGCTCGTAGGCGTTGACACACGGACATGAGTACATTTGTCTCAAGCGTGCTCTCACTTCTGATTGGGCTATTTCTGGGCCTCAGACTCGTTGATAGGTCTGTCTTTATTTTTAATAGGGGTTTTTCCTTATGCACGGAGTTCAGATATTGCTAGTATGTATTAGTTAATGGTAAAATTTGTGTTATTGCTAATCAATAAATATTGTCTGCTTTTAATTTTTATCATGCGAGATGTCATATTTTCAAACTAAAATGATAGTATATCATGCTTTGTTTTTCTCAAATATGTAGTATAAAAAATGTGGTCTATTCTCACATTTTATTTTATTTAGCGTATCTTCCAACACCTCATTGTGTATACAAGTTTTAAGAAATAATAATAGATCTCTTATTTCACTTTTTTGTGGAAAAGATTATGAAACTAAGATGTGAATTTTAGCAATTGAGGTATTTAGGTATTGAGGTATCAAGTATTTAGGATTTTGTATGATGATCAACCTTTGCATAATGTGAGTATATATATAATACCGGTAATAAAATATAATATCATATTTTGAGAGTTGGCATTGCAAAATAAATATTGAAATATGTTAAGGCAAAGACAACCCATTTGAAGATTTGTCCCAAACGAGATTTTGGGTCAAAATCCTTACATGCACAGATTAAATCCTAAACTCTAATACGAGCTATGTCTGTTTGTTTGTCTGTCTGTCTGCCTGTAATATATATCTCAAAATCCAGCGGAAGGATTTTTTAATTTGTGACTTATAGCCCTAAAAACGTGATTAGTGACAGCCACTACCTCAGGAAAATTTGTATTTCGCTACACAACTCATTTGAATTTAAAAAAATTTAACATGGGTCCCCAAGTAACTATGTTGGTTGAACAAAAAAAAAACAAGGAAAAAATAAACAAAAGACTTGTCACATGTGTTTACAGCAAGCCATCCAGTGTACTAGGAACTTAAAAAATACAGTACAAAGGGGAACACATCAGTTGTAACTATTAAGCAGAGATTAAACTGAAGATTACTCGATATAGGAGAAAATAGTTCCAATCATATACTGATTATTTTACTTAGCCCTCTCCCACCAAAACATAATCCCTGAAGTACTGTCAGCGATCAAATGTCTATGGTTTATAATAAAAATGTTTTTGTAAATTATAAAATTTCTACAATATTGGTTTTACAATTAAACTCAATTAACCACAACCGAGCAAGGCTCTGTCCCCCGGTACTATGTTGAAAACAAAAAAAACCCTACCTCTTTAGATGGATCCTCATTTTGTGACTCCTCAGCTTTGTCAACTGACACCCCATTTGTCAATCTTTTTTCAGCATCTTCACTGCTTGCACTGCAAAATATCACTAATATCAGTAAAAATCATACAAATAAACTCAGATTAATTCAACAACCAGAATAGTCAATTTTTGCAAAACTAAATAAAAAAACATAAAATATAAGTAATCAAATATAAGTCAACCTTAAGCCTTTTGTTTCCCGTAGTACAAAATAATTCAAAGAGGAATGGCTCCCAGTAAAAAAAAATACGGAACATAGATTGGAAACACAATTTAGTGAAACTCACAAAGACAGCTATGGATTTAACTTGACTAAGAAACTATCTTCATGAAGCACTGGATGACTTTTCCACTTCAATCAAAGCGTTTCTTATAGGATAAACTACCAAAACATTTAGGAACATGATAAACATTAATGTAACACAGAATGAAGGGATACAAAGAAGAGATAATTGGTTGGAAGTAATTTTTGGAATAGTTAATTTTGTAAAGTAATGTTTCTTTGTCTCATTGGAAAAGAGTCTAGACAAACAGCCTGAATAATTGAGGGAGGGTTTATCACTCATTTATAAAACCATTTGGTCAGCATTGCTCAGTGATTATAGGATATTCAGATATCTTGTGAATGACTGATATATATATATATTGTGTTGTGACTGATGATATATTGTCCACCTTCCCTTTGTTCCACTGAGTTTCAAAACACACCATGTACCTCAAGCTTTTAGTTACTTTTTGGTGATGATAGTAAGTGTATCTTAATCAAGGGATATTTGTAGACATTTTCCATTACCATTATTTCAACAACTTTACTTCCAAGGTCTGGAATCTGATTTGATTTCTTCCTTTGGTGAGGAATTAAATAAAACGTAAACAAACCAAGAAAAATCGCAAAATCACTAAATTAAAACCACACAGAAAACTGAGAAAACTGTATAGCAGTTAGTTATAATAAGAAACAAAAAAATCATGAAATAAAACAATTATTAGAACAAATTGAGATTCGACAATCAAAATAGAGAGTCTGCACTAGATGGTTGTTCAAGCAAGTCCCCACCTTCAAAACACATTGAAAAATTTACATAGATAGAAAAGGACTGCAATATTTCCTGATATTAGATGAAGCGTTCAAATTAACCAAGTTTCAACTAACCTCTCTGTCCGACCAGACTCTTCACTCCCTACACTATTGAGGGACTGACAGTTGATCTCCCTGGCTCGCCTCTCCTCGTACTCAGCCCTCGCCTCGTCTTGCACTCTCCTCTTCAACTCAGACACTCGTTTGCGTTCCTCTTCTATCACCAGGCTGCCTGTAATTATTCATACAATGATAAGATGGATTGTTATGAAATTGAATTGGATGACTGAAATTTTTATCAAGTAAGACAAACAATGAAAATGTGTAGAGTGTTTTGATTTTATTATTTGTATAACTTGAGACATTTTGTGCTTGATACATTCATATAGAATACATTCATGTAGCTATCAGATGTCCATCAAACTTGATGGATATCATTTCTTGAAAAAAAAATAAAAACCCTAAATCAATTTGGTTCAATACAGCTTAAAATTTTAGATAACATAGTGATACATTTTAAGCCCGATGATGAAACAAACTGAATCTTTCACTTTTCCTGATTTAAAACTGCATCAATTTATCCCCATAGAAGTGTAATGTATTGAAAAATTAGGGTATCTACAATAACTGTTCTACATAATAAAATGCAAACTATTTCCTAAATTGATGTTAAGGCCTGGGTGAACCCAGGTTGTAGGGGTGTAAGGGCTGGGGTATGATACCTAGGAGCGGCGAGCGACGCCGGCAACCTGTGCTAAATGTAAGTGACAGTTTCCTTAACACTCATGATGGAACCCCCCCCCCCCCCCCCCCGTTATAGGTGTCTGTCGTAGTTCAAGATGGAAAAACTGTGCAGACCCGCAGGACGTATTGCATCTATTTATAGGTTCTGACAATTATATCTAGAAGAAAAACATTGTTTTTACAATTATTGTAGGAGACAATGGGGCTCCAACCGATTAACACGAGAAGGGTGTTTGATGAACACCATCATTTAATTCCGTAGGTTAAGGAAGACAGCAAGAGGTTCTTAGAACACGCAAGGATGTCCATCCCTACTTTTGACTACATAAAATCAAAATCAAAATCTTAATGTTTGCAGAGGAGACCAGCTGTCACCCTCCTCTGTATGTATAGTTCACTGACACCTGGTAGTGACTGAGTTACCTTGTTTAGCCAGGTGCAGCTGCCTGTTCCTCTCTATCTCTTGGAGGGAAGCTATTGTCCGACGGCCCAGGGAGTTGGAAGACATCTCTATTGGAGCTCCAGAGGTAACCCTGGATATCCTCTCAATGTCGTCCTGGCTTTGCTTCTTCTCCTCCTGGAAAATACAAGAAAACTTTGAGTTATTTGGTAACTGAAGGCTGTGGTTTGATAGATGCCTTGCTTAACAGAATCCTAGACTGTGAATCAGAGGCTTGAGTAACTAGTAAGCACAGACTATTTGCTGAGGTTTAAACTCAGTCAGTCGAGCTGTGCTGCGACACAAACGCACAAAACAATGGAGAGCGAACTTAACCTATTTTTTAAGTGTTGTGACTAAAGTGAACTTTCGTAATTAGTGATAATGACAAGCTTATTGAAAAGGTGTCAGGATACAAAATTTTGTGGAAATATAAAGTATAAAAGTTACAATAAAACAATTATAAGAAGTATTATTTGAGCTTAACTTTGATCTAAAAACCAATCATTTGAACGCTCCCTCACTTTTTCTTCTTTGTTACAATTCAGAACACAGCTTACGACTCTTCAGAATTTACTCTCCAAAATGTCAATAATACCATCTAAATGCTCATTCCTCAAATAACTCATTGCAAACCCCTCTTTGCACGACTTGGTCTGCTTACTGTAGTTGGCCACTACATACTTCTCTGTCTAGTGCACGTTAGGGCCAATATAACAACCTTCACCACTCATGTTGACGTCCACCAGTACAACACCAGGCAGCGCCATCAGCTTGATGTACCCAGGGTGCGACTATCTAGGACCCAGGCTAGTTACAGTGTGTCGGCCATAAGCCTGTTCAATAAGCTGCCACGACATATCCAGTTGTTGGACTTGAGAACATTTGAGGCAGTGTTAACCACTTTCATCAAGAGCCGGGTCTATTACGATATCGAGAGTATTTAAGGGATGATTTAAGAAACATGTAGCCTGCCGGACGTATGTAAATAGTTGTAAATATTGTTTTTTTTTTATTAGTAATCGTGTAAAGTGACGCATTGTGGATAAAAGACGAAGAAGGAGGTATTAAGGACAATCTACCAGCTGTTAAATATCTTTTATGGGATCTCATCACTTATTTCCACTACACCCACAATAATAGCAAAATAATGCATATCTTTCACAGTCTTGGAAACCAATGAAATCAATTCTGCTGAGTTCCACCAACAACGACGTCACAGCGTAACTAAGTCGCAGCGCATCTAACGTATCTAGCAAACCCAAGCCTTATGTTGTAAATCAGGTTGTAGCTTGTAACTGTGCAAGGTGTTGGGAAAACCTTTTATATTTTAGTAGACTTTGACTTATTTACTATAGATGATTCCAGCAAGTCTTTGGACAACAAAAAACTACAATCTGGTGATATCTCCACTATTAATTACCTACTAACAACTGAAACACAAACTAACTACATGAGAGAATAAGGTATAAAAGAGGGGTAACTTTGAGCAATAAAATAAATGAATGTTGAGTAGCAACACGTAGAAAAACAAACATCTAGTAAACCTACATTAATTGAATTACAACTTACATGATCCATGAGTGAATGCTTGTTTGGATTTTGCAGCTGCTGATCAATTTCTTTCAGTCGCTTTCTCCCCTGCAACAATGATAGCTTATCATTCATCCAACACTGATAAGCATTGATCAATAAGCGAACACCTGTTATAGGTGTAACAATAGGATTACATTTTGAGCACTAAAACTTTGACTGGATCCGTCTACTATGGATAAGCTACCTTGAAGTTTACATTCCTCATTCAATTGGCATGTTAAAGCTGTAACTATTCTCCGTTCATAAGATTTAGGGGGTTTTAGGGGAATAAATCTATCACCTCCATGTCTTGATCCTATCATTAAAACATAGCTCAACAGCTGAAATTTGTTGAATCGTCAATTAGCTGCAACATACCTTAATCAGAAAAAAGAGGTGGGGGAACTTCCCCTCAAACCGACTAAATATTGTGAACAGACTATAGTATTAGAATAAAATACTAAAATACACTCCATTAAATTTACAACAGCTAGTCTTTACAGATGGGATGATTAAATTTATATTTTTTGAGTAACCTCTAACCTGATAATTGAATAAATTAAGACAAAATTATCCTGTAATCCACACTAGTGTACAAGTGTTTATACTGTATGCATAACTTAAACTAAAGTGCAACCATAAAATAAGCTGACACTACACATAAACAACAGGATTCAGCAATACTTAATGACTTGACTTGTGTGAGTTCATCAACAGGAGGGGTTTATTCTGTTTAGTTGGCTAATTAGATCATTGCATTATACCAGGAAAACAATAATGCAATTGTATCATTAAAATGGATTATGCACACATATACATAAATTACTAACTAATTTTCAGTAACAGAGTGCACATAATACTGTGTTAACTTTTGTTGGCATGATTTTTAATACTATGAATTGAAATTTTACTATTTTATTATTTCAGTAGGGCCTATATTTAAAATTCCTTTTGTTTTCCTTACAGAGAGGAAGCTAGTACCGTAGTTGTAGCTTTGTTACTTAGCCAGAACCATTTATTAAAAGCCAGGCAATCAATGATAGCTGGTTCCAGTTTCGAAATGTCAACATGCTGTTAACCTTTCTCAGGATCGAATCGGCAAACTTTTGATTACTAGGCAAGAACTATAACAACTCAGCTACCCAACTATACACGATGGCATAAAAGTCCCGTGACAGTTAAATATTTTTAAAAATTAAAAAGATAGAGCTACAAAACTTGGAGAGTTACTAGACATGAAAACTGAAAACCATTTGAAAAAAATATTCAGTAATACGTTATCTTTTCAGGGGGAGGTATGCTATTTCTAGGAGTCAAAAGAAAATCATTAATGTAAACATCGGTTGATATGTGGGCAAATGCACAAGAATATTTAAAATCAAAACACTCATAGCTAGAGGGCAAAAAGTGGCGAACGGATAGTCAGAGATATGGAAAGTAATTAGTTGTTATGATCCATTCTACAATTTCGTCTATGAGACTCACATGATCAATTTTGTGGATGAGTTCCACCAGCTGTGTTTCCAGAGATTTTGTGTTCTGGCTTGCGTTTCTGACTGCTTCATCCCTTTGTTTCTGTAAACTGAACAGAACACACACGTTAGTCGTAAGCGTAAGACAGCCAGGCACTGTGTAGTTTTTACAACAGCATTTATTGTTAAGGAATGCTGGAATCTGCCAATAGTCTGAGTCAACTGCCACTCTGCTAATCAATAATCCTTGCGATTAAGCTGCAAGAATGTTTTAATTTTACTTACATGTCCTGAAAGTTTGTCCTACTCTATCTAAATCTAAATGTTACCTGTAGAGGTTAATTACTGGGAATGGGTCAGTTTAATTGAGTTAGGATCAGCAGGCTTCCTTTTTTAGAACAAAAATACAAATATTCAATAGCATGGACCTCTTCGGCAAGAGTTTTGCAAGGTTTAGATGAAACATAATATTTGACAAAAATCCAACCAGTACTTCTATTTAGTTTGCCTACCCTCTCCTATAGCTTCAGGGGTGATTTGAAAACTACTGGTGTTAAATGTTATAAGTAAGTACTAATAAGGGAAATAGCCTCAGAGCTATTTCATAAATGTCACAATCGTCATCACTTAAATTCTCAAATCTATGCTATTACCAGCTTTACTGAAAACTGATGTAGTTAAGAAACATATTTTCCACAATCAATACCTGATAACATTACTCTGATTAGTTCAAAAGTTGGATTTAGCACTTAAATCTCATTTTTAGCTCTGACTAACATAATTTTGAGTTTTTAGAAACCTGGATATAATAGGTATTCAACTTTTCCAAAAACCAAACTACTGTTCAGTTCTACGATTCTGTTCTACACACCTGTGCAGCTTATCTCTCCTCTCGGCACATCGTGTCATTGCATCGCTGACCTCACGTTGTAGTTCCTCTCTCCGGGACAACCACACTGCTTCTTCCTCTAGCAGAGTAAACTCCAGGTCCTCGAATGACTAAAACACAAGTACATCATGTGGGTCAACCATTTCTGAAAACATTCTCGATAAGACTCGTACCTTCTATTTATGCATTATTTAATACTAGAAATGAGTTCAAGAGAAAGCTAAACTGCACTCTGAGCCAGATTTTGACTGACCCCAAACTTCTGGAGACTGACCACCCATGTTTATGAGAGACAGCGTACAGTCGGCATTACCTGATGTTGGATTCATGTAGATGTAAGTAAGTATAAAGTATTTGAACTTAATGATGTAACATTTAGTACAAAGGCCTACGTTTTAAAGTTGGAAATTGGAATGGCAGGTTTACCTGAATGGAAAAAAGTACATCATGGCACGAGAGGACAAAAACTTTACGCTTACACTTGTAACTTTAAGAGTGAAATATTCTACTAATTATTGTGTACATTGTGTAAAGTGATATTTCTAGTACCAGGACGACTCTGTTATCCTGAAATGCCTGGTATTCCTAAAAAAATTTGTAAAATTCAAATGGGCTTACACATTTAGCTTATTCAGGATCAATTATTAAAGTGTCACTATACTCGTCAGAATTAATATTATTGTTAATGTTGTGTAGGTTGTTAAATACCACATACAAGGAAAGAAAGCCTGACTAGGACCAAGGGCTCTAACAACTTAGAGGATCTTATAGATTGTAACAATTTGGTGATACGTTTATCTTACAATAAAACTAAACTTTTTGGAAAATTGTACAGTAGTTAAGATCAGTTCACAGTAGGGAATGAACTATATGCTGTGCCGATTTAGTTACCTTTCGTTCAGCTTCTAGTAATTCTTGTTGTTGTTTGCAGGATTCAAACAACTCTTCTCTCAGCTCAGAGTCATCAGTTGATTTCATCATCTGTTGCTCTAGTCTGTTGTAAGATAATGATATTTGATTAGGATTATTTTGTTTATAAAACTGCGTAGCCTAACACATTATTTTAAATGGAAGATGAACTTTGAATTAAAAAGTAAATCCTTCAAAGCAACATTGAATAAATTGTATTGCCAAGGACTTGCTATAATCAGTGACATCATAAACCACACAGTAAATAGCAAAATATCCCTCTTCATATTTCATGACGTTTGAACCAACAGTGTGGTATTGACAAATTAAAAGCATTTGACAAATGAAAACATTGCGCTTATTCTTTTTTCCTCCAAAAAGATCAGTCAATCTTTACTTTTATAAACCCTACTGCAAAACTTTGAAAGCCTGGGAGACAGAGATGTAAGGAATCTTATGGTCAGTGTTAAGACAGAGTTGAAACCCCCAGGACGATGGATGTTTGGGTAATCCATATAGGACAAACATAGTGATATTTCATATCACATACTATTTGGGTGCAGACCATCTAGAGCATCTGTTTAAAAATTTTCCCCCCTTTCGAAAAAACAAACACAAGGTTACTAACAGTTACGTCTCAATACTCACGTAGCCAGTAGTTGTTGCTGCTGCTCCAGTCTGTGTCTAGCCTGACCTTGCCTCTCACTCTGATGAGCCACACACTTCTCCATCTGCCGCTCACAGTCCTCCACTCGCCGCTTGAGTGACCCTACTTTACGCTCTTCTGCGCTCAACTTGTCATTCTGAGCCTGAAGCTCCCCACCAAGCAGGGCACGCTCGATCTCCAGCTGTGAGCGTAAAGATCAGTTGGTTCACTCAAAAGAAAAGTCTGAAGTACGAGGGCTGTTTGTAAATCAAGTATGGAAGAGAGCTGATGAACCAGCTTGCTTAGTTGCGACTGGAGTTTACAGATAACCATTGTAGTTTCCAAATGCTCAAAACATGATCAGGTTGTTCTTTGAGTATTCATATAGGGAGGATCAGCCACAACTGTAGTAATAATACACTTGAGTCCTAAACAACTGTGCTTTTTTTCTGTTTTTAGGTTCACAGAAGCCAATAACACTATTTGTTCAAATTGTTACAAATATTTGCGTTCATATGAAAGACTTTGATCAAACAAGTGGAGTGATATATTTTTGAATGAGTTTGCAGAGTAGCCTAATCTGATCATGAGAAGGGGTTTTGTACTAAAAAAATATATTTTCAAGCTTTTGTACAGATTTGAAAATATTTTAATAAAAGTTTTAAAATATTGTTTTAAAATAAATTTCATGTTGAAAAGACGACCATTTAAAATATCTACTTTATTATTCTTTGCCTATAGGTTACAAAGCCATAGAGATATAAAATTTCCTTTTATTTTGAATCTGTTTTTAATATTCAACAATGTAACTGAAAACTCACTTAGCGTACGTTTGATGCAACAGGGCAATTGATCATTAATTATAGTATAAGTGACTTACTGACCAGCAATAAACAAGACACAACTTCATAAACTATCAAGAAAATATGACAATATACTCACTTCTCTCATGAGTTCATCTTCCTGTTGTTCTATCTCCATCACTTTAGCCTTGAGTGTTGTCAGATTAGCGACCAGTTGTGTTCTCTCGGCTCTCAGTGAGGCAAGAATCTCCGAAGACTCTGGTAGAGGCATGGTGAACTTTCCACTGTCCCTGCTGTCCCTGATCCTGCTGTCCCTGTTCTCTCCTATCCCACTGTCTCTAGCCGCTGTTTCCGCTATACCGCTGTCCCTCTCGCTCGACTTAGGACTAGGTGTCAATTTCTCTCGTTCCTCCGTCTCCTCACAACTCTTCATACTCTCCTGTACTATCGCGTCCAACTGCATCAACAGCTGTTCTGCAGTACACTCTCCGTTCTTGTGTTCTTGCCGCTTAATTGTATCCCCATTACAGTTGGCGATCAGATCTGCAGTGCTCCAAGAGGAATTATCTTTGTCTTTCAACGTTGATTCCTCCTCGGACTTCAAACTGTCTCGGGTCCTACTTGTTTCGCTCATCAACGACTCGTCGCTTTTTTTAAAGCTTTGGTAACTTTGAGTTACTTCCTTACCCGTCCTGGGATTGAATCCCAGAAATTCGTATTTCGATAACGCATTAGCCTCCGCGATGGAATAGGGTTTGTAAGGTCTGTTGTTGTTTTCGTTGACTTTGTTGTTGTAGAAGTCAAAATTGAAATTATTTGGTGAGTTGACTCTTTGTTCATTGGGTGACGTTGGTTGCGTTCTATTCTCTCTGATTTGAGGGGATGTGAGGGCGTTCCTCGAACTGTTACGAGGAGGAGGAGGTGGTCCTAGGGTTTCGTAGTCGTTAAGGATCGCTAGTCGGTTTTCTATTATCTCCAAGGCATATTCTCGACTGAAATAAAAATTACAACAATCAGAACAAAGAAATAAAAAATTAACTTTTAACAAGAGTACCATAATAACATTTGTAATCTGTTTTTATTACGTTATCACAAATATGCTTTGATCAAGTGCAACTTTTTTGAAACACTGTTTTGGGACAGTTTTAAGCCACAAAACTGATTTAAGTCAATTTCATATTCCTGCAACCAGGATTGTAACGAGATGTCTTACAGTTGCTGCAACATGCTTTGGTTTGTGGAGGCCAATGTCATTTAGGATATTCATGAAAACTTCATATCGTCCATTATGAATTTAAACTTTTAATGAGACACTTTGTGTTAATGATGTTTACCTCATGTCCTTGGCTGCGATGGTGCGGATGCGTGTGCGAGGACTGGATGGAGGATGAACATCAGGGCTATGTTTAAACTCTCCTTCTAGATTTGTATTCCGAAAATCAGAATTTGTTGGTGTGGATTCACTAGAAAAGATATAAAATTCATAACCTTTAATCAATCTTGTATTTTGTAAATACAGTGTTTCTTACTCATTTTCAACTGGATTTTGTATGACTTACTTGGTGCTGAGCTACCTCTGTTCCAACAATTACATTGACTTTTAAAGTTAATTCAATGCTCATACACAAGTAACAGTTACTTCCAGGTTAAGTAAGAAAAACTTACAGTGTTTATATACCCATATTCACCATGCATGCAAGCTGAAACAGCCATAATACTAAAACTAAATGTAAATTATTATAACATAACACTGAATAATATAATATTTATTACTGGTATTACAACAGTGTACAAGTATTACTTACCATGTTTTAAAAAATACCTTCTTTCGTGACAATATAACAGACATGTAGGTAGGTAGCCTCTAACACTTTTTGATGAGTTTTGTTAACCTTAGCTCAGAGTGGCAAAATGCCGTAAAAGGGTAAAATTGTGTTAACATGCAGCACTGACTACTATAACAACCAAAAATAATTTACAAAAATGGCATAGCCTGGAGGTAACATCCATAAGGTGAGCATTGGAGGACTAGATGGATTTCAGCTAATTAAAATATTTATTTTCTGCAAATTCACTATTTAACAAGGACTAAAATAGTTTTGTGTGTTTTTAGAACATGACAGAAAACAATTTCAAATTAATAATAACTTACTTGTCATAGGTAAAACTCTGATGAAAGTGGGGTGAGCTAGGTGAGGGCAGTCTTTTGTCTCTGGGTAAAGAACCGTTGGTTATTATTCTGGAAAATATACAACGTATAGTAGCCTCTAGTGGTATCAAGATAGAAAAAGTTAACGTAATGCTAAACAATATGGTGTTAAACGTAATACTTTATGTATGTATCTTACAAAAAAGATACAGAATTGTATGTAAGTGCTACTAAACAATAAACATTCTCACTAGGAGGAAAGAACTAAGTGAGGCCCCTAACACAGAAGTGAGGAAAGATTATTCTAAAACAGAACTTGTGAACTATTGTAATAAAACTACTTAATACAAGTCGGTTAACATGAAGATGACAATTGTCAGACCTTTAATTAATCTCAGATCAAAGGGTGAGCCTTAAAAAAAGGTCTAATCTAACAAAAAGGTTGACGTTGGATGGTAACGAGACCTGGGTTTGGACCGTTCCCTATCAAAATTTAGTTTAAAAAATTCCATTGGTGTGAATAACACAAAAAAATAGTTTTACCCTGAACATAACAGATATACCAAAAAGCTTTTAGAATTTGAATGAAAGAAGTAAATTTTGGAATTTTAAACCTCAAATTAGTCACCAATAAAACTGACAAACAAACTGTATTCTGAAATAAATTTTAAAACTATACATTAAGTAATTAAAACTGTTTGGACAGTTTATTTGTTTTAAATGTCACGGGTTTTTTTATTGAATCTCTTAAGTAGAAGTCAATAACGTCAAAAGCACCTTCAGAGAACAAAAGGAAATAATTCTGTTTTGGTAAAATCCATGAGATTTTATTTATAAATATATATTTTTAGTAGTACACAAATCTTATACCATAGGCCTCATACTTTCGCATAAACTCGTATATTAACCTACATCATATAGCATTTCCTTAAAAGTCTGAAAATTAATTTAAATAGAAAAAGGTTTTTGGCCTTTATAGGCTATACTCCAAAAACGAAAACAAAAATTATTTTAACCACTCCTCTTACAACAGAAAATCCGTTAAAAAATTAACCTGTAACATACACACTGGAAGCTCATTGAGGGGATTTATTATTGAGGGGAGATCAATTATCAGGTGATAGATTTGTTTGACATTGTTTACCCACCTGTTCTGTTGAGGTTTGTTCTGTTTATCGCACTGTGCCTGTTTCTCGTAGTCGGCACACATCAGCAATATCTCGTCTAGTCGTTGTCTTTCCAATCTCTCAGCTTCTTGTTCCACCATCCGCTCAGTTTCTGCCTGAGAACAAAGACAACAGGTTGGCAAACTTTGTAAGTGATTCACAGGATGCAACATAAAGCAAAAGGGCCTTGGTTTTAGGTATATTTGTTGGGATAACAGATTTAACTGAATGGAAAAGAGTTCACTCCGGCACAAGAAACAATTAATACTTAAAACTATTCACAAAAGTTGGAATATTTCACTGCAATTGTCGGCATTTTCAACCAAGAAGGCTATAAAGAAATAAAACAGCTATTCTTGTTTGATTTCTAGGAAACTCTGGATCTACTGCTTAAGGTAGGCTCCAAACCACTTGGCAGACTTTAAACCAAAGCCTCCACTATATAAGTTCACATGCATCAAACATTTGATCTGCAAAACCCTGAATTCCACTGATCCTTTGGACAGCCATAATGGTAGTTAATAACCAATTAGTGTGATGAATACAAAAACCAGATTAATTTAGAATCAAGAAGTCTATCCGTAGAAGTCTTGGCCCTACATCCATCCAATCGTGACACATCACTCCTCATACCAATGTTACGTTTTTATTCATATTTTACTTGATTTTACTGTAATGTTTTATCATTTCATTGTTCAGTGTTCGTGTGTCAATGTACTATATGTGAATCACCGACCTAATGAAGTGATCATCCTTTTACGCCTGAAGATGACTTCTTGAAAATCAAAACTAGTTGCAGCATTAGCAACATTTTGAATTACATCTAAGCTAGTGCTAACCCCGAGGCTAACATAAAAATGAACCTACCTGTTTCCTCCTCAACTCCGACTCTCCATTGATATCGTCACTGCTCCAGCTGTTTGGCACAGGACTGGAGACTGACTTGCGGAATGGGTAGGAGGGGTTGCGGTCAAACGCAGGGCTGGGGGTATTGAAGGATCTGGGGGAGAGGGGTTTAGATGGTGAGGGGGGAGGGGGAGAGGGGGAATGGACTCTTCTCCCACTCGGAGAGTCCACTCTGGGCGCATACTGTCCGTTGGGCAAAGCACACACATTCTGGTAGATGTTGCCATTCTGCAACTTGGGTTCTGACTCTCCGTTCAACCTGAGAGGCAGCAATGTGAGTTTGTTCTGGTTGGCTCGAGGACCGAGGACTAGAGCTGCAGGGGAGTTAACCGTTGAACTTCCAGCAGGAAACACCTGTAAATGGTCATCATTATAGCGTTATAGAGAGTCAACAAGAAGCGGACTCCTGTTAAACATTTTAAATTAACTTTAATATATCTTTCTGATTGATAAAAACTACATATTTGTTGGAAAAGGCAACATTGTCTGTTATCTAAATAAATATTTTAAAGGTAGATATTTTTAAGGTATGTTTAAAGGTTCAATGGTGTATTGGGTGTGTTGCTAGCCTAGTGAGTAGCGTCTCGGACTTCGGTGCGGGAGGGACGGTTTCAATTCCCAACACATCAAAAACATTTAAATGGGTTTGGACCGCATACCTTAAAAGTGTTAAATCTTACATTGACTTTAGTTAAAATGCCACTGGCGTCGGGAAAAAAGGAAGCCCAAATTTTTAAATAATAACTCAATTAGCCTAAGTGAAATTAATAAGAAAAGAAACTAATTAAATAAGAACAGTAAAAACTTGAGGTTTGTATCCAGTGTAAAATTGCAGTCTATCAAATTTTGACAAAATGGTAACTATTTGTATAGGCTACGACCATGATTGGATCTTTAAAATTTTCAATTGAGTAAATAATTTAGTGCAGCATGAAAAATCAATTGTATTTTTTTGTCAGTGTTACAGTTCTTGTATTCAGGTCAGTGAAAGGAGATCCTTTAATACATTTCTTGTAACTATTTTAACACTGACATGTTCCTGCTATTCATTAACTACCTACATATGGCTTCTAGTCAGCTACCACTAAGACCAATCTAGTTAAAAATTTCATGATGAAAAATAAAAGTGTTGACAAAGGTTATCCTTTCACTTAGCTGAATCTAGGAACAATGATGATTACAACAAAATGTAATTTGACCTCTTTTCCTGTTACACTAGATTTGTGTTCACTACTAGAATTAAAAGAGTGTATCTGATGTCTTGTCTATATAAAAATAGTCATCATGTCTGCAATCAACCGTAGAATGTCAATATATCACTAGTATGTAGACTACAAATCCTGTGATTACCTTAGGAGAGATATACTTGGCAAGCTCTTCACTGCTGGCTGATGAAAAACCGTCCCATGACTCCCAAGATCTTCTTGGGACGGCAGGAGGTTTGCCTTCAACCAATGAGGTCGTCATCAAACTGTCTTCTGCACACAAATAAACACAGTGGAGAAGAGTGTGAACAGGACCAATAGAGCGCTTTTAACCCAACCTTTATGAAATTTCCTGTTGCTATATTTCAATTTTGTCAAGGATTAACAAAGATGATTTGCATGATTTGAAGAATGCTTTCAAAAGTAAAAGCCTACTTCACAGAATTGCTTTACTTACCAACCACTGGTTCACACACATTGGTACACAAAAAAATCACTCAAACCATACCTGACCTGATATAGTCCAGCAGGACCAATTAATAAGGAGGCCCAACCATATTTATTGGTAGTGAATGTTTGGTTAACTGAGCTGCTGACAAAACCATCTGTTGGGTGGACTGATGTTTCTAAGTGTCAAACCATTGGTTTCAAACTCAACTAATTACAGATGATGGTCTCTATCAAAATATGTGTTTCAGCTGTTGATGCTAATTACATTAATGAATACTACAAGATAAAGGGTGGTCAATAAATAACGGATTATTTTTAAACATATGTCAATCAGCTGTTCCTCGTACAATTTTCATTGTTGTATTAAACAACAACAAATGCAATGCCATTTTAGTAATCATGGATCGTTGGACAGTTAAAAACCGTGCCTTTTGCATTAAAGCCTATTTTGATTAAAAGAGTGAAGGTAAAACCAGAAGGGGTTTACCTTCAATCAGCTGAAAAAGTCTTTGACAAAACACCAGACGTAATCTAGGGTCATCTTGATTGAGTCTCTGTGCGACAACCAGTTTGTAGGGATGTAAATTTAAATCGTCATGTAAAATACGATGTATCTGGTCCCAGAAACACCTAAAGCAACAGAATGTTTTCTTGTCGATCTTTTTAGACTTTGGAGAACAGATTCCCGAACTCTTGCAATGTTCTCATCTGTACGAGTAGACTGTGACCTCCCCGGATTCTTAAAAACAGGCCCCTTAGTTCTTAAATTAAACACCCACATATAGATAGTATTCTTAGAGTGAGCCGCACCATGACAACGAACGTTGAAATGATTTTGAAATAACTGCTGAGTTACAATCACAGACTCGTTATTTTTTAAATAGGCTTCAATGCAAAAGGCATTGTTTGTACTGTCCAACAATCCATAACTACTCAAATGGCATGACATTTGTTGTTGTTTAATAAAACAATGAAAATTCTACTCGTAATAACAGCTGGTTGACACTTGTTTTAAAATGATCCGTTATTTATCGACACCCCTCTACATACAATTCAGTTTAAATTTTTTAAAGCTGTTTTGTGCTGCGGAAAATGGAGCAAATCATTTATCAGAATGGCAGCTATAGTATTTACAAACTTTCTGACCTGATGATGTCCACAGCAAGAAACATCTGTAGTCAAATTTAACTACAGATGACATGATGTCATAACAGATTTTTTATGACAGAAACACAAATAACATAATCCATTATTAGTTAATTCAGGCAAACTAGATGCCATATCCACCATAGTAATTTGTTATGTTATTCTACCCTTGAGATAAAAATTATTGGTATTTTACCCTCAGAATCCAAGTTTAAATTCTTAACATATAACAATTATGGCACACCCTGTCAGCTCAAAGCTACAAAATATTTTTGTTAAAGATACAAATAAATGTCAAAAAATAGTTTTTACAGAAGTTACTTATCCCGAATGTACAAATATCAATGTTACTTACCAGGATAGAAGCCGAGGGGTAACACGGATATCCGGGGGTTTGACAAGCCACTCTTCATAAGCCTGGCCTCTGCGGGGTGGTTAAACCGCAGATAATTCGATCTGCCCACACACAGCATGCAGCCTGTGTAACATGCCACACCAAACTGTACAAGAAGCATTGCAAATCTGCTCAGGCTTTTTACAGCGGCTCATTATAAAATCTTTACACATAATTCTGTGTCATGAACTTTTCTAGAGCACCTAAGCAAATTCAAAAAAGTGTAGCAAATGAATCACACAAATAAAACTGAGCAAAGCAAGAAGTCTCACCATGGATTAAATAATATTATTTGTAGGTATCTATTACTTTATCCATGGTTTCACTTTTTATCACACCACACATGTAAAACTATGCACAAAACAAATAAAAGCTTGGGTGAGGCTCTTAAGTAAATTCACAGGTAAATCACCAAAGTATTAATCTAAATTTTACCACTTACTACAATTACAATGCTACACTTTTACCAGTAAAACCAAGCAAAAAGTGGATATTGGAACTTTTGCTGATTCTTAAGTAAATCAGATAATATCACCATTCACATAAAACCGAGAACAAATTAAATAAATAGTTGCGGCTCTTCATTCTTTACGTTGGTTTTTCGATAACTTAGTGTTGTGAGAGCTTGGAATTAAAATATATAGGCCTATTTAGTTTATGGAGTTATGATCACTTAAAATTGTATTTACTTGGTATTATAAGTATGTGGAAATAAATTTACTTGGAGTTATGGGATGATCCCTAAGTAAACATAATAGAGAATTTTCTTAAGCTATTGCAGGGCATATTTTAAGGGATTTTCACTGGGCGACAGTGGTGCCGGACTTACCCGGGGATCTGGGGGGAATACCCCCCATCAAAAAGGGGGGTCCTAGGGTTCCCCCTGCAAATTTTTGCATAAATTAAAGTGAAAATCACACATTTCTACGTATATTTTAGTGAATTTTTGATTACATTTGCTTGTAAATACTGTAGTCCATTTAATCTCACTTAATTACGTATTTTAGAACACTGTAACAGGCCAAGGCTTCCTTCACAACCTCTTGGGCCAAAATCATAGTTCAATAATCTAAAATATTTACATAATGTTACTTTCTAAATTCCGATACATTTTAAATGTGAATCATTGAAAAAAAATATGCTGGCACCACCCATAGTCACTGGGCGACAAAATCTCAGCACTGGGCGACACTTGTGTTGCCCAGTTAACATGTTATTATATGCCCTGAGCTATTGCATGGATCAGAAGTATTTCTCTAAATCTTACCTCGCATGATAGATTGCTCAGAAAGTAAATAAAAACATTGTGGAGGCTTAAATATCACGAATCATGAAAAACTTGACTTCAGGTAAACTTGGAACCAGTAGGAACAGTATTTCCACAGCGAGATTTGAACATGAACATTCATGGAACATGTTTCAGTTATCAATAATGCTATAGATAACTCTAACCCTTGACTATTGACAGTTGTTGATATTTCATTCTAATTGTAAGAGTAGAGGTTCAAGTTTAAGTTCCAAAGATTTAATTCTTAGTTTAAAAAGTTGTCCATTTCTCATCTAAACTGTCCAGTTGTTCTAAGTTAACGTTTTAAAGTTCTCATTCTAAGTTGAAAATTGTAAGCCTACTGTAGTTTGTTGGCATAGCTGATTACTAATTTCTGTTGAAAATGCCAATTTTTCAACCATACCAAATTAAAAGAAAAACTTAATGTAAACTCTTAGGGGGAAATGTTCTTTGAAATTTAGTAGCATCTTTAAGGTTACTACAATACACAAAAGCAGAAAATCAAATTTCAACAGCAATGTACCATGAGAAATAGTTAATTTTACTATGTTCTGTTTGAATTAAAAATTAGCTAGAGGTGGTTCAAATAGGTGGAATGTCAAATTCTGTATCCAAAGGTCAATGAGCAATGGTTCTAATTACTTTTCCTGGATAATTTTAAATTATTTATTGCAATAGCATATAAAAATGACTCCTTCAATTCTAAAATACACCAACTAAGCAGTAGTGTAATGCGGGAGTAGCATACCAACAGTTTGAAGGCGCTCAACAATAACCACCTCACACGCAAGTTTACCTACCCTGAGACAATCTGGTTGGCTGGTATATCCTCTGGTTGTCGACAGAAGTCATCTCGGCCACCGGGTGTAGGGTGACTACGCCCCCCTGGGTGTCTATGTAGCAGTGCGTCGCCTCCACCCCTGTCCCTTGGACAACGATGTCCGCCGTGGGGGCAGAGCCCACCGTCGTCCGGCCTGGAACATGGAGGTGAACATCAAGCAGGGAAATACATCTGAACCTCTAGTTGCTTGGTAAACATCTACAAGGTGACATAATTGTTAAACGATTTGTTGAGAAACTAAGGTAACTACGACGATAAGTCGCAAGTTCGGCAGCAACGAAGATACTACGCTTTCACTAATTTACTAATCATAATTTATTTGTTACATTTAGAGCCCGATTGAGACGCACAGGTAGGTGGGGATGGTAAGGTAAATTGACTCCCGAGTGAGTGTAGAAAGAGTACGTAAACCAAGAGATTAACCCCACTACAGTATCCCATTGGAAGATCAGTTAGGAAAAAAATATATGAAATCAACTTTTTTTGTCACGTTTAGTTTCAGTGTGGCAGTAGCAGTAGACTTTGCCTTGTAGAGAAAAATAAAACTATTTCTTGTCTTCTCTTCTGGTAGACTCAAAGATAAAAAATACACCCTAACATTTACCTTAAAATAAAATGAAATTATTTAGCCGACAACACACTTACATATCATGGACATGGAACAAAAAACATGCTTCAAATTGCACATTCAGTTGACAATTTTATTTTAAGGTCCAAAGTCAGACATTTTTTAACCGACTTCCCCACTACCAACAAAAGGAGGAGGTTCTCAATTTGTTTGTGGCGATGTTTTTTTTTTCTATGTATGTTCACCAATTTCTCTGTGATTCTTTTACCGATCAGTGTGGTTCCACCACCAAAATAACCAGGAGAGCTTCTATTTGGTACCTTATATATTATGTTTAAGTATAATATTTGTTTCGGTGAAAAATTCTGAAAACCTTAAATATTCAACAATCATTTTGTTTACATTTGTGCAGATTGTTTACATTTGTGCAGAGAAGGCAATAAATAATAATAACTTTCCTACAGCTGTTAGTTAAAACCATTTAAATGAAGCTACAGACAGTTTCTTCATGAAACAGTTGCTTCATATTGATTAATAAACTATTTCTTGCCATGGGGACTAAATAAGTTACATTGAAAAAATGCATTTTGTTTTGGTGACTATATAAAAGGTATTTCAACGTTTGACTTGATTTGTGTATGATTCTGTTTTGAGTATTGAATGTTCTGACTTATAAAAACATAGTGAATAGCTGTATGATATTGACAATTTAAGGTGTATTGTGAAAACCAAAGCATTCGTAAAAGAGGTCTAAACATAAATTAGATGCAATTATTCCTTAAACGACATAAGAGGTGTGAGATTGCATAATCGTCAATCGTCTTAAAAGTGTTAAATATTTTTATTACTTGATGCACACACATGCATTTGAAGACGTGGACTGTTTATTAATATTCTTCACTGTCTATAATATTATGCCTGCTTCGGAAATGGGAAGCTGATTTGCAATTTCGACTACATCTTGAGCAAACAAAACCACCTACCCCTTACACCACTTTTAGCTGAACCAATCTTTCATACACGTATTTTTCAAAGGTAATATACGTGATAACAACCAATTTTCTACTTTTAAGAGATTTTTAGTGCTGGTGGCTGAGGAATAACTTTCTTATTGTTCCAAAAGGCTTGAGACATTACTGTATTTCGTTTTATAATGTAGAAGTACACCAATTGCAGGAAACGATGTCTGGCATTTCAATGTCTCTAGGAAAGACATTCTTTTTTCATTAGGCCTAATGTAATGGACAACTCTTTGTTTTTTTAAAGGAAAATCCAAAAATGTTAATTTTTATACCCATTGATTATGTAAACTGAACAGGTGACTCAAGCAGTTTAAAAATAATGATTGTTCTGTGGCACTTTTGATTGTTTCAAACAGTTTTGCTTATCAAAAAACTTCAAGTAATTAATATATAACAAATTATACAGTCACTAAAAATCATGAAATAATTTCTTTTTGTAAAAAAATACGACCGACTTCAAAATGCTCTAAAAAGAATGAAATAATTTCAATAAAGTAAACTTTTGTATTAGGCAAGCTCACGTATTTTAAGTCGGCGCGGCTCTATGATGATGAGTGTGTCCATATTGCGGGTGACTATCTATAACTAAAGGTGTTAATCAGCATGTCTTTTTCATAGTTATACGTTAAGTGTTATTTTATTACCGTCATCAGAGATCGGCATTATAGTGGTATTAACGATAGTATCTTTAAAAAGATTATAACGCATTTAAATGTTTCTAACTTGGAACAGTAACGTTTTAATACTAAACTAGCTTCTTTTCCCTATCATAATATCAAACTAAATTATTTTTCTATTCATATAGAACATTTGTGTGTGTTATTTTCATAATGCATTTATTCTGAAGTAAACATAAAATACAAGAAAATATTTCCTTTAATATATAAACAAAACAGTTCAGTATGTTTTTTTATATATTTATGTTATCCAGCTACAATTTATTGATTTTCAAAATACACACACAATATTTAATTTCAATCATATTTGCAGTTTGAGCCGCGCCGACTTGAAATACGTGAGCTTGCCTAATACAAAAGTTTACTTTATTGAAATTATTTCATTCTTTTTAGAGCATTTTGAAGTCGGTCGTATTTTTTTACAAAAATAAATTATATTCCATATGGTGGTCTATGATAGAATGCTAGGTTCCAGCTCGGAATTTGTTTTTTTTAGCTAATCCTAGTGGGCCACGGCATTATCACAAGGATAAAATGCATCTGGTGTTTGGCAGGATTTGAACCCGTAACCTCTGGCTCAAAAGTCAAACCTTATAACCATTTCCATACCAATTGAGAACTGGAGATTTGACGATGAAGTAAGTTTATCCAAGACGCTGGTAGAACCGTGGTGGGCATCGCCGGATGTGATCCACCTCTCATCATAGCTCCATAGCTGTCATTATCAATTACTAGATCGTCAATATCCGCTAATAGTCTCAACACAAACACGCCGCTGGGAACACAACACACCAACACAGCGGGGAAAGCTGAGGAGGATCCCACGCTGAACTGCATTATACGTCCACTCTCGCTGTGTAGAGTTGTGCATAACCGATATTATATCGATGTTTTTCTATCCACATTCAATTTTTTTCTTCGATATTAGGTAAACGATTTTCTTGTTACATCGCTGTTTTCGACAAACATACGTTTTGGACAGCCATTAGTGTTTTCCGTTTGATTTTTTTTTATTGTATGAGTAGTAAATTATTATTTTGTATTTATTCTATTGAAACACTGGTAAAATATCGTAGCCAAGATTCCTTTCCTACTTCAATTTTACCAAGATTATTAATAGTTTACCAAAAATTATGAAATATCAACACCGTGGTTATATACAGTTATTTTAAAAGCTGCCTAGGTTCGATTCATGTATTGTTAAAACTGCAGTGGCAACGCAACTAATTGCTATTAATTATGTCCAATAGTCAATTCTTGCAAACGTGAAACCGCAATCTAAATAGAACGTCTAGGTCAATTATTAACCCGTGGCAATAACTGAACATATGTACAGTATTTCACCTAGTATTAAGGGGCACTGTCATATTCTGTCATATTGCGCTGAAACGAAAACCACGAAAAATCCATAGCATCGAAGTTTTTCGGATGTTGTCGGTACGATGTATTGCAATCAATAATGAAAATTGATGATTGATTCGATGCCCATCCCTACCACTTTGTATGGTCGCCATTTCAATGAAAAAGTATTAAAAGTACACTGAGTGACATGTTTCATACGAACTTCACAGAACAGAATCCGGTAATTTATGTCACGCCAATTACAACACACAATTTTAAACTATGATCGATGCCCGGCCCAACAAAATATTCAATGACGTCACAGCCCATATGTTTCTGTCGTCGGTCTCGAGTTGTCAATGGCTCCATTGTGTTGCATTGAGCAGTGGGCACGCAGGCGGTTGGCGGAGGCGGATGTGCCAAAATTACGTGACTAAACGTAAATTGTCGGCTTCAACTGAACGCTGGCTATTCTGTGAATCCTGTAGCAACTGTGGTTAGGCAAATATTTGACATTCGTAGACAGACATATCATGTGTAGACTAGTCCGCAGCCTATTTGTCTCAACACTATTTCACTACAAGTTATTCTTGACCAGATTTTACAACTTATTTTATGGAATGGCGGGTTTGGCAGAGGATCTTTAATCATTTAATTGAGCCAGCGACTCACATCGATATGCAATTTATCATGCCAAGTATGAATGAATGATGTATACGAAATGCCTTCTCTTTTCAACCAACGAATCATTAGTGAAGATCATTAATAAAAGGCCAATTAACAAACACAGCTGGGTCCTGGAGTCAGTCAAGCTATTCCAAAGCTTACGATGCTCACGATCTACTTAGCAAACTTCAGATCACAGTTTCTGACAAGATTAGAACCAAAGGAAGTTCCAATGGAGACACAAATATGATTAAAGGTGGATTCCCTTTTTCGTCTTGTTAAATATGATAAGTTTTAGCTAAGACAAACCCACCAAGAACCACTATCTTACCCCCGTATTCTTCACATTCCAAAGGTGAAGTTGATGGATGGGTTGAAGGCGAAACAAGGTCGCGATCAAACAGCTGATAACTGATAACAGGTCAAGGTCGTTGACCCCGCTAGACAGGATCGACGCCAGTTCTGTGTTTACCCGACACAGCGCCAAAGGAGCCGGCTGTCGACACGTCGTCTGTTAAATAATAGTTCCGAGTTGATTTCTAGTGTAAACACTCCATGATGAAGGCTTGAGTGCTTCTCATCGAGTGTTTGTTATCCTGATTGCCTTTTATGAGTCAACATTTACAATCGATTGTTACAACCGCGGTTTACGATCGAATTACGGCGACGTAATGTGGTCACTGGGGATTTGAGGCATATACGGTGTTCAAATGTGGCAGTGTGTTGGCTCTTGTAGGGTAATTTTCCCAACATTGCAATCCTCTAATATTATATCATAAGTTTGATAAGTTTACGTGTGGTTTACTTAGAATCACATACACTTTGCAGGTATATACTTGCCAACTTATGTTTTAAAACGATAAATGCAAAATGTTACTATGATGCTTTTTTTATCGAACTATAGTAAGCTCGATGTACACATACAAAGGAAAATTGTCATTCATCAGTAATCTGCACTAAAAATGTTATGTTAATTACATTATTCTTCACAATAGGTGCCTGTTTTAGTCTCAGCATAGCCTTTCACGATGATGCATCAATTTTTTTATATGACGAAATTAAAGGTGATTTAATGAGAAAATTAAAAAAAGAATGTTTCATTGAATTTTTTTACCAGGTTTCAAATCTAACCATAACAACAAGGAAGATGGCTCACACCAGAGCACATAATTATAGAACATTGTGCCTGCTCCAAGATGTATATTTAACATACAATATTAGTCTACGCTGCCAAAAATCTTTCACCTTATTTCTCTCTCCAATGTGCTAAATCATCCAAATGTGTTTGTGTATGAATATACCAGATATTACACTGACGTTTATATCTGAGTGAGCCGGCATTCAGTTCATTACTGCATGTGAAGACGGATTCATTATTTACTAACACCTATAAGAAACTCAATTTTTCGACCAAATATTTCATGTAAACAAACAATTATCTACCTGAAATTACATTGATCTTTGTTGTGATGAAATATAGTGCATTTATTTTTGTTTTGTTCAAATTATATTACTAATAAACATTTTTGAAACGAATCATGATGGAAAAAGTGTTGGTCAAATATGTTTCAATCTCAACATAAAATAAATGCATACGTGTCAATATAAATAAATAAACATTATAAATACAATACTATTATAATAAAAAACATCGTGTGGTAAAATACAAATATTAAATATATAGGCTACACGTATTATATATATAGATATACAACTATTTTCTAATATTAATACTAAACAACATCGGAGGTCTTGAGAAAGGGTTTAAACCATTTACCTATTTATCACTTTATTGCTATTGACAGCGAAAAAGTAACCCGATATAACTGAATTCTACTAGCTGTATGTACCTTTTTAATAAAAAAAAATCAAACACTGTATAATCATTCGTACGACCATTTTCATTGCGGTCAAATTTTTTTTATCACTAACCTCTTTTAAAAATGTATGTATATACATGTGTTGTATATTTTAGTAATGCTACTTTTACTTCTTGTCAACTGTCTACAACCATTGCTTTCGACTATGCTTTCCGCCCCCGTGATCATCACGATTTTAGTCAATTCCACTACCTACGCTTGAATTTTTGCTTTATATCAGTTTAAAATAAAACCAGTACATTTCTATATAAAATCCGTTGCATATCCATTGCCACGTCAGTCGTTAAACAACCAGATTGACACCATATCAAGTTGCACTTTCCTTGCCGCGAGCAGCTCGTAATGTCTAAGCCCACACAGTAATATGTTTAATAACCACTCACCGACAGTGATCAATCCCCTCTAATCACCTGTTGGCACCTACAACCTGCCGAAATTGGCGCCAAAATAATTGCGGGAAACCGGACTCGCCGCCTATCTTTGACGCTTATCCGGAAATGTCATTTATTGGCACCTGCTCAACTACTTGCCTGCAATGCGATACTTGAGTCTTGTTCGGCCTTGTATTGGTTTAACGGATTATGTTAAGCTATTGGCTGTAATTAAAAAGACCTAAAATGATTTGGATTTTCCGATAAAATACAAAGTCTCCAGAAAAAAGAGATTTATACATAAAATAATTAGTGCCCGTTTTGATTCATTTTCGGAAATGCTTCTTATGTGCTAAATAAGGCCCAGCGCACACGGTGTGACTGTTTTACAACTACAGTTGCGTCTATTGTGCAATCAGTGGAGTGTCAATTTAGTGCATTTACGTTGTTTTAAGGCCTTAAGTGCGCTTACTACGTCGGACTCAGACGAAGAAGACGTTATTAGCTATTATCAGTACCGAAGACAGCGAAGGGTACTGAGAGAGCATTGGGTTGCTCAAATAAGGGTGAACCCAATTTGGGTTCACCCTTATTTGAGCAAGAATGTTAGTACTAGGCTGTTTGTAGCACCTAGAGCTATTCGGATAGTAAATTATAAACACTAAAAACACTATACGGCCGTCACAGCGTGTGCGCTGGGCCTTAATTTAAACTTTTATCGTTTCGCTACCAAATAACGAAGTAAGTTCATAACATTTTAAATCCATTTTGGTTAAGCTCAACGTGGCGTGTGAAAATGAAAAAAACTGCATTTAAAAATTAACTAAAAAGGTTTAAACAGCGTAGGTGTAAACGTAGAGGGTTTTTGTTTTGTTGTCACACTTAAACCACTCGTCCCAAAAGCACGAGTAGGTGCCTCTGGGTAAGTATTGGGTTAGCTCCTCTTTGAAGCGCACTCAAGGCGTAGTTCAATGTCATTTGAAGAACACAAATCTTTGTGTTGAACGTGATCTACACCTTAGTGCAAAGTTTTAGGTAGTTTTCATTCACAATCACGAAAACATTGACCTAAACCACGTCTTAACCACGTCTTCTTGATAAAAATATTGATTTATTTTTCAGTTGTATTAATACAATTCTCGTTTAAACTCGCCACTCACTTCGTGATTTCCAATTTTCCCAGCTTCGCAGACCCACTGCTATAATCATTGTCCATAAACAGACTATTATCCACAGCGATATGTCGACATGTTGACCTCAAGATCACAGTCGGTGTCTGTCTGAGTCAACATTTGGGTTAAACTGTTCACCATCTGGTCATACGTCACACTCACAATAAGATGTTCAACATCAGACCTTAAGCCAATTTCTATGTCTTGTGGAAGAGTGTGCCCAAGTTGAATTCAGATGACGATTTTAAATGTTCACGAAACATATGATGATTTTCATGTCCGGTAAGGTTTTTCACGATACAAACTCTCAGTTTCAATATGTTACGCGTGATTCGTGCCAATACAGATGGTTTGCAACATTGCTTAAGGGGTACTTGATTATCAAATTACTGTTTGTACTTATGCGTTTATAATCACTCATATTTTACTTTCATACATATTCTCATGCATAACACATTTTAACATGGCTGGGAAGCTCAGTGAAAATAGTTGTTGCCTAATGATCAGCATGTCTGTAGTTCGACCATGAGAGAAAGAAATCAGAAGCTTTCCGATGGTTCGAATTTGGAAGTAGCTAGCATTGATCATTGAGCTTTTAATAAATTATCCTGACTAAAGTACTACTGTAGAAGATCTAGTTAGTATCAACGCTTATCCTTTAAAATTGATTCATTTCTCCGTCTTAAAATATCCACCCCACGTCAGTTTCGTAAATTCTAATGTCTAACAGTATAGGCTACCCCTGACTCGATAACTGACCACATTGACCAGCACAATCAAACATTATGTGGCTCTACAGTTTCCCACATCTAAACCCTTCCACAATCAGACCATAAACAGCCATCCACTCACGAATTGAGCGTTTTGCACAATAGCCCGAGAGAAATATCGCACCGAACCAACTCGCTCGATAACGATTCACCGATAATTGATGTGACCTTGAGGTCACCGCTGGATCTTATCTGTGTTATCTGCCACTGAAGCATTCACCTTTGACCTCCACATTTGTTTCGCCATATTCCCTTTATTGGCAATCACTTACGATCCCGCGGAGATAACGAAGACGGCGATTAACTTCCAACAATGTTGTGTGACTCATGCGCACTAATCGGGGGATTTTAATTATCATTATATTCGAAAGTTTTAATTTTTTTAATTGAATTAAAATTCATTATGTGAATCTTAACTGTTTAGTTAGACTATTATACGTTATATAAAGTACCTTATAATAGTATTTTTAACTTGAGCAAAAGCTGTGGGTAGTTCACGACAGTCTATCTATCATGGTTTACACAACAATACATTTAATATTATTCCAATTGTTACACCAGTGTATTACACTACGTGCGCAATACAGCTGGGCAATGGTTATACGAATCGAAGCAATTATATCAAAAATTTTACATTTCATTTAGTTTTAATCCATGCATTTGTGTGTATGTTTACGAATAGTCTCTGATACAAATTTATTGGTTACTCCCCCACATCCATGCATCCACGTGTCCCCTTTTGTAATTGGGTGGGTAGGTATACGATAGTTCATAAATAAAACAATACAATTAGGATCTTTTACACCCAAAGCGTAGTAAAAACCTCTAATCCTGAACGATGAATACCAGATGGGTTTGATTATAATGATCTCAACTCAATCCCACCAGTTACTAAATTCCGTTAGTTTTTTGTTAACTAACTCTTTGATAGCACGAGATTGCAGTAAATCATGAGTTGTTCAATCAACACATCACTCTGCAAGTGGAGCCATTTAACGCTTGGTCATAATGTTTGAAGTGCCTCCAGCTCCACAGCCACTTGACATTTTGATTCACACGCCCTCAATGTGCCTCATAGGGTCTCAGCTGTCGAATCTTATTAAGTCCTTTCGAATATTTCTCAGTAAAAATATTAAAAGATATAGTTTATCAATTATCTGTCTGGCTAATATACACTTTAGTTGACATTACTTGTAACATTTATTCATAAGAGAAAAAAATTAGTTTAACGAAGTGAAGATGTACTTGGTGATACTCTGAGCTACTCAACCTCGGTTCGTGGAAGAGAAAAAAAATAAAAACAAGCGTTTTAGTTTCTTGAACAATTAAATGCTTTAAATTCATTTTTATGCCCACAGGATTGTATTAGTTGATAAACAATCGATAATCCACACTTCGTCAGACATAATGACAAGGACTGTCTGACGAGGTAGGTCTTGGAAATACATACAAATGAAAAATATAATCAACTTGTGTTTTAATAGTTTACGCCTTGCCGAAGCCACCTTTAATCCCCCTAACTACTTGAATAATTCTGTCCAAAGAGCAAAGCCGCCAAAGAGCGGGGACATTAAAGTGAGTAAACAAATTGTTCAAACCGGGTCCGGGTGTTTGTGGAACACATTGGAATAACACAGTATTTACATTGGGCCAAGCCCAGTCAACAGATGACTGAGCGCGATCACAAACATGCGCCACTTGCGATTCATAAACATTGAGCGCACCAGCGCATTTGTTCTGGGTATGTAAACTATGCGCTCCTCCAAGAGTGGAGTGTACTGTGGAAAATATGCAGAAAGCCCTCACAATGCTCACGTTAAAGCTTGGTTCTGTCGAATTTATTTACGTATCCTTGTATTGTGTGTTTCATAGAGGGATGAATTGATTATACAACAATAATTGCTGTTTGCCTACCTGACAATGAGTTAGCATGTTACAGGCACTAAAATACTACGGTAGGAATGGGTTTCTGAGTCAATAATATGCATTCATTAAGTACTACTCGTTTCTGATCTTCATCCCATACCTCTCTGTCCAATCTGTAATGGTCCAATCTGTAAAATGTGTCTCTTCTCATACCTCCACGTCACTACTAAATATGTATTTTATTTCTTAATTTCCTTACATTTTTATGTCTTCTCATTCTGATCAATCACCTTTTTGCATCCATAACACTCTGCCACTAAATCTTTAGCATATTCGTTGCCGCTCCACATTAAACTCCTACTCTTCACTTTTAGATTATTCACCTAATACCACCAACTCCAATCCCAACCTAGAGTATATTCCTTAACGTTGGATTTCCCCACTACAGTATGTACATTTATACTCTTCATTCCGCAACATTCTGTGCCAAATATGACAACTAACGTTATCATTGGTTTACACTTTAATCATTTCATCTTTATTAGTTCAGATTATTCACCTACCTCCACTACACTACAGGACACATCTTTAAGTTATTCCCTTGCATTTATCGTGGAAAATCTGTATCTTCCTAATTATAATGAACACCCTATACATTCAACATAGCTCGACCCAATCTGTTTAGTCCAAGCAGTTTATCCTAAAAAATCCATCGCTTCCCATTCAAATTATCACCCAATACTCCACAACAGAGGCCAATCTGTAGTCAGTGTTCCCACATTACTTATCAGTGGACACTCGGTGCACTAGGTCTACACCACTACCACGCTATCACCTTTCTAATCGTCGCGCACGCCCGTATACGGCACCTTGCTGAGCTGAGACATTCATTGGTCAGGTGTTACTCAACCAACCACCTGTCAGTTAGATGTCACAGTTATGTCAGCTTGCAGACACATTCGTCGTCACCGTCTCAAACTGGCGATCACTCATTACAATGTGGCAGTATTTATGTTGTCCGATTTTTACACAAAACTGATTCTTGAGGCGCCTACACGACAGGTGCAACTCGAACTGCAAAGTTCAGAGGTAACTTGATATATGATTAAACATTTGAAGAATGTAGACGAGAATTGTGTAAAACCTGATCCGCCTTAGTTTCTAGTTGTGTTCTCATTTTATGTATCTATATATTTAATTCCGTAAATAAATCGGTGCCCACGAAATATCTCGAGCTAGTAAAAAGGTAGCATGTCTGTTGGGGATTCATTTAATGGTCCAAGGATAGTGGAAAGAATATAAGAAGAGTAAAAAATTACCCCCGCTATGCCTTACAGGCCAAAGATCCAGTCATTTTCTGATGGAAGTACTGCTACAGTGTTTCTATAAGCCGTTTTAAATATACCACGTGTAAACATTGCGTTTCTGTTTGTTTATTGATTTTAATGTTCTGTTTATACGTTAGAATGGTAATGCATTGTTGAAATGTATCGTGTTAGGGGAAGACCTCGACTACGAAGGAGAGTATTTAGGAATGGTGCAAGGCATAGGAAATGGCAATTTTACAACGGAGGTAAAGGGCAGCCATTGCTGATATGGGCCCCAAGTCTCAATATAAATATCAACAGTCAAATCTTCTACTCGAATACCTTTTCCAATTTATTTCCACCTATTATTTCGAATTACAACCACATTCACGATACTACACACAAGATACAGCCTAATCTGTCTTTTATAAAACTGTTTAACTGTCCAACTTTTAACAACAAGTTATGCGTTTGGATAAGTGCTTCTTTCTGACGAGCACTTGCAGTACAGTATCAACTATCACAGTGTACAGTGGCAAGTTCAGACAACTGCAACTGCTGACGCCTGTGGCTCTTCACTGCTGAACTTGTGTTACAAGTGATTCTCGCTACCTCTGTCTGCTGACGAAGCGATGCTCTCGTCTCAACTTACCTTAACCTCTACTGTTAGACTCTGGTGGTCTTATAACTTTGTATTACTCACTGCTAGTTGAGTAGGGATGTTAAACTGCTTCTTACACCAACTCTATACACGAAATATCTAGCTGTGTAGTGGTTAGAGTGTCCACCTGACAATCTAAAGTCCACTCAGAAGATCATGAGAAACGTTTTTTTATGGTTTGTAACTATAGTTTACATTTCCCATGGTAGTCAGATCTATTGCACAGTCATTGACAATCCAAAAACGGAATTTTCTAAAGGATGAACGCTTGTCGATGCAGTGTTTGAGTTAAGGTTCAAGCATTTTCAAGCCAATGTGTAGGCCTTCGCAACTATGTTATCCGTAAAGATATTTACCTGGGTTTCGTCTGGTGTCAATTATTTTTTCTTCAATCGCAGTCCCATTTCAAGTGACAAGTCTTATTACCGTTTGTATGTTGTGTCATGGCTGGGACTGCAAGTCCACGCCTACAGCCAGCCTACACAGAGCTGTAACTGGGAAACAACCGTTGGAGGAGATTGTATAATGGCCACATCAATGGTCTTCCCTATCTATCGGCAGTGTTTCTTTGCAATACACGGCAATGCAATCATAATAGGATTCAATATCATTTATGAAGGACAGGTAAGACCTAAGATTTACCATCATTAGCCACCCTTTAGGATTAGTTCACTTTTAACATATGAATGGGTTTACGATGAAAGACAATTTAACTGTACTGTTAATACTGTTCAATGAAATGGCGACCATACATAGTAGGTATTTTGAGCCAAGTATGAATGGAGATGAGTGTAGGATAACTGGCGCTATCAGCAACTAATTAATTTCATACCGCAATACTTCAAGATCATTTGTATCACATGAGTATTATAACTCTACACTATACTAACGGATAAATGAATTTGGAGATTTGCTAGAAAACCTTTAAGTAAAATGTTTACTGTATGATTATTTAGCATTAAAACCAAATTGTTTATGTTTAAGCTGCAGAATTTAATTGTAATAAAGCATACCACAACTTGTCTTGTACAAATTAAATATGCGTTCCAATCTCTAGGTAACACCCTAAACTAATACAATACCGTATTCTGTTTCTTACTTATCTGTGTATAGGGACAATTACCACTAAACATTCAAGGTTTTCTGAATACTCTGTAATCAAATCCCGATTCTTCCCTGAGGAGAAATCCCGGAAGAATATAACTCTGTCGCCCAGAATAACACTGATACGCCACGGGACGGACCAAAGGAGGAAACGTCGCCGAAATAACTCGGTCAGAGACAGAGCCGCGGGGTTTATGGCATGGAAATCGTCTGAGACAGTTTTATATGTATTCTTCTCGGTCGGTCTCAGATTGAAGAGTCAGACAGTCAGGTCGGTTCCGCGCTCTTTGATGTCCCAGCTGTTGTATCGAGTAGTTGACACGTTTTGTCTTCGTCTTCACAGAGAGCGTTTGTAATTATATGTCAAATATTGTTTTATTTCCGTTTGTACGTAGCGTTATGCTTGGTTAAAGTCAGTATACCATATACAGTATACAGATCTTGCTTGGCTGTTTAGTTTGTGAGTCATAGCTTGTTGGAGCTGAAGCTACCTTTTGTTCCATCCCATCTACCCAAAATCAACCAGTTACTGTTCCTGTTTCCAATTTTTTACAAAGATCATTATAATTGAGCTCGTACTAAGGAATTGCCTTTTTCGTCATCAAAAATGTCATATGAACAGGATTTCGCTTCTTTAGAACCTAGAAGAAGACCACGTGGTCCTGTAAGTCTGCCTAATGTTAAAGATCCTTTGCTACCGTATTCACTTCGACGTACGAGTACAAAAGGTTTCCCAACGACAATCCAACACGAATCCCCTTTAACAACTATTTAAAATTATAAAAAGCTTGAAACAAGCATTATTAAACAAAATAAAAGACAGCAACAGTTTAATTTTATTTGTTGTTGGTTTTTTTTCCATCATTCGACGTTTTTATTGACAGCTAGCAAGATATGTAAGTGACTATACGTGACGTGTGACGTCAGACGACGCAGGACGGATGTGAACGTCACGTAGCGATCTCAATACACATCACGTGTTGTATGTGAACGTATCACATCCTTCTGCACATCCTCTATAGTGACAGGCACCGACAAGCATTCGACTTCGAAAATACTCTTGGGCAATGTAGGCTATCGTGTTCATACTGCCAATATTATTGATTAATCATCCGCTAGTATTTACTCAATTTATAAGAAACTTTCGTTGATGCTACGCCCTCAAATAGTCGGCTAGTAGATTCGTGTTTTCGAAAAGGGCAAAATTTAGTGTTATATGCCTACTGACCACTTTCCTTTTTCGCATTTACTTTTATGTTTACAGAAACTCAATACAATCTCCGTACAATTTTTTTTTTTTTGTATAATTTCATTTAGAACTCTTTACAATGTGTTAAATATAGAAATTTCTACGGCACCTTTTTAATCTATCTTTATTTTAAAGGGATTTTTTCATTAAATTATTGTTTTAATTGTAATCAACCATCAGATAAACACGCTCATTCTCAAAGGCATCTTTTGTTTTGCACTATCCTTAATATATTTTTGTACTTTTTGCATTTTGTACTTTTTTCTACAGTAGTTTAGATCATTGAATCCGCTGTATTTAAAATTCAGTACACATACGACTAGAATAGACGTACTTATCCTTAAGGTCAGTTGGTTGATGAACTAATCAACATAACCATGTTTCTTAATGCTGCTACTTTAAAGAATTACGTATTCCATAACACCCCGCATGTACCGGTACCAATAGACTTCGTCTTGGGTTAACTATTTTAGTACCCGCATGAGACAGATAAAGTAGCATTAATATTTAAAGAATTGTTGTGTCAAAGTAATGTCTTTTGATTCATAAAGCCGGTTTGTTAATAAAGTAAGAAGAATGTATATAATAAATCTTTTATTTTTTTATCAAAAACTTAGGTGCATCGGCTTGTAAGCTAATAATTAAAATAACTTAAACACCGTGCAAGCTATTTAGAATCGTACGTATTATAATAGAACAATGATAGTAAATGTAAATATTATTCAATATTAAACATAAAAAGATTTTATAAGTATAGTTGAATAAAGTAACATTGTAAATGAGGTATGGATTTAAAATGTCCATTCCAAGTTTGATAGAAAATTAAAAAAAAATTAAAAAAAAAAAAAAAAAAAAAAACATGAAAAGTGCATAAGTATAAAAGATGACGAAAATCGACACAACTTTTTTGCAAACTACTAATTACATTGGACTCTGTTGCTAGTCCAGTTATGTATGGCTTGTCAGCCTATGAAAGTGGGGGAAGACTTGATCCCCCGCCATATCCACCAAAATTGGGGACGTTTCAACTGCTTTCCCATAAAACAATTGTGTGACTCATTTACAAAACACCTCTAAATAGAAATTAAATCCTAGCTAAAACAACTCTCAAATGTCTTACAGGAAGATTACCATCTAGTGAGCCAATCAATATATCAGCCGCATTCTTTGTGGACGCCTGTCCTAGTCTGGACAGAGGCCAAGCAGTATATCGACGACTGAGTCACTCGCTTCCCACTTGAAACACTCTGTATCTTCTACTGCAGGACCGAAATAAGACTCACTTTCGCGACCACTTGTGCGATTGTTATCTATACTAGTGCAAGATAAAAGAGTGTATTGTCTTTGATGATTGAGAAACGTTGCGCAGAGAAATACAAGGAAGCATAGCGGTAGTTCGGCTGGACTAGTTCTCTTTTATTTTAACTGAGATAGTACAACACTGAGGACTACAAAATACAATTTTGGGAGCGAGCTGGGGTGGTTAGAACGCAGGACTTCGGTCCAAGAGGTCCCGGGTTCAAATCCCGCCAAATCACTAATAGATTTTATCTAAGTGCTAATGCCGCAACCCTTATATCTAGCCTGAAGTAAGTGAAAAACAATCCCAGGCTCGTGCCTAGCGTCCTAGACCAAAAATATATATCATACAAGTTTGGTGGTGGTATTTTGTTAAAAGTTGATCCCTATTCTAAAATACTCGTCTTGTACACGCTAAACAACGTAAAGCTAAAAATAAACTTAACGCACAAGCATTTAAGAATAACCAAGGCTCATGTTACAACTTTGCCACTTTTTACCTGCTGGTAATTCGGTTGACGGGTTGTAAGCAAGAGTATGAACAGGCAGAATCACTTAGATATCTCAACTTTGTTTCATTTTTCATGCATGTAAACGCAGTTTCTGAAATAATACAACGATGTTTGATAACAATTATTGCGTGTACGTACAGTCAATTGACACTTAACATTTAGCCTACGAAGATGAGGCATTGTGTTTTTAAAGCCGCTTCAAGCGCTCCGCCACAACAACTGTTTATAAATCAAGCGATCCAAGCGGGGGACTGGCAAGGCGGCAAATTAATGGCATTCTTTTTTTACCGCCTGACTCACGAGTTAGCACGTGTTTTATTGTCATGTTAAACAAAATAACAACCGCTTCAATATGCGCATGGTGAGGATGATGTCGAATGTATGATTAACACTACGAAACAATCACCGAATAGTTTTTCCTAGAAGGATATTTTTATGTAATGGATGCTTTCGACAAACATAATATATTGGATAGAGCCTGATACAGGAAACATTTTTAACCCCAGGTCAATTGCGGAAGTTTTTTCCATTGCCCAAACCATTACACATTCAGAGCTATGCCTCCGTTGATCACTCCAATTGTATTCAACGTAAACAGAATAATACAACGTATAAAACCCGACAATGTGTTTAGTTTATTACACTCGTCAATTGTGACGTTTTAAGTGTTACTAATAACAAAACGAATCCGGTCGTGATTGGAAAGGTCATGGGTTCGAGCCCAGACGAGCGATAATATCTAGGAATGTGAGAAGGACCTCCCATAGAGTTGAAGATGGACTAAACCCAAACCCGGGCGTGACTCGATTGGAAATATCTTTAGAAATATCAAATTTCTGCTATCAAATGTGAATGCTCTATACACTGTGGTTACAGTGTTACGAGGGTTTATATTCAAAAGGTCCTGACAAAAAACCTTTTATCAAAAAAAGCTTAGCTTTTAAATGATCTTGGTAAGTAACAAAGCTATTCACTCTTGACACTAATTATCTCCTTCGAGTACGGATTCGGCCGTATGGTATGATTCCTATGATTTAAAGAAACACATAAAAAAATTGCTAAAACACGATTATTTACATAATTTATAAGCGTGTAAAAGCAAGCATCGTTTGAGATCCTCAAGTTCCCTGTAAATATCATAAATGGTCTCAACGTACTCACTCCTCGCTTTACCAAATGCGCTTTAATTTCGCTGAGCGCTGCTGAGTCTTGAGTCAGACTTTTGACTCATCGCTTGATTATGCTGATCACAGCGTGTTGCTAAGTGGCATCACGAACCGTTTAACAGATACGCCGAAACTGTGACCAACCGGGACTGGAATAGTGTACATACATTGCATAACATATACACATAATATGTTGGAGGTTAATGTAAAAAAAGGACCAAGAGGTCCTAAGTTCGTATCTATAAAGAACTATTTTCATTTTATTTCAATAAGTTCAATGTCCATCCTTCACGTCAACAACGCTAGGCTCCAACCCAAAATCATTTTACCCATCACTTTAGATTTAGAGGAAAATTTTAAGACATTTAAGTAGATGAGTTTAGTTGTCTGGTGTTGTGTGTTTGGTTGGTTGATGAGTTATGACTGATTTCTTACACACTGTTCTGATGTTGTAGTCAGACAGCACGGCTAAGGACGAGTTGCTGAACTGATTCCCAGGATGGAATTGTTCGGTTCACTGTAGAAGAGGCAGGATTGGTAGGTTGGTGAGTTAAGTGATTGACTGATCTCTTACATACTCTGATGTTCTAGTCAGACAGCACGGCTACGAGCTATCAAGGACGAGGTACTGAACGGGTTCCCAGGATGGAATTGTTCGGTTCACTGTAGAAGAGGCAGTATTGGTAGGTTGGTGAGTTAAGTGATTGACTGATCTCTTACATACTGTTCTGATGTTCTAGTCAGACAGCACGGCTACGAGCTATCAAGGACGAGGTACTGAACGGGTTCCCAGGATGGAATTGTTCGGTTCACTGTAGAAGAGGCAGTATTGGTAGGTTGGTTAGTTAAGTGATTGACTGGTCTCTTACATACTCGATGTTCTAGTCAGACAGCACGGCTATGAGCTATCAAGGACGAGTTACTGAACGGATTCCCAGGATGGAATTGTTCGGTTCACTGTAGGAGAGGCAGCATTGGTAGGTTGGTGAGTTAAGTGATTGAATGATCTCTTACATACTGTTCTGATGTTCTAGTCAGACAGCACGGCTACGAGCTATCAAGGACGAGGTACTGAACGGATTCCCAGGATGGAATTGTTCGGTTCCCTGTAGGAGAGAGGCAGGATTGGTAGGTTGGTGAGTTAAGTGATTGACTGATCTCTTACACAGTGTAATGATGTTCTAGTCAGACAGCACGGCTATGAGCTATCAAGGACGAGGTACTGAACGGATTCCCAGGATAGAATTGTTCAGTTCACTGTAGGAGAGGCAGCATTGGTAGGTTGGTGAGTTAAGTGATTGACTGATCTCTTACATACTGCTCTAATGTTCTAGTCAGACAGCACGGCTACGAGCTATCAAGGACGAGGTACTGAACGGACTCCCAGGATGGAATTGTTCAGTTCACTGTATGAGAGGCAGGATTGGTAGATTGATGAGTTAAGTGATTGACTGATCTCTTACACACTGTTTTGATGTTCTAGTCAGACAGCACGGCTACCAGCTATCAAGGACGAGGTACTGAACGGATTCGCAGGATGGAATTGTTCTGTTCACTGTAGGAGATGCAGGATTGTTAGGTTGGCGAGTTAAGTGATTGACTGATCTCTTAAATAATGTTCTGATGTTCTAGTCAGACAGCACGGCTACGAGCTATCAAGGACGAGTTACTGAACGGATTCCCAGGATGGAATTGTTCGGTTCACTGTAGGAGAGGCAGGATTCCTGGTTTCTATGTAAGTGATCCTGGCTTTACCGTAACAGCAAGACCTACCAAGGACTTCTAAACCGGTAAAATGTCTAAAAACCGTGTTCACCTTGTCACCACTACTTTGTACCATTCTGCAATAAGCTGGTTATTTTTTTATTATTTTTTGTACGAATGCTATATGTTTAACAGTAATCCTATAGGTAATGTTAAATAAATTAGGTGTACAAGACAAAGGTGGTTCTTTCCAACTGAAAGCATTGAAATGATTATTATTACATTGAACAATTATCTTGACAACCCACTTAGCCAACAATACAGATGATTTTAATCCCAAATTTTCCAAAGACATCTAAACAGATTATAATCAAATACAAGATAACGCTAATGACACTGGCTATTTCTAACATAGTTCAATAAAAATATAGATTTATCCATTAATCTCAGCCTAAACACAGATTACCACCTACACTTTCTCTTTGTGTATAATATACGTTTTTTATAAAAGCAATGTTATGCTTTTGTCAGCAAAATGCATCGTTAATTTTCAATCATAATAAAAATGTAATTTATTTCTTTGATATTCGTGAGAAATAAAAATGGATTTCATTACATTCGACCTTCGAGGGGGGCTAAGGAAAACTACATTTATAAACATCTACTTTAAATCGCTCACATATAGACAGCCCACTATTGATTATTCAAATTAACATATGAAGATGTATCGATGAGCTTTACATACTGTCATCGTAAATCTATATACTTATTTAATACGCAAGCAGGTTTTTTGTGACAATTACTCCTCCGAAACTACTGAACCGATTGAGATGTTTTTGGTGTCATTGGAAAGAGCGTAACGTGAAGTTGTGCAGGAAACCTTCTTTTTAAGGAAATAGTTAGAGAGTGAGGCCCTTTAAAGTTTCGTATTTCTCCATAAGGATAACATGGGAGATAATTTTTATTTACAGAAACATATGTTTGTTAATTGAAAATAGTCAAAGTCTACTACATAATAATTGCTGTGTATTATGACTGTTAATGTATACTACATTTCAATCAAGAATTGTGTACCTTAACGTTTACTCATAATGGATCTCACTACTTTATTTTAATGCTGGGAATAGTAAAATTTAGTTGAGACTAAGTTACCATGATGTAGAAAACTTTACTATAATAATTTATGAATTTAAAATCACAAATCTTTGACATTATTAATTCATTACAAACGAAACAGCTGATCAAGAAATCAAACAAATCACCTACTTCATGTGAACAATGTTTTTACACAAACATAGTTTTTTTTTTTTTTGCATTAAATTGATTCTTTTTTACTTGTGGGTGTATTTTGAGTTTGCAGTTATGAAAGCACCAAGCCAAGTAACTTTTACCTAATTTTCTTTATGATAAAAGTTTGCTAATTTAACAGTTTGCTACAAACATTTTACTGACTTGGTTGAAATGAAATACATATTTACTATTTGAATTTAGGTTGGCGTAAATATTACAATGGAAAAAGCGAGAGAACCTGGATAAATTGATATATTCTGTTATGTACATCTTGAATATTTCCATAATCTTAGGGTCGAATCTCTTAAAAATATCAGAAATTATGACCGTTATTCCTTTTAAAATAACGACTCTAATACTTATAAATTGCTCGAATTCGAGCAACAGGGACACTAGTTGCATATAAAATCCAGACAGCGCACGGAACAACATCGATAAAGGGGACCCTACATCCTATGTCCTCTGTGACATTTAGGAGTCCTCTCACAAAATATCCACTCAAATTTGAATGTTTATACAGTTTTGATACCCGCTCGCCCTAGCCCAATGCAAGAGTAGGGGGGGAGGGGGGAAATAGGGAGTACTGTATTTCAAAGTAATATATCAAGTTGGCAGTTTTATCGAGGGTCTCCCCTATTAGGCCCGGAGTGAATTCCACAATAATGTAGAAGATCTCGGCGCCACTGCGAGGGGAGAGCACTGTTCTAAGTATACATCCCATCTCGATGATCTCAATTCAAATCAAATAGAACACAGTTGAATTATCCACTTACAGAGAGAGCTGCTATCAAAATACAGTTTTCTCGCTTAGTTTTCGGCACTACGGTAATCGTTGTTGTGTATTCATTAACAACAAGTTTCTCTTGCGTTTCTTACGGTCAACAATCACATTTTCATCATATTGCCCGGAAAGCAGCCGTTTTTAGTTCTCTATTGGTTAAAAAGCTAGCGTAATCGACTGAAACCAGTAATTATTGACAACAGCGCATTCTGACTGCAGATTGTCAGTAAAAACTGGCTACAGCTTTAACTGGAGAATAGGATATCTCTGTATATTCATAGTTTTCTTTTTTTTCTTAGGACGCTGGGCACGAGTCCGGTATTCTTTTTCACGATACTTCTAGACCTAGGGGTTGCGGCATTATTACTTAGAAAAAATCGTGATTTGGCAAGATTTGAGCCCAAGACCCTTGGGACCAAAGTTTCGAGTTCTACCACTATACCAGCCAGCTCTCCTAGTATGTAGGGTAAGATACTGCTGATTGCGGTTAGTAGGCTATATCACCTTTGCTGACAAAATATCCAGACTACCGTGTGAAATAATAAACCGTTCCCATGATAAGACTGTTACAAACAGCAAGATTATGGAATTATTACCATGGTTCTACGTAAACCAAAAACGTACTGCTGTAAAAGTGCGATTCTTTAAGGTAGTTACCCTTTACAGAAGAAAAAATCTTTCTTCCAATTACAGTGAGGTTTAATTTAGCTTAACCACTTGATTTAGAAGAGTAATCTCACCAATCTGTATATGTCATTGTCAAGTTAAGTAACGATTGCAGTGATTGTACGGTGTACAGTAGTCGACAGAAGCCACGAAGGTGTGAACGTGGGAGTTCCCATGAAGATAGATGAATGAAGCATAATGAAGGACCGTGACGGGAACTATCTGAAGGTGGGATATTGAACGAGATGTGACGGAGACTGCATCTCATGACAGAGACCTACCAGTCTAGACGTTATACTGTATCTTGTATTTGTATACAACACTAGCTGGCTCAATCATGTCCTGGTTGGAGCTCGTTCGCTACGCTAACTCGCCTCCAGGTTGTAGTTTGTTCGCTACCATAGAAACGACCAAATTATTCTCAAGTATAGGCCTACGTTAGGTGTAAAACTTTGGAGATTCTATACAAGTAATACTTACTGGGCCAAACTTAGCACACATTTTGGTTTTTATTTACTATAGCTATCTAGTAATTAAATTACTTTAAAATATTAAATCTGATGCACTAAATAAACGTTCCTAAAAATTAGCTAGTACAATTAGCCAACCAAACAGACCATGGCCCTTATGGCAAACCATATCTACCACTTCTGTGCACACATTTTACTGATAAGATAAGGAGTGTGAAATCAATAAATACAGTGTTCCAAGTCTGATAGCGATGGGGCTACATAATGTCAACAAGCACATTCAATTTGTACTACGTAATAGTGAGTAAAAAAAGTGCAAGTGAGCATATTATCACTGTGTTTTAATGCAATCAAATTATGTTTTTTTAATGAATAATGTTACTAAACTTTCAAATAAAAAATCTAAAAGAGTTGTTTTTTGTTATAGTAAATTTTAATGAGTTTATTATTTCCTTGTACGTATCTCTTCCATACATTGTTAAAGAAATCTACAGTGAGATACAGAGAAGGACGTGTGTAACTTTTACTTTTCCATTACTACTGCTTTACATAGCACTCAAACACAGTTAACTTCTAAAACGATACCAAACAAACTGTTTACCGAATAATACACCGTTTCATGTAATTTCACCTTGTTCATTTTGCGTTCATCTACCCTATTGACATCTTTACGCCGTATGTAAGGGAACGGTCCAGACCCTGGTTTTATTTACGTTGAACTATTGTTAGAAAACTTATCAATTGCCTAGTAGAATCGATCTCGCTTTGAGTTTAACCAGTGACCAATATTTAAAGGAGAGCACTGTAACCCAACAAATTATCGTCTAGTTTAACTTAACGATAGTTTTTCTTCAGAAATTTGTTTCATTTTAAATCAAAGTGACAAGCTGAAAATTGAATTTCAAAAATAAACTCTTTGACTACTCACCGTATCAACAGAGAACACTCACGCACGCACACACACACTCACACCAAAACAGACGCGTTATTAGTGACAACTGCAGTGTCTGAAGCGAGAAGAGTGGCTGAGCTAACCGCAGCAGCAGATGCGACTACTGACTCACTGACTACTGACTAATTACTGACTGTGATAAGTAACTCAAGGTCACTCGGTATCAGTCAAGGTCATGGCGATACCACCTTTCCATACGTATCGTAGTTGTACAAATTGGCAATAGAATGAATGAGATTATACCTTCTCTGTTAGCCATGTCTTAATTAGTAAATTATTTTTTGATTAAGACATGTATAAATAATTAAGAGTGTGCAAAACAAGTAAGCATGACGCCTATAACTGAAATTATTTATAAAATTCACAAATATTCAGGGGGGGGGGTTTTATAAAGTCCTATGCAATAGAATAGAAAAGTTCTATAATGTCTAAAACTAAGTTATTTAAGAGTTTTATGATGTCCAAGACAATTAACTTTTCTCACATGCAAGAACAAAATTGTCCTAAACAGTCATGGCTGACACTCTTTTAAATTAGTGTAGAATGTTTTCAAATTAATTAAAAAGACAAATTTTGATATAATTATTTTACACCTTTGGTTACCGGGATTAAAAGGTACTGTACTTTTTAAAGGTACTGCAGTGCGATATCTCCAATTTGAACATGATTTATAACCAATTGATTGTGTACGTAAATATTTATCTTAAATGATTTTGTGCTTTTTCATTATTTTGTTCTCTTAATTTTTATTTTTCCTTAACACTGAATACTCATTTAGCCAATGTTATTTATTGGTTTATGGTCATCATGCAATGTTTGCATTTTTATAATAATCTATCGTAAAAGACAACTGAAAAAATCACATTATGCTTGACAAGTTACAGTTAAGCTGGCGAATTAAACCTCAGTCTTTACCCCGGACTTCATAGTTTGTTAAAACCAGATTAGTAACTGTTATTTATCCCAATGATCGTTGATTTCTGGTAAGTTAAGCAAGTTTAGAGTGTAAATCAAATCTGACCTCTAAATAACAATTGACTACTAATTGTTTCCAAGAATCCGTTGAAGTAATGATTTGTATGTTCATTATCATTGGGAAGAGGAAATAAAGTTTTCTTGTTATTTCACTTAATTAAGAGAGCCGTTAATGAAACCATGCAAGGTTCCTTATCTAATCAAGAAGTAGGTTTTTACGGCTTGTTTACTACAAACAACTCTGTGCTTGAGAGGGAGTTTGGATTGTTCACTTGTTAACTAATTAATATAAATCCAATATTTTAGACCACTTTTATATAGTATGATCCTTAATCGCTTGGAAATTAATCAGTTTTCTTGCACATTATGAAACCAATCGTATTCCAGTATTTCCTGCCACCGATGTAGGACGATTTATCTTGTCGGACGTTATAATACAACAATCCAATCAAAATATACTACATTTTGTTACAAATTTTTTATAAATTAGTTCATTGCAGAAAGTAAGTAAAAATAGAACTGAGGAAGAATATTAACAAGTGCTAAGCAAATCTAGGCATACCTTAACACATTTGAGGTGGCTTCAAAGAAACTGTCCTTTAACTTAGGGTACATTATTTTACCTTTTACCACAGGGTAAAGTCCCATGCATTGTCAGGGTTGTTGCAAGTCTCAAAAATGAAAATGAAGGTAGTTGAATTGATCCACCGATGGAGTGCGCTGATGTAAATTACCCATTTTTGGTAAAATATGCAAATCTTTAATCAAACTAAACTGAAAAACACAACTTTTAGATAACTATAGCACCGTGTTACTTAAATCCATCGTAGTATTACAAATTATGCAAGCAAGTTTATTTAGTAAAGTTATTTCGATAGAAAATTCGCTAGAGCTGGTCTTTATAAGGGAGGTCTACAACAGTACCCACAAGTGAATGCTTGAAGTTTTGCAATCACCTAGATTTTAGCAATGTGTGACGGTTCCGGGCTAGAACCTAGTATCCTAGGATGTGAACATTGAGCAAAAACATGCTGTCCCTACTAAAGTGATACAACTTCCTAGACGTACCTTCAGGTAGGGGATGCAGGGTGACGGCTGTGCTGAGTCGTCCACCCCCTAGGCTGACAAGGTGAGGAGACTCCGTGTGGACCTTCAGGGCTCTGCCCTCCTCCTCTACGGCAACCCCCGCCCCCGCCCCACCCGTCATCTGGAACAGGACACACAAGGATGGTACAGTAGACGTATCTACAACCAGAAGCGGCCCTACATATGGGCGAACAAGGCGGTGCCTGGGGCCCCACTCTTTTCAGGGGCCCACACAGCCGTATTTCGCCTAGGGCCCCGCAATCTCTAGGGCCGCCACTGTCTACAACTGGTTGTAGGACAATCAGTCCCTGGGTTCACTTACCGAGGCTTGGTTGAAAATATTTTGGCTGTGATGGACAACAACTAGCTCACTAACAAACTTTGGGACTGGTTAACCATTAGTTGAAAACAGCTAGACTCAAAATAGCCCATTAATTCTAGGACTGGTTGTCTATCAGTTGAAAAACAGGTAAACGTGAGATAGCACATTAACTCTGGGACTAGTTTTCGAACGACCGAAATGCAGGTAAACGTGAAACTGCACATAGGCAATCCAATGGAATGGAATGGGATGGTTGTCCAACAGTTGAAAATAAGAGATACTGGTACTAAACTGCAATATCCATAACGTTGAAACTAAAATTACAACATAAACTTCGATTAGACATCACAACAATTTTAAGTAATGTCATTTGTGTTATTTAGAGTTGATGTTCAAACAAAATCAAACCTAACCTAACCTAACCTAACCGAGCTCTGGCACATGCTTAAAATCTCCCATTTACCTTATAGCAAGCCAATTAAAGCGCTGCTGTAGCTATGCTAATAAGTCGCACTCGCTCTACTTGCACCGTGTCTTATCTATTGTTTGCAAGAGATCTCGGTCCCGTTGTGTTTAGACACTGATGCAAGTGTCTCAAATTACACCTCAAATACTTGTCATACATCACGAAGTGGCTCGTTTAAAGTTAAACAACATCCTATAATCTGAGCATTTGTTTACACATTAGCGTGTTTATCACAGCAGGTGTTCAGGTTTCAAGTCATAAATCAGCTGATTAAACAAAAAATGGCGCGAGTTTAGAAAAGTCTTAGTATTTTTATTTAGTTTTTTTATTTTTACTCGACAAAAGGTGGTAAAAGCACAATATTAGCAAATTCAAAAGTCCAATTCAAGTTCTGACGAAACACTTTGCTCGTGGGCTAATCGAACGTACTACATCATCATGGTCATAAATTGACAAACTATAAAAATAACCGAATGATCCCTTTGATACCATTATTTATCTGCAGGCAACCTTAGTTCAGCGCCAAAATAATGTATGACACAATGGTTACTAGATTAGGTATGATGAAATCAACATTCATCCATTCTTCTGATAATGCAATATTAAATAAATTACGTTGGAATTATTTTACGGCATACTTTTTAGTAATGGTATTTACGCCACACTACAGTATTTTGACGAACTTCCCACGCAAGGATTTGATCCAGAAATCAGCTGTTTGCTGCCAGCTTAATCAAATGGGATTTCATTACGTACTACTGTACTGTAATGAGCTTTTACCGGACACCAGCCAGCTGATTATACTGTATTTGGCAATGAGTGGTTACAAACAAAAACGGATTTGTACAGATTAGTGGTAAGGCGTAAAATATCCTAGACGTCACTCGTCCAAAATGTGTCTACCGGAATTGTATGGTAATCTCCGGGGGGAGCGAGCTGGTGTAGGCGTTGCGTAGGACTTCACCAATGGATTTATCCAAGTGATAATGCCGCAACCCCTAGGTCTAGCCTGAAGTAATGTGAAAAACAATCCCGGGCTCGTGCCTAGCGTCCTAGGGAAAAAAATGGTAACGACCACACTCGTCCGGATGTATACAATTTCTGGAACTACGTGAACGAATACAGTTCAGACAAGACTGAAACACAACATTATTTAGCAGACTACGTCAATTATACTTATATAAAACCTATTAATCAACTTACAAAAGTAACCAGAGGTGGTGCACGAGGTGAGAACCATCTCAGCAACACACAGCCACGCAAGTCGTATCTCGCCATGCAGTGTATACTGTATAGTGTATATTGTATAGTGTATAGTGTAATGTAGTTGTCGGTTACCTTGTATACTGTATACTGGGGCCGCGACGGGCGTAGGCGGAGTTATCTTATCACATCAAACAATGTCTAATGTGCCCACCTCGCGAAATAGCGCTCTTTTAAGGTGAAGCAAATTACAATGTTCATGTAGAACAAGCATTGTTCTGTTTAACTCCATAACATAACTATGGATTAAACGAATGAATTATTTTATTGGTTTATTTTCCGTATGGCTTATTTACACTTAATTGTTACGTCAAAACAGAACGAAATATTTGTTTAGAAGGGAGTTTTCTCTAGTAGCCTGTCATGACCAAACATTAAAGCAATTTTTTTTAATTTATCCTAAATTACATAGAAGAAACGTTTAGTTAACATGAACTCAAGAGTTACAGGGCATCAAGCTCAAACCCATGTTTTAGAATTTGATGAGATGTTTACTTGCAATATCCAAAGTCAATAAAAATTTATGTTTTAATTTTAAGTCAACATTTCTCCAAACTCAAGCAATACCCAATTTACATTAGATTCTCCAGAACATTGTAAACATAGATTAAGGCAGTTGGTGTTCTCTATGTAAACATTGCTGATTTTTTTGTCCAACGTAACTTGTGTCTCAAGGAGCATTTTTATAGGCCCATTACTCACTAAACACAGCTAAATGTTAAAGTTTTGATAATTTCATTCTATTTATCGCAGTTAGATAAATTAATGTAAGCCTTGAAAGTAACCGTCGATTTCGACGGGCTTCACCTAGTAAGTATTTAAACGTTTTCAAATAAAAATGCTACAAAATTGGCAGAATCCATATCACATACAATCTTTTTTCCATAAATATGTTCACAGAAATCAATTGCATAGCACACCAACAGAGACAACACTAAAAACACTTTATACGTTTCCAAGACCAACTCAAATTCAAAAATCTTTATGCGATTTAAAAAATCTCTCTTAAATATTACTACTGTATTGTCAAAAGTCATAAACTCGGACACTGATGCAATTAACTTTTCTAACTGGAGCAGTTCCTCTCAATTTGAACTGTATGGGTTGAGTATCGGGGTTCAATTGGCCATGCTGTAGTTGCCAATTGGCCATGTGTTGTTGCCAATTGACAAGTGTTTGAACCAATCAGGCACAAGCAGACCTACAAGTGCCTACGTCGAGTACAGTGGGTCAACACTGGCCATGTTACGTGGGTGGGAATTGTAGGCCAACTACTCTACAAGTGACGTGCATACAGTTTATGCTACCTTGAAACGGCAATTTTAATGTAGGAATGAAATATAACTATATTAGGAAGACCTTCAAAGATGTAGCATTACAATACTGATAGTAGAAAACTAAACTAAACTTATACAAATTTCCATAGTATAATTCAAACTATGTACTTTCAATTTCCTCGTTTAAAGTGTAAAGATGATTAACAATGTAATTAAAGAGTAAATACAACTTTGTAATATGCGTTACATTTATGGAAAACAATCAATTAAATAATGCTCGTTGCTGCAGCTTCAGACTATTCTTATAAGCGTCATGATAAATTGAATCAGCAAAGGTATTTTAGGAAACAAACTTTCAGAAACTTTTAAATAAACATATTTGGAAATAAAAAATAAAGGAAAAGTTTTCGTAAGGAATACAGATGTATAGAGATATAACTTCTACGGTGAACATAACATTCATAAGACAGCATTGTAAGTACAGTATTGTGTACTGTCCTCTGTATGTATTTTTTGTTTGACAGTAGTAACGCACGTACCTCACTTACTAATCACTTGGGATTTACGAACCTCTTGCACGCCAATTTTTCCATATGGTTCGAAATGTCAGTGTTTATTATTAAGTCCATCAATATCAACACTATTACACTTCAGTGTTACAAAACATACACGTTCACCCGCTCAGCATTCAAACAATAATGCTAATACATAGTAAAAACGTTTGATTACAATCAATAAACAATCGAATTAACTATCGTCAGAACGCATGCCAGCACTATGGTCAGCGAACTCGGGACAGGAAATGAAGTTAAGGATTCATTACCAGTCTAATTGGACTACTAAAGCCCCCAGACGCTCATCGCAGCGGATAAATTAATTCCGTCTAATTTCCAACGCCCGTCTCAACAAGTGAAAGAGACGTTCAACGTTTGATGTCTGGGCGCGAGATTGGCATGTCATTAACTTGTGAGAGGTGTTCCCGTGAAGTAATTTAGGAGATTTGGGTCTCAAAATTGTGTTATTTCATATAATTGAACTGTGAGAAATAAACCCTTTGTTAAATATAGGCTACAAATAAACACATAGGGATAATAGAGAGGAAATTGGTAGGATGTGCAGTATATCACGGAAGTCTCCATAGAGGCCTTAGATTGGACGTAATTACAGTAAAATCCAGCCAATTCTAGATAAAATTATACAACTAATTATAAATCCATTGTATTAACGATTGTTATCGTATGCACACGCAAGGATGTTTTAACAGTAGAAACTGGACCCAGCTGTTCCAGATCAAAGCTTTAAATAGATCCTGGCTAATGAAACAGCTGATCAGTAACAAAGCAATACAAATCATCACACTACATTCTTATATACTTCACTCATCCTCCAATTATATTTGGTTTAAAATAAGCATCATCTCAATTAATATATATCGTAATAATAGTTGATTGATTTTCCACGGTAATAATAACAAAACAATGATGTAGAATTAAAGATTTTAATGTTTATACGTGTTCTAACATAGAGTTATCTAACTTATTTTCCATGTAACTTAGCCGTAAACATTGCAGTGAAAGCTTATGAAGGAACACACACCGCACCTTTTGTGAAACTAAGAAACCTCTCAGGTACAATTGAATTTTAACACTTACAATTATTTCATGAAAGATAATTCCATGTATTTAAAAAAAGTAAACACTATCAAAGACGTTAGACACGATAAGTACTGAATAATTAGATCACAAATTGCAGAAGAGTACCTGGAAACACATTACAACTAGGTTAACTATAAGATAACTTTAATTTGGATATTTCTGCATAAGTGAAGCATTCTACACTTTCCGTCCTAAATAAAATTACAACATTCTCCACAACATAAAGATTTTTATTCTGTGATTTCAAGCATACATTAGTAAAATTTACTTAGATTTTATTTTGTCCAATAAAACCACTCGATCTCCGTCGACCCATTAGCACCTCTGGAGTATACTGTCTTGGCACCTCACTTCTGACCAGGGACCGAGTTGTTTGACCCAAGCACCTCAAGGTCGTGGGGGAGAAGACCCTAGACGCCGACAAAGTCTAAATGTGTGACGTCACTTCCTACCTGTTGTTCTGCCTCCAGCTGATGACCACATACATGTTGATGTTGAACTGTTGAGGAATATAAGAACAATAATAGCAAAATTCAAGCAGGTCATCGCATCACGCTATTGTTGATCCGGAAACTAAATTGGAACATCGTGCAAACTGTGTAAAAGTAATTTCATCTTGGTAAGGAACGAAGCATACTTTCAAAGGCGTATCCTTTGTGACGGCTACGTTAAGAAACAGTTTTGAAACTTTAAAACTAAAGAACGAAATTTGTTTCTTATGTGGTGACAGAACAGTTTTACTCAACATACAGCATTGACCAACAATGAGATAAATCTGGTCGACCTGCAAGTTAATCATTGCTAAAAAGAGGAATCCCAAATATTACCATTGGCAATGCTATTACTTTTGACTCGGTGTGCGGCATTGCTCCAAAAATCATTCCAAAAGGAGAGCTTTACTTCTGTCTTACTCTTAACTGTTGAATTAAGACCCCTCATGGTTTCAACTCAATTTCCTCTCTGATGCAATATTTTCTATGGATTTATAATCAGAATGTAGCATACTATCCAAGCTGCTCAATGGTTTTAAGTGGAATAGCAAAAATTAGACCCCTTCTACACCAATCGTGAACGTACATCAATAAAAAACCTAGCCTTCCTGACAGCTCCACTATGAACTACTGTACTGAACACCAACGCCGGCCGTTCCCAGTGGAGGGCAGAAGGCATTTAATTACCCTATAATTACAATGTCAGGTGCATCCGTCTCTCTGTATGTAAGTACGGTAGATGAATAACGGCAACTTCGACAACAGTGTTTGTCAATAATTACTGTTCAATGGAACACTCCATAGAAATCGTAATACAAACATCCTCACGTATAGGCCTACTCAGATACAAAAGTTAAACCTCCTTTAAAATTGGTGTTTCTTTAAAAAAATTACAAACAAATATAAAAAGGAAAAAAATATTCTTGCGCTGACATAGGCTTAATCGTAAATTATTTATTGACAGTAAAACAGTTGACAGTTTTACTTATACATTAACTAAACAATTATATTTGGCCAGGACCATTAATTTCAAGCCCAATTATCTGAGGCAGCTGGGAATCATTTCGGGTCACGTAAATTTAGCATAGCTTGAAGCCACTGGTGATAAAGGAATTGATCCTAGATCCCTCAGATCGAAGTCCTGCGTTCCAACCATCTTTTAGGATACACAGTGGCATCTAACCCTATAGATTCCGTCTCCCCAGCGCCGAGCAGGCTATCTTTCATAATCTGACCGTTTTTACAGCTGAATTGGAATCCACAAAAGCAACGAACTGCGGTTAAGGCGTGTGTCCAATTGAGAAATGTAGACAATCAGCACTGGAATGACGTTAATTTTACATACATTTCATTGCAGACATTATACGTTTCTAAGTTAAATTAAAAGTCTAAATTAAAATTTAATAAATATTTTTTTAATTCAGTTTACCGACTCTCATACTTTTGAGATGCTCGCACTTAATCTTGAATTATTAACCTAACCTAACCTAACTTAACTTAACCTAACCTTTACTGCTTCACAGATTAAACTCATTGATACCATTTTAAAATGAGTCCAAGTCCAAGTCTGTTTGACTGTGATGCCTGGCATCACTTCTTCTCAAGCTCCTGCTTCACTTTGGAGCATATACTTGATGGCTGCATCGGGTCTACGCCCTGGTAGCCTTGCTACCTGAAGACGCTACGTTGTAGTGTGGAGTTTATTCAATGATGAGGGGCCGGAGCCGGGGAACCTCTTCGGCTATCAGTTCCCGGATATGGTCCCATGGAGACAAGTCCGCCGCCTCCTCCAGTCGTGTTCTGAGTCCGTCTACGTAGTCTCGGATTGTGCAGATTGCAGTGGAGTCTCTGATAACAATGTTCCTCACATACCAGGGAGAGAAAGTTGCCATACGAAGAGCCTTGCTCTGGACAGTTAGTAGTTTTCGTCTAGATGTTCTGCAGGTGAAGTCATACCATGCCGGGGCTGCGTATGTGAGAACTGGCCTGAGCAGGGCCGTGTAGAGCCTGACTCTTGCAGCTGTCGTCAGCTTCGTCGAGCGGAGCAGTGGGCGGATGGCACAAAGACCTTTCTTTGCGAGTTTGCATACTCTCTCAACGTGGGGAGTCAGTGTCAGTCTTCGATCCAGAAGTACCCCCAAGTACTTCACTTGGTTTCTCCATTGTATGTCTGATCCGTCTAAGTTTAGGTGGTGACCATCGTCCTGTCTCCTTGATCTTGTAAATGAGATGGCCTCACTTTTGTCCGCATTTACTTTGATGCGCCACTTTTTCAGCCATGGGAGCAGCAGGTCCAGCTGTCGTTGGACGTACACCCTGGACATCCTCAGGTTGGCAGAGGTGGCAGTGAATAGCGCGTCGTCCGCGTAGAGGGAGAGCTGCACCCTTGGAGCCAGGGGTATATCATTGGTGTACCACAGGTAGAGTATCGGTCCGAGAACTGATCCCTGTGGCACACCCGACGAGACTGGGCGGGATGTTGAGGTTGCTCGTCCAACAGTGACACGGAAACTGCGTGCTGTCAGGTAGCTTCTGATGAGTCTGTATATGGATCCGGGTAGTGAAGACGATGCCAGCTTGAAGAGGAGTCCCTCATGCCAGACTCGGTCAAAAGCCTTGCTTACGTCAATCAGCACGGACGTGGAATGGTGTTTCCGCTCCATCGCTCCAGCGATGGTATTTAGGACACGCCGGAGTTGGAGGGTAGTGGAGTGGCCTCTCCGGAAACCGTACTGCTCCGTCCTAATCAACAGGAAAAACTCTTCGGGAAACCTAGCCAGGATGATACGCTCCAGCATCTTGGAGAGCACAGGTAGGAGGGAGATCGGCCTGTGGTTCTCCGGGAAGAGATGGTCCTTGCCGGGCTTTGGTATCATGATGACATTGGCCAGTTTCCAGGAGTCAGGGAAGTGGGCCAGCCTGATGCAGGAGTTAAAAAGGTATGTGATGGTGACGATGACCCAGCCTGGCAGGTTCTTCAGAGCTGGCGTTCCGAGGGAGTCCGGACCTGGAGCCTTCTTCGGGCGCAGTCTAGCAATGTGTCTCTTCACTTCGCCGACGGTCACGAGGGGGGGTCGATCTTCTTCTTCAGCGTCGGGCTCATAGTTCTCCACGAAGTCGTCAACGGTTTCACAGAAATCTTCATCATAGACGTCCGGATGAGGGGAGAATTGGACCTCCATTGAGTCCGCAAAGGTCTCCGCCCGATCCTCCGGGGAGTAGACAAGACCACGGCCCCCATGTAGTGGCCTGTTGTATGATTTTTCCCCACGCAGGGCTCTGGCGACTCTCCAGATGCCGTCATTTGTCTCTGCTTGGCCCTCTATGAAGTCGTTCCATTCCTGAGATCGATGAGCAGCAAGCAAGCGGGAACATCTTCTAGCTTGATGGTTGAATTCAGCCTTGGCGTTGGGGCAGCGGGACTGTTGGTAGGCTCTTCTCAATCGTCTTCGCAGAACGATCTCTTCTCGTAGGTTTTGAGGAAGCGGAGGCGGTAGAACAGGGTTGACGTCCGAACTTGTGGATTTGACTGCGTCCTGTAAGAGGGTAGTCAGGTCCAGGACTTGCTGGTCAAGCTGTTGTGCATTTTCAGCTGGCGGGGGAGGGGGGAGTGGGGTGTTTGCTAGGATGTTGGCGAACTTCGTCCAGTTCACCCTCTTCCTGCGGGCTGGAGGATGATCAGGAATTCCCCCTTGTGGCAGGTCAAAGACCACCGGTACATGGTCGGAGGAGAGGTCGGAGACCACCGAAGCCTCAATCAGCCCATCGAATGAGCCAGCCAGTCCAATGTCCAATATGTCTGGTGGATGTCCAGCGTGATGGTAGTGTGTGGGATCAGCCGGGGCGACAACTTCTACATAGGGGTGGGCAGAGATGTACCTCTTGAGGGCTGCTCCAGTGGCGTTTCCTCTCCTGCAACCCCAATCAAGGTGCTTGGCGTTCAAGTCGCCTGCCAGAAGCACAGGTGAGCCGGGGGGCAGAAGCTGGTCCAGGAGTCCAGGGTCGAGGCGTCGTCCAGGTGGGTTATAGACCGACGAGATTTCCAGTTCAGTACCTCCATGGTTGAGGGCAATGGAGGTAACTTCCACTCCAGGCGGGAGGTTCTTGGGGACCGGTCTGTGGGTGACTCGCCTGTGCACCAGTATCGCCGTTCCTCCGCTGGGGCGTTGAGGTTGTAGGGGTCTGTCAGTCCTGTGCGTGTAGTAATTTCGGACGTTGAGGGCGTCCCCACCGCGGAGATGAGTCTCTTGAATAAGGGCCACGTCAACGTCTAGTTCTGTCAGTAGTTGGGTGAGCTCGTTTCGCTTGTCTGCCAGCCCGTCGGCGTTCCACGATACGATGCGGAGCCTAGGCATGTTGCTTGGTGAGAGTGTCTACTAGCCGTTCTACGACTGCCAGCATGCTCCTTAGCGTGGAGAGCAGTTGAGAGAGCTCTGACTGTTGTGATGGTCGTTGGGGTGACAGGGTTGTGGTCGACTCAACAGATTTGGCTGTTTGCTGGGTTTGGCAGTTTGGCTGCTGGGCTGGGCCGATTTGCTGCTGGGCAGGGCTGCTACTGGTACGTTGTGGGACCTCAAGACGTTGGTGGGGAGTCCTTCTCACCCGAGGGTTCGGAGGTTCGACAGGGTTGACAGGGATCTCATCAGGACGAGGCGGTGTTGGAGACGGAGGGCGGGGTGCCCTGCCCCGGTTTGCCGGATTTCTCGGTGGGCGCTGTCGTCTTCGTCTCTGCGTCTGAAAACCATCGTCTTCTGGTACAGGTGTTGGGTCTGACTCGTCCGAGGGCTCAGCCATGGGTGGTGGTGGATCCGGTGACCGACGCGGTTGTCGACCCGACGGTGTCGATTTCGCCGCTGACGCATAGGATGTCTTGAGTGTCTTGTAGCTGGTGCACCCTCTGTAGTTTGCCGTATGATCACCACCGCAGTTGCAGCACTTTGCAGGAGCTGATGAGTCCTTGGGACAGAGTGTTGCAGGGTGAGAGTCAGCGCAACGGACGCATCGGAGCTGGCGGTGACATTGGCCAGACCCATGACCAAAGCCTTGGCAGCGGTGGCACTGGATGGGGCCTGTAGGACGCCTGTAGTGTCTGACCTCCACTTTGCAATAGAAGGCCCTGGTGATTTCGTAAATTTCTTCAGGTTTGGCATAGCCCTCGGAATGTTTCACGGTCAATAGCCACAAGTTTGTTGGGTTTCCCCGTCGAGTTTTCATCAGTTTAGCTTCTACCACCGAGAAGTCATGGAATTCCGTAGCGATCTCCTCGGACGTCAACGTTGGTGGTAGCCCCTTGACAACAACCTTGAGGAGGCGGTCCTGTTTCAGGGCGAAGGTATGAAAAGGGATCCTTTCGTCCATCAGGTATCGTTGGATTGCTCTGAAGTGTTTGACAGATTCAACTTTCAGTCTGAGATTTCTCCCGTTGCACACTGCTTCAAATCGGCTTCCAGTTAGCTGTTTGATAGCTAAGCTGTGAGCTGGCCAGCTCTTCGGCAGGTCGAGCAAGATCGGGGGTGGTCGGGGCTCTCGCTTGGGCTCCACGAAGTCAGAGTCCATGACCTCTCGAGTGTCGGAGTTCTTTCTTCGAGTTTTAAGTCCAGGAGGCGGGGACGATGCTGCAGCCCTCTTCGTGGCTGTCTGGTGGACTTTAGAAAGGCCGTTTTTTGGAAATGACTGACGCAGGTTCCCCTGGCAAGTGTTCCCCTCGCCGCCAGTAGCCAAGTGTGGGCCTCCGTCATTGGCAGTGGCGCACCACAGTTGGTCACCCGCTCGGGTTACCGCAGCAGCGGTCTTCCCCCAGGCCCTGGACTCCTTCCCTCGAGAGGGATGTCCTGGGGGGATGGTGTTGCTGGGCTGGGCTGCATCAGTGTCCATTGGGCCGGCGTTGAGCTCAGATGCCACAGTAGAAAGAAGGTCAGCTTGGAGCCGCTCTCTGTTGGTTATCGGGCTGAGGATACCATCTTCCACTTCAGTAGTGTCGAGTGCGGGCGGGGAAATATTTTGGCCCAAAACTTCGTTGCAGCTGGGCGAAGAAGAATCGGACCGCCGCGACATTTGGTGGCCTTGACTAAGGCCGTTTTGAGATGCAGTACCAGAACTGCAAGACGACAACATCTCGGCCAGCGGTGATGGTAGCTGCGGCGAGATGTTCAATGGAGGCGGCCCACGCGCTGTCCCTCCAGGATACTGCACCGGCGGTGCTGTCGACGACGAAGGCGGCCCACGCTCAGTCCCTCCGGCGTCGAAGATTGTTGTAGGTGACGTCATCAAGAGCTCCTCGATGTTTACTCGTCGGAGTCTGGCAGTCGAATGTTTAAAATGAATAGAAGGTATTAACCCTCGTCACTTCTGTATCACTGAGCAGACCCTTTGGTAATTTATGGCCTCGGCGCTCGGGAGACGCAACGCATCTACCAGTCACACTTCCAATAATGCGAATCAACTTTCAAAGCTTGAACATCATTCAGGGATTTTTTTTATATTCTAAAACTGCCTTATAGTTTAATTTACATAAACACCACAACACATTCACCATTTCTATTGCACAAAGCCTGTCCGTGGCATACATCCTCACAACACTCCGCACCTCGGTCCTTTATCTTCCCGCGTTACAAACGATTATTAGCGTTTATTGCCGGCCAAGACGTGTCCTAGAGGCGAAGAAGTCTCATTACACTCACAAACTATGTTTTGACTCACAAATCCCCGTTTGGCCGTCTACATTTGCACCTCAATGTCCTCGCCAGCCTTCCAGCCATGCCTCGGACACGCCGTAGCTGTGGGAACGGTGCAGACACAACCGGTAAATCTAATGGTTGTAGGAAAGCTTTGAAATTGTTTACGATTTCTTTACTGGACAAAACATAGAAGTGGTGTGTTGAATTTTTATATCTACCTGCGATCTAGTTTGTGTTTTACGTACAACACGTTAAATAATTGTATTAAAAAGGTATAGTCATGAAACCACATAGAAACAACTACTTCCTCAAATCGTTCAAACTTTTTTACTAGGTGTGATATTTCTCTATGGACAGAACTTTAGGACGGCGTGCATAGCAAACGGAAACAGTTTCAACATTTAAAACACTATAAACACACTTAAAGGGTACAAATGTATAGGCAGGTGAGGGAAAATAAGGAATTAGAAAGACGATGACTACGTAGGAATAACTAGGATACACTTTTGAGTTAGCTAGCATAACATTTAAGGAAAACAACAAATACAATCCAGTTTGTCTAGCGAATTCTAAATTTTGTAGCTATTGTCCATTTTTTAACTTGTCATAAGCATTGTTATATGCCTACCTATTTTTTATAAAGATTTAATTTCTCTACTATCCACCAAAATCGAAGTCTCATTGTTAGAAAAAATGCATGACAATTTTTGTGCTAAAACAAAATTAGGGTAATTAATTTTTTGTGTTAACATGCACTACTTAGAAAAAACTCGCTACAACAGGGAAATCAACACCAGTGGTGTCTCTTTATAACCAATACTTACATAGGCTTAGAGAATTTTACACTTACTTTGCTATCCAACCTAAATCAAACTTATCAGTGGTAACTAACATGATCGCCCTTGAGTGGTTCTAGTTATGTGCTGGCGACAGTAAAGTGTCCTGTCTATATGCTACGTCACAATACAGGTCAGGGTTCACAAGGTGGGGCGTGGGGCACGACATGTGGAGTGTGTAGGTCGGCTGCGACAGGGGGCACTGATACTACACTATGTTGACCAGAGCGATCTGTCAAAGATGGGCTTGTTATTACCTTATCACGTTCAAAACTCACCATATAGTCTTTCAATGTTAAAAGGCTGGAATGGCCATATCGTATAACAGTGAATTTAATGTGTAAAATATTGAATGATCGTACTCGCCAATTTCTGAGTAAATTAATCCTTTGTAAAACGGTTATTTATGCTGAATCTAAAATTTCTTGTAGAGGAATGTAATGGTCATTAAATTATGAATCGACAGGAAACGAGTCAATATACTTTTACTCAACAGAAACAAATAGTTTTCACCTAGTCCCCTTCGGAAACCCTATCAGAAACAGCTGTAAATTGCATTTCCCATACGAAGTTTGGGTGTGAAATTGTATTGTCACCTGGCTCGATAAATGAAACTAATTGTTTAGTTTATTGCAAAGTGCATATTTGTTGTAACTATAGGTTGCCCAGAGGTCGAGAACTCGACCAAAAATATGGAATGTACAGACTTCTCTATTTTCACCCCACACTGTAAATAAAACATGTCATTTGGAATTTATAACATTTGTTTTAATTTTCTGTTAATATTTCGTTATTATTTCGTCTCTAGCATGGCAACCCACAAGGCTCAAGATAATTTTTTATAGTTTTAAATTTCATTTGTGGTGCTTATTTAGCCTATTTTAATTTATAAAGAGATTCTTCACATCTACACGAAAATATCTTTCTATCAGTATGCATATATTTTCCCTGCCACCATTGTATAGACCATTATGGTCTATTGTTTGTGTTAGGCCTACTACATAAATTTTGTTGCCTCTGTTCTTAAATAGTATTGTACATTACACTACGTAAATTATATTGTATCATTCGAGTTCTTAAACATCGGATAAACTCAAATTCCTTCTTGGATAGCCTCAACAACAGCAGTCTTTTTATTTTAAAGAACTATGTAGATAGTAGCCTAGTAATATAATCGTGTATCTTGAATGTTGATGACTGAATGCCAGGTTCAACGGGTGCGCATCGTCACAGTGTGTAGCGCAAATTGACATGCTTATCACAACATGAATCTTTATTCAACGCTGTACCAAAACCACAATGCGAAGATGCAACTGACAGAAAGCTCGACGTGTCAGCGAGTTTATCAGAACGCTGCTATAGACATACACGTCATTGTCATTTGATGATCAAATTGGTAGACACAAAGTAAAATGACAAAATTAGTCAAAGAAAAATCATGATGTATCACTTAAACTTCTCTCGCTAGAAGATTGTTTCTGTCCAGAATTCCTCCTTTTCTCATTTGTTTGTGTTTTTATCAAGATACCTAATTACCTAATTTTACCTAATTTTATCGATGTAGCCTAAATTATGCAGTTGTGTAAACGAAATTTGTGAACGAGCGATTACGCAACTTACAATTACCTATGAAACAAGGTTTAACAGGTAAATGTTTTAATTAAAAGGTTAACAACAGCATGCATTGACTGAAATAGCCATGCGGGCGTTCTATACTTTTGGCACGGACTATTTTCGGTTGATTCAGAAAGGTATTCATACACAGTAGTTGGGTACGTGTAGTAGGAGGTGCCATCTCCCGGCAAGCCCGGTATAGCGACTGGCCTTGAACCCGGCAATACAGGAAACAACCATTGCACCTAATTGTTGAGTGTCTAGCTACTCCAGCAGAACAGTGTCCAGCGATGAGTAGCTATGTCTGTCATCAACCAGCATTACAGCGTTTAGTGACATCATACTATCCAAAACATCAAATCTAATTAACAATGTGACCGAACTCTGTTACAAAGAGATCATCCTACACTCATCCTCCACTCATATTCGGGTTAAAATACCTAGGTACTTTGTATGGTCGCCATTTCATTGAAAAGTATTAAAGTATTAAAATACGCACATCGTGGCGTCCCCATCTTAAAAAATTGATAATTAATGGTTGATCGTTCGTTTTTGAGTTAGTGTAATTTGACATATTACAGGGGAAGCTATAGCAATAGTTTTTTCAAGGAAAATATAATTATGCAAATGTGTAAATGAGTTAAAAACCTATTTGAGGCAAATCTGTCTTAAGTGCTATGAGATAAATACCTAAGAGAAGACTTGTTGTTGAGTTAAAGGGGCGTATTTGACGGGTCGTTGTGGCTATGATTTTACAAGTAAATGATAATGGCGCAAATATGGGTGTGCAAATATTGGTCAATTTGAACAAGTTCCCATTGTCAATTGTATATTATTTCCTTACATTCTATGAAAATTACCGCTGCATATCAGTCCATATGTTCCATTTAGTCGTTAAGTAGTCTCAAACTGTACACAGTCAAAATTCTACAGCAATTTCAATTCCTGTGTATACAGTACCTCATTCATATACTTATATTCTTATACACTGTTGGTGATACTGTATTTAATTTTAAGTACCCACACATGTTTAGCAATTCTTCAGTTTCATAGTACAACAAACGCAGTAATCTAACCAGCTCAAAGACATGACTACGGGTATAATAAGGTAAACCAACCAGCAGAAAATAACATCCTAATTTGAGAGGAGGGCGGCGAGACAAAGAAACACCGGACGTGGTTCACAGTAGAACGGTGGAACAGAGGAACAAAACTGTCACCGTCACCGTGCACCGCGTCCGACCAGAACAGACGACAAGAGTCAAATCCAATAATACACAGGAACAAACTTTTTTCAGATTCCCTACAAGGTTGGTTGACGCTGACTTAGAACACTGTTGCAGACGTCTTGGTATACGTATGGACCAGCAGATATGAAGCTGGTGTCAGTTTTTCATACTGTAATTAAATGCGTATAGTAGACTTAGGACAATTCTTATGGAGCGACATATTATAGATATTGACATAATCTACTGAACTGTGGCGACGTTTTATGTCTCCGTATCCGAACTGCGACATAAAAATATACTGCAGAATGGCGGATTGGTAGGTTAGTATATGAAATGGTAAATAGAATTATACAACATATCAACCTGTCCCTGTCAGTGACGCAATTGATCTTGATTGATTTTTAAGCTCGTTTTAATTTTAACATATGAATGTAAATTATACTTCGCATACTTCATGGTGTATCTGCAGTCAAAACCATCATGCAATCAAGTGTTTTAATATTGTTCGATTATAACTGTCCCTCAATAATAGCTATAAAATAATAGTAAATCCCATAACTATATGACACAATCATTGATAAGTCCCAACGGATGCTCTACACCTATAACTACGTACATTTTTGAAGACAAAATACTGTCTACTAATGTTTATTTTTTATAGCGATTCTTTTTGGGTAACCAATGATAAGGCCTAAGCAATAGCTTAGCAGACTCTTAAAAATAAGCTATTGGTAAGCAATACCTTATCTGACTGGTGCTTAGTTAATTCGTTTTCTTCAAATGTTAACTAACCAAACGATAACACTAAAATAAACTGTATAACGAAATAACAAACAATGTCCTACTTTATACTCAACGTTGCAGCCTCGGCGTCATCACAAAGTATTCTCACCTGTAACAAGCAAAAAGACCGTTGTTAGACACATAAATACTTAAGTGTAACAACATTCAGTACTCTGAAATCAACTTGAGTTTTACCAAAATTGAAAAAATGAATCAAATTATGTCTGCTGAAGACACTTCCCCGCTTTCCTAAACAATACCCGTTTACTTTATTTAACTGAAATCATCGTCCGTGTCATTCACAATTCGATTAAAAGAAACTTTTTATTATTTAAAGATTCTCAAATTAGAAAACAGGAAATGGATTTTTTTCATATATTAATTTTGTGTCAAACTAAATTTATTTGGACTGGATTGGTGTCTCCTTTTTATCAAAATTTGACTCATAAAAATTCCTAGATTAAGCCTTTAACATTTTAAACACCAAAGTAAGCCTCATTTTTTGTTCATACCATTAGCTTTACGAAAGCAAATTTTTAAATATTTAAATGTGTGTTTTTCATCCTTCTATTCAATCATACCATAATGTATCGTGTATTGATGGCAATCTATAAACATGCTTGATACGAAATCATTCTCAATGCTCGACAAATTTTGACAATGTTTACAACGACCAGTGAACCCAATGACATTTCTCGTGTCAACAATCCCCGCCATCTTAACTCATTAAAAACCGGAAAAGTCAGCAACCGAGATGCTGCGAATTGCTTCAAACCGCAGTCAGGAAGGGCTCAGAGCACAGGTGAGGTTATGGGAATGCGGTTCACCTCATCTGGAGAAGTATGGACCATGCGGACATTCCCATAGAACCGTAAAGTGGAACTCATGGTAGGATTATTTTAATGATGTACAAGTAGCTAATAGCACAGACAAGAGGAAAAAGGGATTTGTTAGTATTATTTAAGTTTTTTAAAACACTTATTCCCGTGTCTGGGCTAATAGAAACCATGTAACATCATCTATAAATTGAGGTTGTTAATTAATGTGTACAGTTTGTTTGAAAAATTTGTGAATTTATTTTAGGAAACTATTATTTATTTTTTATGGTAATTGGTATAGAGGACTTTTAAATTTTTACTTCAGTATTAAAGTCAATTTTTAACTCGTTTCATTTAAGTTTAGTTAATGTTATAATAGTTGTCAATAAAATGTTCACAGGGGGACTGAAACACTCGCACGAATAAACAAGCACAAGATTAGGTAGGCCTATCGGTTATTCAATTTTATGACTATAATTAGCCTACTATAAACTTGGTCTTTAGAAAAATAATCCCAAAAAGCCTTATTACTTTTTAAAATAAAGTATTGAGGAGAATTTTTGAACCAATAAAAGACGGAGACTCGTGGAGAATAAGAAAAATAGGGAGTTGAAGAAATTATATATTGGCGGAAGTGGTAAAGAGTAGAAGTTTGAGGTGGCTGGGCCACATTCAACGCAGAGGTGAGAGAGAGAGATAATAAAGCAAGTGATAAGAGGTACTCCGGAGGGCAGGAGACCATTGGGAAGACTAAGGGTCCCATGGGCGGACGAGGGGAAGCAGTCGAAGCAGATCTGGAGCTGGCAGAAGAAAGAGGGTCCTGGAGGCACATGGTTGGCCAGGCCAAAGACTGCTTAAGTATGCAATGGCCACAGGAGTAAGTAAATATTACTATAAACGTATGAGCACCAATCTTATACGGGATAACGGAGGATCTATATTGTGGTGACCCAAAATCAGTAACCAACTAAACGATTGGTAGTCACGCTGATGCACAAAATCATGCTCTATTTTGCTGAAGCGTTCTAAAGTCAATCAATAATACTAATTGTCAATAATTTCCCAATTAAAGGCCTTATAAAAAATAGGCAAATAGGTTTTGTGCGACACAACCCAGTCAGAAGATAATCGTAGAATAACTCTACGAATACGGACAGAACCGAAAGAACGCTAAGAAAATATCGCCCTCGATTAAAAATAATCAGAATTAATTCGAACCGCTGTAAATTCCACTAAATGGGCCAACACGGAATAGTAAACAGCGCCGTATTTCTACACTAAGACTGAAACACGGCAACACGACCGGCTCATTTGCATGCTGTAATCCTGAGAAGCGGTCATCCTACAATACTGGAGACTAGAGTGAGCGGTAGACTCAGATAATCTCACCGACCTCCAATAAAATACGTTGATTTAACACCAAATTGGAACTGGTTTCGTCCGATAAATCGTTGCCAATCATAGCAAACGATGCGGTAATTTATGGATAAACCGGTTGTTTCTTCCGCGTCCGACCGAATCTCAACTGCATACCGATATTTGTCTTGGAGTCTTCCAAGATTTATTGGAATCAGCTATGTGTTGAGAGGGATTTACCGTCACGATTAAACTTGGCACTTAAGTTTATTTTTCGAAGGTCAAGTGTGATATAGGAAACCTGCAACTACTTAGTCATAAGTAGGTATGGATGAATAAGTAATAGTATTACCGTGAAAACACTCTTTGACTTATGCAGGCAAATAGGATTTTCTACAATAGATATTGTAAATGTAAGTGTTACAGTTAGCGCTAACGACCCATGAGATGAACACATAGAGATTAGAAGGAGATGAAAAACAAGATTAATAGAGTAGAGGGTTAAATAATTATTATAGACCAACAACATAAATACTGTAGTTATAAATAACTTGTATGAGCCATCAAAATAGTGTTTTTAACAGTTGGTTTTTGTAAAATCTGTATATTAATCTGTACGAACTAAAACCAATTATTTACAAAATCGATTCTTCAGACCACTTAGTGCACTTAGATGCACTTGGTGGTCAAAATTTCACGTCGTTACCAAAACTAAAATATTGCAATGCATCCGCTCTAGTGAAATTACTCAATTACCTTTTACGGCAAAATTGAAACACCTTCGTGTGCGGCCAACACATTAATCACATTCGGCTCCGAAACACAGCAACCTGTTCCGCCGACGAACCTGTTATTTTTCACCGGTACACTTGACGAAGAACCTTGTACGAATCGACATAAGATGCGGAAAAATACACGTAACATATTAGTGAGGAAATAAAACTTGTGTAGAATGCGGTGTTGCCACATCGAGACGACATAGCGATATAACTACTGCATAAACCACCGTAGTGCTAATGTGTGAGAAGCTTCAAGGTTGCATGGAAGTCCGTGTAACAAACATTACTAATTAGTCATTTGATGTTAATGAATGTAATGTTAATGAATGAGTTAAACACGAATTACTTTACGAAAGGGTGTTATTTTGTGGAATAAACAACAAATGCGTACATGCAACTGGAAAATATGTAGGGTTTTATAAGTAATGATTACTTTTACATCAGTTTAAAAACTGTAACATACAATCCAGTTATTTAAACATTATATAAGTAGTAACCTCAATTGATTAAATTAAAAGAATTCCCTAATAGCTTGATTTCTCAAAACTATTTATAACTATAGCTCATTTGGAAATACTTAATTGATATGGGTCAACGTCTACTAGTCACTTCCATAACATACCTACTGCTTGTTACATGTATTATTTACCCAACATCGTGTGCAGACTTGTTCATTACTTTTATACTGCATATAAGTACAGTATACTGTATATCAGTACAGTACGAGAAACCCATCTCGTAACACATACTTACAACCTTCTCGTAAACAGTGTGTTTATGTGTTCTACTCCTTATCCGTGTCATGTACTACTTACTGTATTTCAGAATTTTTTCTTCTGGTATTTTCTGATTATCTAGTTTTAGCTGGTGGGGTTTTCGTATGCTGTTTTTCAAATGAGGACAAGATACTATTTCAATTATGAAATTTTGGGGGTGTTTTACTAATCGTAATGGAAAATACCCGCAATAATCCTCTAAATAAGTTGAACCACAGACAAGGGAAACAGTTTAACTCACCATTACCAAAAATTAGCTCCAAACAAAGTATATAATTGCACAGCTATAAATGCATAGCTAGAGATCTAAAGGTATCTCTTCCAGTTTATAAACGTTCGGTAAGCAGTTCTGTCGGAGATTGGGCTCGATCAGTCTGAATTGATTCAGCTTCCCCAAACACGCCTAAGGTACTCATACAAGTCTTGTACCACATTACGGACGAGTATCACGTAGTCTGAGACACTTATCGGTTCAGTATACAATACCTAACAATAATTATACACAAGTACACCAAACAATATTTAGCGTACATATATCAGTAACTGCAACTCCATTCACTCGACTACCTTTTATTTAGCATTAACTGTTCCTGTAGCTGTCTCATAGCTTAGTTGTAAATAGTATTTTGATTAATTTAGTTTTAATTTTTAAGAATATTTCTAATTTGTAATAGAGCTCGTCCCGCGCACAGGTCTTTTACGGCCTATGCGGGACTATTGTTCGTATTTTGTATATGTATATATTGTAAATTTTATTTGGAAATAAAGCAGATTTTGATTTGATTTGAATTGATTCAGCTTCCCCAAACACGCCTAAGGTACTCATACAAGTCTTGTGCCACATTACGGACGAGTATCACGTACCACGTATAGCAATGTACCGTACACGTCGGAGGCCTACGGCCCATGCACAGGCCTAAGGCCAACTTAGATTACAGTCTTTGTCAGTGCCGCAGTTCAGTATGCGCGCCGTGAACTAACGTTATTGCTGGTCTTTCGGCCACCTCAATTACCAGGGCGCTGACCTAGCGGCTTCCGAACTGTAGGCCGGAGTATGACACGCAAGGAACAGATAACTTAGTAATTACTACTAGTGTACATGTTGCTCGAATTCGAGCAATTGCAAAGTATTACAGGAGTTATTTCAAAACGAATAACAGTCATATTTATAATGAGTTTAAAAGAGTCAACTCAAAGATTACTGGTGTGTAACTCAGACCATGTTTATCTTCGTTATTGATAAACCTAAAGCATTCCGGCCGGTTTTCTCCTTCTCAAAATGCCTAGCTGTACAGGCAACACAGGTCATTAATAGAGGGCCAATTGAGAACAAAAAGTCGTTTTGGGGTAGTGTTAGGGCGCATTTGTAACCTAATAGTTGAGATTGTCCAGGGTCAGGTGCTGACTGTGATGAGTTAAGCCTATTACCATTGACTATATATACCTATATAGTTAATTTACGGTATACATAGTATACATAGCCTGTAGGTATATATAGTCAATGCTATTACGCGCCACTGTTCCGTAGCTGCGGTCGTTATCACGATTACGCCTCCTGTCTATGTTTCGTTGTCGTCGCGTCGGAGGCATTTAAAAGAAAAAAACAACAAATAAACAAATTATAGCTACACAAAACAACAATAAATGCACAAATTTAAGTTACGATACAACCATACTAACACTATCCATCTTGGGCACAGACAATATAATACTCTGGGGGCATCGATCTCTAGCTGTAGTAATAATAGAGATCGATGTCTGGGGGTTATGTTTACACAAACTCAAATAGTGTACTCAATGCGTTTCATTGAATTTAAAAATAAATAAAAGCAATTAAATTATACAGCTGATCAAAATGTAAACAATTATGTTCTTCATAAGGATAACATGGGAACTTTCAAAGCCACTGGGGCAGAGCCCAAGGGAATTTTTCAAAAATGTGGCCAGTTTGCAAATCTACGCGATACGCTCTTTACAATGAGACGTCAATGGATAAAATCGGTTAAGAAATGGCGGAGGAGTTCAACCGACAAAGTTTCATTCCAATGAGACGTCAATGGATAAAATCGGTTAAAGAAATGGCGGAGGAGTTCAACCGACAAAGTTTCATGTAGCGTATTAGTTATATAGGCTAGATAGTTGTAAAACTTAACGCATTCTCATTTCATCCCAGCAACTCTTTGACTGTCTTTGATAATTTCGCTGGTATTTAATTCTGTGAAAACTCATCTTCTACTCATTTTCACTTTAAAATACTCAGCCTGAGGCGACATAAAAATCTAATCTAATGTAATGTTGTATGATAATATGACAGTATAATCTTCGTGTGAATCGCGTGCTGGGTGTGACAAGATGAGGCTATATAGTCCCGATCGCAGGATAGGTTATTTTAAGGACCTGAAGTATATGATTATGCAAATTATGACTTGATGGAAATCAAAGCCCAAATCCACTACGATCTGTGTCAGTAAAACTTGTATTTACTAAATCAAACCACTTAGGTGGCTTAGCCTAATGAATAAATTAAATCAGTCCTACAAATTACGAGGTTTCCGATGTTTCCTGACTAGCAAGTGATCGCAAAGATATTTCGGTATTTGCCACATGACTCTATTCACAAATCACTGTCAGCTGATGCCCAATGAAACGCCGACAATGGCCAATAAATCTACATCAACCAACGGCGAAGAAAGTGAATTCCTGAGGAAAGCGATGTCCGTAGTCATGACCTTCCTCAAGCGAACCAGATGTGTAGTGCGCCACCATTCGACGATTTCGTCTGATTGGTTTTAAACATTGCTACAACGGAGGTGGAGTTTTTCTTTGTTGTGTCACGTTGTGTGGATTTATACATTTTATATGAAATGTCGTCAAGGGGTACACGAGATCTAGGGAATGCTCGAAAACAAGTCGACGCGTCGCAAGGATCCAGATATTGTTCTGAAGGTAACTCCGAAAGGTTCGAAACACACAGCAGTGACAGCAAACCAAGTTTAAGCCCATCAGTTTCCTCCCCACACTACAGCCTTAGAGGAATAGTACTTAGAGGAGCCATCCGGATCTGCTTGCGAAGTTGCAGACCGTACATTAACATTGTCTGAGACAGCAACAATGCTGAAATTGAAATTTATTCATCAATGAATCCAAAAATGTTACTCATTTTTGATTGTGACGTGGAAGAATATTGGCTCTTGGCAGTAGAGTGTAAAGAATCACCCTCGGTAGCAAGGTCATTGTCGGTGCCGCAGTTCCAGGAAGGTATTGTTATCCTGGCGCCACCATCATCTGACACCTCGGCCATCAACCTCCTGTGTCATCACTTTACAGCACATACTGACACTGTACGTTGTACAACCTGTACTTCTACGGCCCACAGTCCCTACAACGCGTACACCAGCAGTTTTATTTAAATCATCGATGTAAAGTTATTATACATCGATGATTTAAATAAGGTGGCATGTTTTACGTTAGTTTATGAGAACACTGAACCAATCCTGTAAGCCGATCTGTTACCAGACAGTTTATCAATTGTCAAATATTTATGATGGGGATGCCACTATGTTCGTATTTTAAGCAAAATATGAGTTAAGGATGAGTGTAGGATGGGATCAGTAGACTAAATGTAAAAAGGTTACGTGAGGCGCTTATTTACAATATCACAAACCCAATAAATAAAATAACCTCCATAGACTATAATCCATTACTGGAAGAAACCTTTAGAAACGAATTATCTTACAACGAAACATAATCTTACTTCCTCACATATTGCTTTATATATAGACTCGCCTTTGGCTTAGGCCCCCTAACTGTTAGTCGTCATTGGTAGAAAGTTAGTTGTCCTATGAAAATCTTTTAAAACGAAGACTATAACTGTGATAGATTTATAGTAATTACAAGGATGAAAGAAAGTGGTTTGAGAACTGTTGGGGGTCTAATTATTAGTTGAGGGGGGTGGGAACATATATTAAAATGCTAAATTCCTTAATGAGTGGCAGTTGACCTTTAAAAATTTAATGCTTGGAAAAAAAGATTTAGATTCTTTTGAAAACCCGCCATTTTAATTTTTTTCTAAAGGGTGTAAAGCTTTGATATGTCTTTTAAGATTTTCCTTCGAAATCGGAAGTATTAAAAATCCAAAAAATAATATTTAAAAAATTAAAACACCTCAAAATTCCAGGAATTTCCTAAAACACCCTGACCATGAATATTCTTGAAAATCTTTGTTGGAACAGTTTTTGAGTTATGGAAGTAAAAAAAGTCACAATTACAGCGTAGAATGTTAAGAATGCAGGGAAATCTGCCAAAAACTCTGTAACACTGTTAACATTTCCATAAAATACATAGACTCAACGATTGTGGACATTGACAACTCCTCCGATGCATATCGTGCCAGGTTTGCAAGGTTACATACGGCGCACGATGAAGACAATCATTACTCCAACGGCAATATAGCTATGTAAACCAGTTGTTAATGAGACGATAAACCTATATCACACGCACTCTGTTATCACCGTTTACAACTTCCTAGACGCCGAGAGGAATGCATTTATCACCAACAAGCGAGAAGAGCTGAGGTGCGGAACTAAACTGCAGGTTTATTAGCAGCTGAGCCACAACATGTGGCTGGTGATAAGGTGACAGTGATAAGCACACGAGGGGTGATAACATGTGCCTCGCCTGTATCTGTAGTGCTTGGCAGGGCAGTTAGCAATTGGGACAAAAATGTTAGCGAAACAATGTTACAGCTTCGGTGGTTGAAAATAGTCTTGAAGAGGTAGGGACTGAAGCAGTGATATTTATTAAATGTCTGCACCTGAACATATAAAAATCTGAACATGAACGGTGTGAGGTATGTAAAATTTTATTTTTACTGCGCGTCAGACAACAAAGGATTGAGAAAACAGATCAAATTATTTGGTATTAAGCCCAAAGTTTTGCATACCGTTTTACCATAATGACATAATTATAATGTATCATTACACTATTTCAAGTAGTACGTTAGGTCTTCAAAACTTTATTTAATCATTGGATTTTGAGGAATCCAAAAATAACAAAAGTTTTGAAGTAGGCTATGGTTTAAAGTTGCAGAACATGTTATTAAAAATAAAATAAAAAATATCGAATTTTTTCCTGCGAAAACAGTCTCTGTCCAAAAACTATTCAAATTGATAAATCTCCATGTCCAATCAACGTACGTTTGGTACAAGTGTTGCAACTAGTTGCATCATTTCACTACCCAACTCCACTATGAGGTAAAGTAGCACAATAGCCGTATCTTATCTAGAATAATCATCTACTAAGAATAATCAGGCCGTCTCTTTGCTCTGGACATACCTTACAACCCTGGAAAACGACCTATTCTCAGCGTTAAAAAACTGTCTACGGCCTACGGTTAATAAAACGTTTACATAGAAGGGCATAGTTCTGGTAACAAGGGACAACTAGGTCAATAAAGAGGTGGATATTTTCGCGCATAATTTGACCATCTGGCGGGGAATGATCTAGTCGTCGTGCCGAGAGCGGGACTTTCTAGCTCGGCAAATAACACCAACACTCTCCTTTGTGTGCGCTGATAGCACGCGAGATAGCGAAAATAAATATAAACTTGTACATCAAGGCTTGAGCGTTCTCAGCATTATGTGGCGAGAGATGTTATCCCGCTTGAAATCAGTTGAATATAGTCCTACTACATTGACAGCTCAAAACTCAAACCATAGATGGAGTAATATAATCATATCATATAGTAATATCATATAGTAATATAATCATCATTTGACCTTTCATGGTCAAACTGTGTCTTTGTATAGAAACCTGGCTGATAGGAACAATTACGAATGCCAATGTCTTGATCACTTACGATAATATTCAACTAAAGATGGTACAGGTAAAAATCGACCGAATTTACATTTTATAGTTTAAACTTTGTAATGCTGTAGTGTAAAGAACGTTTTATTAAGGATGTATGTATTACGCAAAGTACATGTTTGTTTCTGTGTGGTTGTTACGTCACTGTAATAACTACAGAAGTAGCAGTACAATAAAGAGATTTTTTTCTAAACTGATTTTAAATTTTTAATGTAAAATATGTGATATACACAATATCCATGCGTTTAAAAGTACAATTTTGACAAACAAATTACACTTTGTAAGAAGATCACAAAAAAAACAGGTCAATTTAACTAATTAATAGCTAACAGTAGTTAGGGTTGTACAGAGTTTTACCACAAAAATGTTCAATTTCCCACAGTTATCAACATTGTACTATAGTTAGGTATCGTATTTAGACTTTGAATTGCTAGCGCGTGTAGACAGTTTATTTGTATTCCAATGTACCTCGTACAACTGTCCAATACACAAAACCTGTCAGAAGAATCACCTACATCTGTATCGCTGACAGTTTAATGTCCACAGTTGTAAAGTGAAGGTAAAATTGGTGATTGAGTAACCGACCACTCCTCAGTGCTCATTGCTCAATTCTACCGATCACTTAGCACTTGCTGAGGGGGATCCGACCACAAGACTTTCTTCCGCTTAGCAGACACTTCATGTGGTGGCCTGGAGCTGGTGTAAAGGGTTATTGTTTGTGGCGAATTCGAAAAAGTGGACAGGAGTGAAATTGGCCGGTGGTTATCTAATGCAGGTTCACCATCCGCTTTTGATTTCGTGGTCGGCGGTCGCTGAAAATCATTGATAATGTGAAAATTCACTCTTATCTAAAGATCACGTTAAAATAACATTTTCGACTAAAGAGGTTATAAATGTTTCCAATGGATGAAACCGCTAATTTCAGCTAATCCCAGTAGTTTCCATGTCATGGTCAAAGAATTATAGGTTATCTCTTTTAAAACATTTTGCAGCTTTGAAAAAATGAATCTCAATCTACATATAATTAATGGCTTTCGAAAATGAGACTCAAACCTAAACAACCCTTCACCTATCACATCGCATACAAGTAAGAAATTAATCAACAAAACGCATAAAATGAAATTTCCAGGAAAAGTGGGTGGTGCGGGAAATGACTGCGCGTGTTTACCAAGAATGAATCACTGGAGTATCGCGCAATTTTACCTTCACTGGTTTTCCAGAACGGCCCAGGTTGGAAATGCCCATTGGACTCACTCATAAAATCACGGGCTTTTCTACATTTTATAGGCCCAGCTGTTCAATACAGCCCCCAGCATAGTGACGTCATCACTCAGTGCTTGATAACCGCAGATAATTCTCCCTCCTGCTGATTACGTCAAACACATGTTCACAGATACGATGCGAATTAGCTACTCATACGTTTATAATAAAACAGTGTAAAATGTTCTAATTTGAAATATTCAGGATTTATTTATTTTTTATTTTTTTGAAAAAAAAAGCCAAATAATTTGATGAATTGGTACAAGTGTGTTATTTGAAAATACGAATGATTTGAAAACATGTTCTAGAAACCCAAAATCGAATGAAATAGTAGGTAGCTAAATGCCGGCAGAATAACAGGTGACTTTAAGTATTTTGGATACAATTAAGCAATCAATGCTACTTTTTCGCGGAACACAGTGATCTTTTCCGAAAATTCGAGAACAGCAATTACAACCATCTTAATTGCACAATCAAGGTAAATAAGGTAGAATTACATCCATCTGTATAATTACTCGTCCAGAAGATTTCCCCTAGCTACCAAAAAGACTGGAATTTCTTGTAACCGATGTTGGTAATTATCGACCAATCGCTGTTATTTGGCTGTCGTCGCTACGATCATTTGAAGACTGCCAACAATTAAAGTAACAACTTTCACCCCGGAAGTTTTGTGATGTTTCGTCGGCGTTTAAAATTTAGCGAATGGTTTCGTCTGCTCCTACAAATATAAGCTTTCTTAAGCATTGCCATTTTCGTTTGAAACAGTTTTAAAAACTTGTACAATTTGGAATTATTCGATTGGGTAGTACATACAATTAATTAGTCATGAGTTCGTTGAGTGCAAAGCATATAAGAAATCTCTTCGTCAATTTCCTTGTATTGTATGATGATAACTTCTTCTATTGTAATAGGTTACGTACCTTGACGTCCACAATTCCTTAGTCGGTGTCTGTTGACTATAGTTTCGACTACTACGTAGTCATTATCAAAAACAGAACGTTAAAATAATTACATTCGTTGAATGTCGTCAAATCTTGAATATATCAAACACACAAACAAACATAACACGAACACGGTAGACATTTAACATAATTGGCCGGCCGGCACACGTCACTGAACTGGTCGACGACGACTGACTATTTACCCCACTCCATTTCGTTTATCAGCTGTGCCTCCAGGACTCGTGTTGCCAACATAATTGTTACCAAAGTGATCTAAGACTGTATTGAATAGTTTGTTTGAACCATAATTAAGTTTTTCATTGAGCATGTTGTACGGGTCGGATTTCGTGGCTTTGTATATTTCGAACTCTTCGAGGGTGTCTAGCATGTTCGAGTTCGAAATATACAAAGCCACGAAATCCGACCCGTACAACATGCTCAATGAAAAACTTAATTATGGTTCAAACAAACTATTCAATACAGTCTTAGATCACTTTGGTAACAATTATGTTGGCAACACGAGTCCTGGAGGCACAGCTGATAAACGAAATGGAGTGGGGTAAATAGTCAGTCGTCGTCGACCAGTTCAGTGACGTGTGCCGGCCGGCCAATTATGTTAAATGTCTACCGTGTTCGTGTTATGTTTGTTTGTGTGTTTGATATATTCAAGATTTGACGACATTCAAGGAATGTAATTATTTTAACGTTCTGTTTTTGATAATGACTACGTAGTAGTCGAAACTATAGTCAACAGACACCGACTAAGGAATTGTGGACGTCAAGGTACGTAACCTATTATAATTGATTACCAATTCCGGAAGGCTTCAACATGAATAAATTCTTCTATTGGTTGTTTAAGACCATTCCCATACAAGTAATTCGGTCTATTGCCGTTCAATGTTCAATAACCGTTAGGGCAACGTTTGGTAGCAGGGTTTTCTCATAAAGCTTTTACCACCAGATTTGTGTATTTTCGCCATTATGACTCTTAGTGAAGATATAGGAACTGTCCAGCAATCGGTATTGTTAAACAACTTACAGTATCACCAGTAGTAAAAGTTATATTGCACAAGTCCCATTCCAAGACTTCCTCACTTCCAAATTAAGTACTGTAATAATAATACTTTCTGTGTTCCACTTCTCTTCAGCTTTGTCGGCACGTTGAAATTCAAATGTCACTTGGGTCTGTTACACGCTCTCACTGCCATTGTCAAGCCACTGGGACACTTGACAATCCTGAGGTCCAGTGTCTTCTGAAATGTCTTTGTCCCATCAGTAGAGAAAGTGACAGTAGGTCACTAGACAACACACGACCCCGTCTATCCAAGACGGACCTCTCAATATTACCTGGTATGGAGTGATAGTTACCTCATCTTACTATCAAGCATATGGCGCCGCATGCGACGTAACCATTCATCGAATGGAAATTCCAATTAAATTAGAGTGTTTTCTATTATCTTTCTTCTCCTTTACCCTATAAAAATACTATATAGCTTATGGCAAGTCAATCCAAAAATAAAATTTGTGCTCCATTATGTGAGGAAGTCTCTGTTTTAAAACTTATAGTCCGGCAGCCAAATGAGGATTTTGTCCCTAACCTGGTTTTGTTCTATTAAGTTTTTTTTATTGTTGTTTTGAGTTATATAGGGTATGTAGACCATAAAACCACCGGGTACTTTTTTGGTACCCTTGGGCAATAGCCGCCATCTTGGAAAATGGCGGAAAACGTAATTTGCAGTGTAAGCTTTTACTTAAAACTATGTTATGAAAATACCATGCTATCTACAGCAGTGCAAACACCTTTAAAATACTCACAGTGAAATTCCATGCAGGAAAATATCATATTTTAATTATATATTGTGGGTTTTAAGGCCAGTATTTATTTTTAAAGTTAATAATTTAGATAAACAATATGTTCCATCCCTACTTTTTTCAACTTTGTGCTAAAATCTCTGGAAAAAGGCCATGGTACATGTTCCAAAAGTTTTAGAAATTGAAATTGTGCATCCAATGCACCTATAGGGATCTTTGTTGGATCAAGGATAACGTCACAACAAAGCGTAAAAAATATCTTTATTATTTTTCTATGATAAAGAGGGGTATCTAATAAATGAAAATAATTTATATAATTCTTCCTAAGAATATTCTGTTGATCTTTTCTACTGTTTTTGGTATCAAAATTCTCGATAAACCAACGCTTTTCATGTACGCTAATTATAATTCAAATCTCAGGATGTTTAATAAGCTAGTTATGAAGTAATTTTAATTATAAAAAAGTCTCATCAAAGCCTTATATCGTTAGTGATTATTATGTTATGTGTAATGTTTTCATATGAAAACAGTCGATACAAGTACTGGCTTTCATGGGACATATTGGTTATTGGGTTTCAAAAAGTTTGAGCTACTATCAATCAATAAAAATATTTTTTTTGCAATTTGTTGATTTGTAAATTGGGAATAGTACGCCGGCAGAGCCAAAAAGGGAATTTTCCATGAATCTTGTTTTGTTCTATTACGTTTTTTTTATTGTTGATATTTAATTTTGATAGTATTTATATGCAGAAAATAGCGGGTACTTACAAAGTATGGCCAACTTCTAGAATTTGAGATAATAATTGTCCATATTAATAAATAATACGATTAATTTAAAACATGGTAATTAAGCTATAAACTATGCGTTTTTAGTTCGAATATCATTAAATTTAGTATAAAACCTCGTTATAATGTTACTCTTAAATTTACCAGATATTAGCCATATCACTACCTATATATTTTATTTGTGTAAAATTGTAACTTACATAATAGGCCTACATGTAAAAATAAGTTGTTAATAGCGTTTCAGTAACCTTAGTGACTATTAGCGAATTTCTCTATAGGGAAGTAGCCATTACCGTAGGTCTAAAGGTAAGACCTAGGCCCTGGACCGATTTACTTTTTTCATTTTGATGTCCACAGAGGCCAAAAAAACTATTCGTTCAAATTTTTATATATGTATATTTATATAGAGAGAGAAAATTTAAAAAGTAGTTAATTTAAAATTCCCATGTTATTCTTATGGAGAATATTGTAAAATGTTGTAGTTGGCTTGTTTTGGATATATTTTGATCAAACTTGGCAGGTTTATTTAATTTTATACTAAGCTATTAATATTGTAATAAAAAAACGTTTCCCTGTAGCAGCAAACCTAGGTACCCGTTAACATAAATGTTAATGTAATAGATTAATTAAAAATTAATTAATGGCAAATGAAAATTCGCTTAGTTGGCAGGTTTGCTGCAGCAGGGGTAGTAACTCATTATTCTACATTGGCGTAGTCTTCACTGTCGTCTTGAGTTTGTATTTTTCTATTTAAACAGGTAGTATATCCACAATGACAAAATACTATGCAAGGTAAGCCTGAGCTCAAGCAACTACATCTTTTTCAATTCTGTTCAAAGTTGTATATAAAACACAACAATAAAAACAAACTTGATAGGAATCGACCAGGTTCTGAGTTTACCCATAGCATACTAAGGTTTCCTTCACCAAAATGAATAACACAGCTCATTTAGAGCTTGAGATATGGATCTTTAATCAAAGACAGTCTTTAAAAATTGAAAACCTAATGTTAGTTAGAGGTCTACAATTCACCTTAGACTCTACATATTTAAATGAAAATTGTCTCAAATGAAAGTTTTAAGTTGACCTAGTGTTTTTAGACCAGAACGAAAAACATAGTATACATAGCAGCTGAGAAATATGTCTTTAAATACAGAAGAAAGTTAAGAAAAAACAACTTTTATTCTACGTTTAAGCTTATAACTCTCGCCCCAAACACCTCAGATTCCAATAAATAATAGCTCAAAAGAACCTCATTAGCTCACTGAGTATTCCCATGCCACAACATACAATATCACGTAAAAATAACTCGAGACACAATCATTAACTAAACATAAATTGTAAAAAAAAAATCAAATCTTTTGTTGTTTGGGGTTCCACAACTCATATTCAACTCAACCGATTTTAATAGTCAATGGCTTAAATTAAAGCCAGTACTCACTGAGTATTTCTAGTATATAACATTTCATGTATCGTAATTATAACTGGAGATAATATCTTTAATTAAAGACAAATCATGGAAAAACTAAAATGTTAGTTGGTTAAAGTTCTATAAATCCCCTCAAACCCCATAGATTTGAATGACCAATGCCTCAAATGAAAGCCATTAGTTCGCTGAGTATTTTATTATAAAAAAATATAACATCCCATAATAAGTACTCGAGGTAACAATCTTTTTTTGTCAAAGAAAATTATACAACCATTAAAATCTTTGTTGGTTGAAGTCTTGTAATTCACCTCCGGCTCGTTCGATTTCAGTGATCTACATGTCAAATGGAAACCAGTTGTATACTGAGTGTTTTATTGCAATACATACAACATCTAATAATAATACCTCAGCGGGTTGATCAAAATTTAAACTTTTCCTTTTGAAAAAAATATTGTTTCTTTAGAGTGGAGATGAATAGATCGGCCTTAAAGTCCTTAAATATAAATAGTTAATAGTTCAAAATAAATTTGGTCATTTTTCAAACATTTTATTACCAAAAAATAGCCAGAGAGAAGTAACGGATGGTCTCAGGTAAGATGTTAAAATTTATTTGAACATATAAAATATCCTTATTTTTGATTGAAAAAAAAAAATATTTTCTAACGCTTTGTTCTAGCGTTACCCTTGGTCCAAAAAAGCATCCAATAGATGTATTCGATGCCAAATTTAAAGCTCTACAATCTTTATAATATATATTATGGTCATAGTTTGAGTAATTAAGGCGTAAAATTTAAATAAAAAGAAATATGTCATTATGTTTTTATAAATTATAAACTTTGAAAAGTAATACTGACCTTGAAACAAATTATATATATTTAATATATGGTATTTTTGAGTAGGAAATTTAACCATAAACATTTGAAAATAACTTACATTGCTCTAGCTTAAATAGTTTTTTAATTACATTGGTTTAAGTAAAAGCTTACACAGTAATTTACGTTTCCCGCCATTTTCCAAGATGGCGGCTGTTGCCCAAGGGTACCAAAAAAGTACCCGGTGGTTTTAGGGTCTACTTACCCTAGGTATCACATATCAACAATAAAAAAAACTTAATAGGACAAAACCAGGTTCGGGTCAATTCTGCCGGACTATTAATACTTTTTTCATTTGTGCTACAGAAATATTTAATTGGGAGGTTCGCCTTAGTTAATAATTTGGATATCACCAGCTTAGACGAATCGAGCAGATATAAATTGTTGCATTGACCTAAAGGTATATGTGTATTTGTAGCAATATCCGTTAAGTTAAAAATATATTCGAATACAAGTAGGCCTATATTATATCATTTTAAGAAAGAATCGCATACTGTTAGGCCTACACAATTAGACAGAAGGCTAGTTAATTAGACAGTAAAATACTTTCTACCTTCCCACTTTCAAAGACAGACTAGGGAACAAAAGTTTTAACTAAACCAAGTCAATTCACTCCAGTCAAGAACAAATCGATAAATTCATATAATCAATCACTCACACGTGTAAACTGAATAATCTCAGTCTCGTTAATGTAGCTTTGAATAAATCTGGCAATTATCATATCGTTTGACTCATTTGCATCTGAAGCGCGAAACAAACAGCCTGACTTGATGAAGACGAATGAGCGTCCAAGTGGCGGCTCGTGATCTGTCATAATCAAGCCGACCAATCAGGAGCTGCGGTCACGCGTGCGATGCATTCTGGGAGCTGCGGTCACACGCGCGGTGCATTCTGGGAGCCACACGCGAGCAGCAGGACCAGACGAACAAATTACCCAAAAATACCGTCCTGGGTTATTACTAGGCGGCGAGCTCACTGAAATCACTTATAGTGACCGTTGTTGTTCAGAAAGAAGAAGGTATGGGTTAGTAGCATTCCTCACGATCTGGTACCCTTTAAAGTTTCTTATAAGTTTTGGTTAATCATCATAAGTTACTGTAGAAATATCCATTATGTTATAAATATTGCAACTTTTCCATAGGAATGGTCGATCTGCAAGTGGTATTTCTATATGGTAGTAGCAGATCCTGAGAAAAGTCAGGAAATGTATGATGGTGAGAAACAGGAACAAGCTCTCCTTAATCTTTTGGATTTTAATGAATAGGTCCTTACCTATTCCTACTGATCCTACTGGTCTTGGTTAGTAACAATAACAAGACAAATCTATACAAGGCGTCTCATCTTACTCGATTCCGCAATGATGGCTGCATTCCATCTTAATTGATAATGTAATATGGTAATGTAATATAACATAGATTAAATTAAAAATTAAATTTGTGTATGGATTTTTTTTTATGACGGGTTTTAATTCAAATAAATATGCCAATAGAAGCATAATTTGACTATCTCAGCTACTTCTACGTTCACCGTACATTGCATCAACAATGTGTAACGCACCAACACGTGTGTTAGTTTAGTACGTGTTAGTTTCTACACAACAGAAGCAACATTCTGTATAACTGTAGGTCATAAACAGCTGAGTGGTGCAGGCAATGTGTATAAACAAGGGTATAGTTCAACCACCCCACACGTTATACACTATAGCCCTACACTTGGCACAACAAGACGTCTGGGGCTGGGGCCCGCAATGCGACATGACTTTGCGCAGTAATAAAGTACAACATCAATTTGAAATGCTACTCCCTTTTATAAATCTGATAATAGCACACAATAAAGAGTATCCAGCTTTACCCGTATTTGTAACGGAATTTACACTTACAAGTCTTATAAATTTACTAAAAAACCGCTAGTAGTAATAATCTAGTTAAGTAGGCCTATAACCAATAAATTAATCTAATTATTATTAAGTATTTGTACGAAATATGTTATTGATTTTTTGACTGTGTGACAATAAAAAAAAGGAACAGTTGATAATATATGTAAAGACTGAAGAGTGAAGAAAACGGTGGGTTTTACTCTTTTCCTGGTAAGCAATAAATAAAATATTTTCTCATGATCATTAAGAATATATTTGAAACTTTCTACTACACTTATTGAGTCGGGGTTCTTAAATTGGGGACAGTGACTTATACAAAAATAGAGAATCAAGGGTTATATTTAAAGTACCAAACACAACACACCTAAAAATACAGCCAAATCACTGAGAAATATTATGTTTGAAATGTTTAGATAATAGGTTGCCAGTTAAACCAGTTATGTGGAATTTCTGAGAATGGTCCTTTGCAGGAAATTCTTGTGTTTATTCTAAACTTTCTGGTCTCTAAAAAGATTTAGTTTATTTATTGGGTAGAAACAACGCAATAACTCAACAATTCATCCCACCTTTTCGTGCCAGTTTTTGTAAGATTATATTATGTTAAAATAAACTATGTATTGATTTGTCGGCGACATTATACAGATTTCCTTCAATAAATGTTATAACCCGTATATAATATTGTGTTCAAACCATTAATGGCGGTAATGTTTTTAACCCACACATGAACATTACAATGGCAATTTATTACACAATTTACCCACCCACGTGCTAACAATACAACATTACGTACAATTACCGTGTTAAGTCCGCACTTTATTGTGATTCTGAATGTCAGCTGGACCGTAAAGTGTGCGCATGCGCAAGGCCGACCGGTGACGTCATAGTGACATCATCACCGCGCACGCGTGACTGGACATGTACAGATTGTGCGCATAATTATATACCTGGCACTGCGCCGTCTGCACCTGTAGCTCAGTCTGCTCAGGTGTAGACAGAACTTTGACTTATTATGTGCGGTCTGTCTACAATGAATAAATAGACTATTGATTGAAAGAAAACTCCATTTCCATATTTTATAGACAACCCGAGAACAAAACAACCTGCGGAGAAACGAAAAGATCACGTGGTTCGCGCCGGTAGGTATGGCCTACCCTTCAAACCTGCACGGCTCGATATGGCCCATAGTTTTTTTTTTTCTGGTATGTCTATAGTCAGTTTTAATCAAGATCAACGATGTATGCTTCTTGTTTTTATATTCCAGGTCAAACCCAGGTCAAACTGAGAGTACCCAGTGACATTCCCTCCATTCAGGGTGGTGGGGTGTTCAGCTCTGCTAGTGTTGATTAAGTTCATAGATCTTTCACCTGCCTGTAGCTTGTGGTTGTGACTGAGTCCTACCTGTCGTGTACGACTGACATTTTGTGAGGCATATCCTCGACTTTGGAAGTAGCCTCGTCCTGGGAGGTGAAATACCTAGCCCCCAGAGGGGAGGTAAATGCTCCGTGTTGGTATCGGCATTTTCAAGTTGGCCACAGACATGGACGACTGGGCATCGGGTCCCAGTGACATTCCTTTATCCAGGATGGAGGGGTGTTTAGCTCTAGGAGAGATGGAAGTACATCATAATCTCTAACCTACCTGTGTCTGTGGTTCTTTGGGCTTCGGCCTGCTTGTTGTGTGCGACCAGCATTCAGTGGGCAAATCCTCGACTTTGGAAGTAACCTTTCCTGGAGGTGAAAACGGGCAAGTACCCGCAGCTCACGGGGACACTCAAGGTCAACGTAACTTTCCGCAGTGTGAGGGCAACGGTTTGTAGGTACTTATGCAAACCAATCCCTGTCTCTGAGCACGGACGGTATGGTTATCTTGAGTGTGGGGGGTTCTTCCCGGAACCTCAATTGAGTCAAGGGTGTCGCCACCTCTGGTGGATAGGTTCATCCGGGTGGGTCCCACTTCTATACCTGCCTCCTTTTGGGAAACCCTGATGGCCTGGCAGTGATGTTGGGTCTGACGGGCAAACGAAGTAGATCGGGTGCTGGGCCCGAGCCCGCCAGGGGTATCTGGGGATCTATCGCTCTGGTTTCCCAGCAATGGGTAAGGCCTCGATCGGGCAGCGGTGTAAATGGGAGGTTGGGGTTCCCCCCGTCAGCGTGCTGACGGTCCCCTTCCTCCTGGCTATCGATGGCGGGTTCTGCCTGTCAGGGATTAGATAGGTCCCGAGTGTTGCTTGCACTAAATGCGTCGGGGCGCTCTACCATGGACCTCTAGGTCTCGACCTAGTGGAACCCAGGTGGAGTGACGCTTAAACAAGCAGCCGGAATCCCTGGTTAGGATTGAGGGGCAACCCTCCTTCCGAAGGGTCTGCTTCGGCAGCCGGCGAGCCTGATGACCTTAAGTCATCCGCCCATGATGTGCTAAAGGTTGATGCGTAAGCTTCGGCCTACATCATGGGGCCCGGGTATGTCCTAAAGGATAGGTACCGGGTATGCAGTCAGGGGGCTTCGGCTCTCATGACAAAACGAAATGGAAAAATGGAAATTCCAGGTCAAACCGTATTGTAGAGCTGTGTTCGATGCTGACGTTTCTGAGATGTTGCAGACCATTGTCATGATGCAGATTTATTTGGTAGTGAATGTACTACACAAAATCCTCCAGGTTTCCTGTAGTGTCTCCGCAATTGGAGATGCGCCGTGATGCGGCGTCTCGACTGCAACATCTCCCTTGGTTGTTGATCAAAACACTGCTCTACGACGGTACGACACAGTCCGACCCAAAAGAAAACAAGTATGCTTCTTGTAAGAATGAAATGAGACATCGGCTGAGTAAGCTGTAAATTACTTATTTCTGGTGAATAGCCTTACTTGACTAGGTGAAAGGACAATTTGGATGAAATAGCATTTTTACTTGGCTTAAAATACCTACTTTGTATGGTCGCCATTTCATTGAAAAGTATTAAAGTAAAGTAAAAGTAGCCTAAGTAAGTATGTCACTACAGTACCTAGCAAAAACTACGAGGGGGAAATGTAATTTTATTCTGCAGCACATTCTGTAAGAGCATAATTTGATCATGCTCTTTTTAAGACAAATTTTCCACTAATTTATTTATTAAAGAAAGGGAAAATGAAGATGTTTCTATATATGTCTGAAATTTGGCTAAACATCTGACTAACATAGATGGGGTATCTACTCCTACTGTAGTAAGTATATATCAACGTATATATAGAGGTACCCAATGCATATAGGTACTGTAAACACAAGTCCCATTATACTTAAACTCTTCCAGTAAAAGGACAATACAATGCCAACGTTTGTTATTTGAACTCGTAACTAGTAGAGAAATAGGCCGATAAAGTGTAATAGCTATAATTTACTGTTCTTGAACGCATTGTTTCTGAAACGCGCTGCGAGAACTGTACGATAATTAGCACTCGACAATAGGCCGAGGTTGATTCACCTATAAAATACAGTGTAAACGCGTATGTTAGTATAAATTGTATTTGACAACAGACGTTGGTAAGAGGATCATTTTACTTTATAATAGTAAAGTGGTTAAGGTATTGTAAATAAGTAGTTGTTATTGTTGTATGCCTAAACCTAGCGATTGATTATAATTTTTATTCCCGATGATTGTAATTATATATCTCGCAGTTGCAGCTTGAGCAATATCAATTTGCCGCCGTGAACCTGCAGACCGGAAATGAAGGCAATAAGTTCCGGGCGTAACTTTAACGCCCTCTCGGCTCCATCATTTGACACAACACTTGTTGTAATATAACTACCGAGGAAAATCATATTGTTAGTATTTACTTGTTTTACGAATACACGCATTTCCACATAGAAAGTGTCTTTCTCATTAAATTCCGAATAGAATGCGTAAAGATGTGTGTGTCTTTGGTAAAGTTTTAAAATTCACGTTAAACTATCATAGTGGGTCACTAGTATTATTTTGGAGCACTCCTTGTTAAGTATATTAACATAAAGGATTTTTTAAGTCCACAAACAATAATTTCCAAAAAAACAGTGTTAAAGTTTGCGACCCATTATCGTGTACGTACTCAAATAGAGCGCAGGGTACCCTTCAAAGTTTCTTAGGCGATTGATATAGTTTTCAAACGTAAAGAAGCTTAAAACGGGGACACATTGTCATATTGTGTCTGTGACAATGCGCTTTGCGATTTGATTACTTTTGACCCAATAAATTAAATTAAACCTTAGCGCAACTTCTCCCACGATATTTTTTTAAGGTTATCAACCCCTCAATTGACAATTATCATCAATTATCAATCATTGAGATGGGGACGCCACCTAGGTGCGTATTTTAACCCAAATATGAGTGAAGGATGAGTGTAGAATGGTGTGTGATGACCATCATCGATGGTGATGACCTGTGTAGCTTTGTTACTGACTAAGATCAGCGGGCCCAATGATCAGGAACAGCTGGGTCCAGTTTCGAACCATCAAAAAGCTACTGACTTTTCACATGATCGATCCGGCGACCTTTTGATTACTAGGCAAGCACTATAACCACTCAGCTACCCAGCCAACTCCAACAAACTGCCGATTTTGATTGGAAACAAAAGGGAAGAATGACAAAACTACTTACAACCATCCATATGTTTCTACTGTTAGTTCTAGAAATAGCTGATGCTGTATAGAGAGGCGTGGGACAAACGACACAATCTGTTGTAATTAGACTAGTGTTACAAGACTGTCCAGGCTATTTTGGTAAAGTGACTCCAGCCCTGCAGCTGGCACATTACAGCTTACATTGTAATCAAGCGAGGAGCGTAACAAGGACTTGAACCTAAGGGTCTAAAGAATGCCCTTCAGAACATGTTGTAAGATGTCGGTAACATAAGCAGTCGGACTTTTTGTTTGAAATAATTTGCAAAAATATTTTTCATTCTATGGTTATGGTACAACTTGGTCAGGGTTTCTCATGTCATGAGGAGGACGAGGAGGTTGAAACTGTCTCTGGCCACGTTTACCATGTAACCTATCCTTAATGGAACATTGCATTATTTTTAAGTGCTTTAGAGAAGTATGCATTCATTGTTCTGGGTCAGATTTTAACGTTTGAGAAAATGTACGACAAACTCGTCGTTAAAATGTGCAAAATAGAGGATGAGTTTGAATCTGGGTCAAAATATTACTTTACTGTAGTTCGATTGTTATGAAGGACTACTTCACTTAAAATGAACTATTGCTGTAATATAACACTGTTCTTGTTTGATGCAAACTGTACACAATACGTCCCAAACATTGTGTATCAATAATTCATTACGGACATTGTATTCTCTGGATGATAATAAACTGAATTTTCATTTTACTTGCACTTTAGTAAGTGAACTTGGCGCTACAGTAATGTTAGTGCCTGTTGAAAACTAAAAAAAATTACGTCAATTAAAGTAGCTCTACGGTCAGGGTCAACCTGTTTGTTCGTAAAACTATCACAAAACAAATACATCAAACTCACAACAATAATTTGGAGGTGTAGTGTACACAACAGCTTTTTCCAATAGGAAAGATTCGCTAAAAGAATTTTCTATCAAGAATGTAGGCCTATTCATTCATACACAAGTTTTGCGACCAAATATATTCAAAATCTAAACAAAGATACATTATGGGCCAGTTGGACTGCAGCTTTGACGTTGTGTTCAGGGGTTCAGGCTGCAGTTTGTGCCGCTATTGTGCCAGGCTCGTGCCCGTGTACATCTGCCCCTGGCGTCCCTCACAGCTGCACATCCCGTAAATACAACAACTTTACCCGCGCATTTCCCAGAACTGGAACAACGAGATCCTGCCCTTTACACCACCACAGAGCAAATAGGTTCCGTTCTAGCACGGAGTAAAGAAAGGCCTCTAATTTGTTATGTGGTTTTAGAGGCGGTTCACGAGTACGGGGTTCCGTGGCCCGCGGTTATCGTTGTTCTCGGCCAATTTTAACCGACGGCCAAAAAATGGGTTCACGACAGAGCGTTAGCCGAGACCAACGCTGACCGTCGCTTAACAGCAGGGATTTAACGGGGAACTTTCGTTATAAGGTTGGCAACAGCCTCGTGGGCTACCTACCGAGCCGCTGCTCGCGGTCGACGAGTCCCATAACAATAGGATGACGTGATAGATTATTATAATTACAGTATACAGAGTGTTTACTGATATTGCATAAAAAGGTTGTGAACTTGCACTTAAATTCATTTTATAATAAAGTTTTAAGTTACTGGATTAATAATTGAATAATGAAATGAATAATAGGCTACACTTTTACTGACATGTATCGGGAAAATACAATTATCTTATATATCAAAAAAATTTTGTTTTTCTTTTCCGAGTTCGTTTGGCTCTTCTACCCGACCGATTTTCATGATTTAGGTCTTAAATGGAAGGCATGTACCGCAAGCTTTCACATAAAGCATCGGCAAATATTTACATACAGTTTTACTCGATCAAAACACATAATTTGATTTTTTTTCTAATTCTTACTTTAATTTAAGATGTACCTTCACCAGTTATAATTTTGAAAAAAAATTTGGAGGAACAACTGGATATTATAGGAGTCGGGATGCCCTCATATGTAAAAAATAATAATATAAAACGTAAATGTTTTTGTTTGAAAGTGATTGCAATATATGTGGCGTAGATATATTTATTTTATTGAGAAACAAATAAATATTGAACATTAGTAATAGGATAAGTGATATTAGAATATTTCATTACAGTACAACTGTGTAGAGGAGTGCAATTCCTAAATCAGATGGCACTAGACACCCTAGTTAGTATTTCGCGCTCTTTTCAATACCTCAGCATGTAGCTACAAATAAATAAAAGGTTAAAATACCTGATTGTTGCCTTGTGGTCCAAAGTATTGTCCTATACGGATCCAACGATGACGCTCGCGCCGAAGTGTACATAATCCACTAGGACAATACTTTGGACCACAAAGGCGACAATCACGTATTTTAACCTTTTATTTATTTGTCAATCAGTTGATCCGGAAACACCACAACAAAATATGAAATGTAGCTACACCTTATTTCACTGGGTTTACTCAGACTAAGCATGAAAAATCTTAGGTGTAAGAAAACAGGTTAAAATTTTTTTTATTGTTGTAATACAACGTTTTGTATATTTAACTATAGAATTTACCTTTTACCACGGCAAATTGAAGCAATTTATTGTAAAACCCGATATGGCAAATATCAAGAAATTATCAGATGAAATGTCTTTCAACTGTTAAATCATAAACATAATTATATAAACATATAATTTAAAATATACAAAATGAAATTGGGAAACTTAAATAAATTGACCTATATTAATTATACAATAAAAATTCTTAGACAAACCTAACAGTATTTGTCGGAACCATTTTTATTTTTTAATTAGGCCTATTCGGCTGAATTAAAAGTGATCAAAAGTGATAAAAAAATAAAACAGTAACGTTATAAAATTAATTTTCAATTTAAATTTATATAAATAGGCCTATGTTAAGCTATTAATTATATTTTTATTTAGTAATTAATTAAAATTAAAAACAGCAACTTTTTACAATGTTTCGTATGTTTCCGACAATCAGTAGTAAAAAAATTGAAAAAATAAATATCATGTTGAGGGTAATGAAATTGTTCGGAATTTAATGGCGAATCCGAATATAACATTATTTTTGCTAACAAAAAACAATAAACGAGCAAATGAGATAATCCCGACATGATGTCACCTTAACCCTGCCCCCTAGCAGGGTTAAGTTGAAGTCTAAAACCATTGTTATTTACGCCCGAGATTATCCAGTTTGCGCTAGACCATGACTCGTGAACCCGACATTTGGCCCGGGGTTTTCTCTAATTGAACCCGTGAAGCCGACTTTCTGCGCTCGGGTTTATCCCTGTCATAATTGGGTGAAGTTCATCTGTCTGCGCCCGAGCGCGGGTAACCTCGTACTCGTGAAGCCGATTTCTAAGCCGCGGCGCAAAAAACCGGCTATAACTGGATTTTGCGCTCGAACTAAGGATAACCCGTGACTCGTGAACCGCCTCTTAGCTATCACCTGTCTCGGACCTATCATGGCTATGCAAACCAATGTTCAAAATGAAAGCCTTCAAAGGCTGTTGAATTATTACGTCTACATTTGAGGACGACCTCCTTTTGATATCAAATAATCAGGCCGTTATGTGCAATTACAACTCAATTCACAATGTATTTATTTACGACTTTGAAACGTGTAAAGTCAACAGTAATTTTTCCAACAACGTTATTTGGATGTGAGTCCAAATGTGAACCTGTATTTAAATTTTCGAGGAAATGTTAAGCTGATATGAGAGTTGATACCGTGTAAAATGTCCCAAATGTTTGTCGATCACACTATTTTATTATACACGATGTAGTATCAAACAAAGAACCGTAGTGACTGGTAACCAGTTGACAGAGACTCTGTACTCGCTGACGACAGGCTTTGAATATGCATGAATTAAGCAATATAATTCAATCGAAAGTGCTTGAATAAACAACAGAAACCAACCGGTTGTGCAGCAGAAAATAACACAGTGTTCTCAGCGGATAGTTATGCTGCACGTTGATTGTTGATTCTGATGATTGACACTCGAGGTCGTGGCTTTGTTGCCAAGTCACAGTGTCTAGTCAAACATTCAGATACGAGAAGATGTCCAATAGGCACTCCCTCTCAGTAGATGATTGGATGTTCGCCGCGACAACACAGCGGATAGTTATGCAGCACGTTGCTTGTTGATGATGATTGACACTGGAGGTCGTGGCTTTGTTGCCAAGGCACAGTGTCTAGTCAAACATTCAGATACGAGAAGATGTCCAATAGCACTCCCTCTCAGTAGATGATTGGATGTTCGCCGCGACAACACAGCGGATAGTTATGCAGCACGTTGCTTGTTGATGATGATTGACACTGGAGGTCGTGGCTTTGTTGCCAAGGCACAGTGTCTAGTCAAACATTCAGATACGAGAAGATGTCCAATAGCACTGCCTCTCAGTAGATGGTTCGATGTTCGCAGCGACAACACAGCGGATAGTTACGCAGCACGTTGATTGTTGATGATGATGGTTGACACTCGAGGTCGTGGCTTTGTTGTCAAGTCACAGTGTCTAGTCAAACATTCAGATACGAGAAGATGTTCAATAGCACTGCCTCTCAGTAGATGATTTGATGTTTGCAGCAACAACACAGCGGATAGTTATGCTGCACGTTGATTGTTGATGATGATTGACACTCGAGGTCGTGGCTTTGTTGTCAAGTCACAGTGTCTAGTCAAACATTCAGATACGAGAAGATGTTCAATAGCACTGCCTCTCAGTAGATGATTCTATGTTCGCAGCAACAACACAGCGGATAGTTATGCTGCACGTTGATTGTTGATGATGATTGACACTCGAGGTCGTGGCTTTGTTGTCAAGGCACAGTGTCTAGTCAAACATCCAGATACGAGAAGATGTTCAATAGCACTGCCTCTCAGTAGATGATTCTATGTTCGCAGCAACAACACAGCGGATAGTTATGCTGCACGTTGATTGTTGATGATGATTGACACTCGAGGTCGTGGCTTTGTTGTCAAGTCACAGTGTCTAGTCAAACATTCAGATACGAGAAGATGTTCAATAGCACTGCCTCTCAGTAGATGATTCGACGTTCGCAGCGACAACACAGCGGATAGTTATGCTGCACGTTGATTGTTGATGATGATTGACACTCGAGGTCGTGGCTTTGTTGTCAAGTCACAGTGTCTAGTCAAACATTCAGATACGAGAAGATGTTCAATAGCACTGCCTCTCAGTAGATGATTCTATGTTCGCAGCAACAACACAGCGGATAGTTATGCTGCACGTTGATTGTTGATGATGATTGACACTCGAGGTCGTGGCTTTGTTGCCAAGGCACAGTGTCTAGTCAAACATCCAGATACGAGAAGATGTTCAATAGCACTGCCTCTCAGTAGATGATTCTATGTTCGCAGCAACAACACAGCGGATAGTTATGCTGCACGTTGATTGTTGATGATGATTGACACTCGAGGTCGTGGCTTTGTTGTCAAGTCACAGTGTCTAGTCAAACATTCAGATACGAGAAGATGTTCAATAGCACTGCCTCTCAGTAGATGATTCGACGTTCGCAGCGACAACACAGCGGATAGTTATGCTGCACGTTGATTGTTGATGATGATTGACACTCGAGGTCGTGGCTTTGTTGTCAAGTCACAGTGTCTAGTCAAACATTCAGATACGAGAAGATGTTCAATAGCACTGCCTCTCAGTAGATGATTCGACGTTCGCAGCGACAACACAGCGGATAGTTATGCTGCACGTTGATTGTTGATGATGATTGACACTCGAGGTCGTGGCTTTGTTGTCAAGTCACAGTGTCTAGTCAAACATTCAGATACGAGAAGATGTTCAATAGCACTGCCTCTCAGTAGATGATTCGACGTTCGCAGCGACAACACAGCGGATACTTATGCTGCACGTTGATTGTTGATGATGATTGACACTCGAGGTCGTGGCTTTGTTGTCAAGTCACAGTGTCTAGTCAAACATTCAGATACGAGAAGATGTTCAATAGCACTTCCTCTCAGTAGATGCCTAATATAGTAAATTAGGTAACGGGTGTTGACAATAGGAATTAAAAAATGTAATGAAAATGTGAAGCATATCTCTTTAGCGAAAACAGCATCAACACGATAGTCTCTTTTGGCCAATCCCGGTCAGTCGGTGGATGACGTTGGCTGAAACGTTAGCCAAACGCACTTGCCACCTCCTTATTGTTGTACAACGAATCACGCCTGGGTAATGTTTGTGTAACGTGCGTTGACCTCGTATGTAAACACTAACAGGCTACAGGCTAGGGTTGGGCAGATTAGATCAACGCCCTGTCGTAGCGCTGCGTGTGTGTGTGTGGGTGCGACACAGCGGTGTTCGCCTCTACACTTCTACACCACACTCTCCTCTGCAACTTCCTGCTTCCTCGGTCCACACGTGTGTCTGCGTCTATCTTTGGACAGCGACAAGTCGCACATGTTCTGTGGATTTGTCTGCAACTGTTTTCGGCGGGCCCTGACGCGATTAGGGCCACTAATCGAGTATTAACCATCGAAGTATGGTGTTAACAAACGTTTTTCCCCTTCACAAATTATGGGATATGATTTCAAAGCAGCAGGTAAATGTGGAATGCTGACGATTAAGTGAATTCGAACAATGATCGACGGTTTCAGATCTTATGTGGACAAAGTAGAATAGGGGGAAAAGAAAAGTCAAAGTATTCCAAGGGGGGAGGGCATCTTTTGACGTGAGAAAGGTTTCCGTTGTGGTACATACAACGGTTGATTGATACAATTTATAATCAATGTTTCAGATGGTCCCTGTTAACTTTGAGTTTGGTCAAGAGTCGAAAGTAAATGATCCATTCGTAATTTAATGTTGTTTTCAAGATTTAGGCCTACTATTTGTTTTTCAAGTTAGTTTTCGAAAACGTTACTTATAATAAGTTCAAAGAAAGGAAAAACCTTTCCGTAACAATCCATCACGCGTTGTTTCAAGTCCAGAGGATTGATACATCTTCAGTGGACAGACGCCACAACAATGGTCACTGTTTTTTGTTTCTCCAAATTGTATTTCTCAACTCAGGCACATTCCAACGTTTTTTGCTACTGCCCGAAAGGTTTAGGAGCTGTTAGTCGAAGGAATAATGTTTTATGTATCCCACTGACAGTTTATAACACTGCCATTTTAATTTTGGAACCATCACTTTTTAGATTCACTACCAGTGTTCGTCGTACGATTATCATGAATAGATAAGAAAGCCAACAATCTTCAATCACATTTAATTTTACCTAAAGGTAAATTGAAAAATGTAACAACCAAAAAATTATTATATTCTACAAAACCTTTAATCATATTATTTGCACTGTATATAAAAATATAAATCCGCTGTCACCATTACGCTGCTTTTTATGGTTTCCTTATCAAAACAGACGCATCACTTTGGCGAAACAAATGAGTTCCCTCTTATCAGAATCGTTATCAGTTATCACCAAAACATGTCATCTGCTCCAATATCAATCAAGCTAATGTAACAGCTCATTCTTAATTTGTTTCTTTACAACGGACACTCAATTAGGTTACTTAACAAATTCTGTAAGAAAAAGTGAAACCCACACAAGGTGAAGTACGGGAACTGTATGTACAGACAATAGTTTCCTGTCGGGTGGATTACAAGTATTATAAAAAAAGTAAATATAGGTACGAAGATTGAGGCATCGAAATAGTCAGGTAGACGACTATTTCTGTGTTGGGATTATTTTCGTCGCCGTCTTGGCGGACGTAAAGATCAAGTTCAAAGTCCATTGTCGGAATTCTATTATAGGATAGCGAGTCTTATCTTCGTTGCAGAAACTAAGTAATAAGCTAATTACGCATTGTTTTTTAGTGATAGTGACAATTTTGTATTTCATATCAGATAAAACACGCTAGGCAATTGACTAAATTATACCTGGTTGTGTGTTAAAAGTGTATGATGATGTAAATAAATTGTACCCTAATTAATGTGAACTTTTTTGGTAAGTTTTGCCCGATATATTTATGTACTAGCCTAAAGCAAACTAATCGAAAGTCTCTAGATTGATTAAACCAGTTGAACGTGACTATAAACAATCTTGAGAGAATTGAAATACAGTAATTAGGCACCTAAATTAAATACATTAAATAAATTAAATTAAATATAAATAGGCTACGTCCATTAAATGACTATGGATATAGCGATGACTCGTCCTATTGTAAGATCTGAAGTGTGCTTTGATGTGCGTTTTATTTCAAACAACTCCAATGTTTTTCATTCTATTTTTTATCTCCTGCGTGCTTTTGTTTGCAATTGAGAGAACATGAAGCGTTTTATAAATGGATTTGTATATCTACTACTAATAGGTTAAATACATTTTTACGTCTTCAATCAAAAGGATTGGTCGTTGAATTCCACATGTAGTACATACACACACTGTCACACGAAACGATTTAACATTTAATACTTTTTGGCCGGCCTAAATAAATACTAACATCGTGCAGACCGGTACACTCGGCTAGTATCAGTCAGTGTGCCGGTACTTTTAACCGGGGCTATTTGTATTCTATAGCCCCGGCTTTTAACAGTAACAAGACAGAAGATTTGAAAACGGGGCAGATTACTCAAAAAGACGACTATGATTGAAGACGTAAAAAGGTATTTAATCTAATTTAGTAATCTAACCAATCCAGGAGGCAAAACATGGATAAATTTTATTTTTATATCTAGTAATTGGTCATTGTGTCAAGAAATAAATATCGTAAATTATTCCCACAACCGAAGTGTTATCAAACCTAAGACCTAGACAAACCTTAAAACACCTTCAGTTTAATCAAAGGATGACTCAAGATTCAAGATTTCCTATAGGCCTAGTTTTGACAATCCTACGAGACAGAATGCCTAGTCTACGATACGTCTTATATTTCATTCATTTAGACAAAACGTTTGTGGTTAGTTTCGTTGTAAGCTTTGTAAAACTGAACTGTGTTGGTTGAGACAGACTAATTGGGAAACCTGACTGAACTGGCCAAAGTTACTGTCCTAAACACAATCCTCTATTGTTGCGTCTCCCAAAATACAACAAGGTAGGCTAGTACTGAAGCTAGAGAATAAGAACTGAACTGACCCATTTTTAAAGCCCTCTTGGAACAATCTTTCAGAATAGTTGGTCACAAAGTGGTTAAATTTGGAGGGAATGTTGTACGTAAACAGCTGATGTTGTGCATGATGTCTATAAGGTGGAGAGAGATGTGTGCATAGCAAGTTAGTGCAAGCCACAGCACCCACCTCAGCACCCAGCAGGTGTTCGACAATAATTCCAGCAGTAACTTAGTGAAACTTGAACAATTGCATGAACAGTGCTTAAATTGTTAAGCACAAGCTATCAATATCTTTATCAAAAAGATCTTACGAAGTACGAACAAGAATCTAAAATCAACCTCATCTTTAATATAACGTTTATGAGGTAAAGGTTAATATAACGTTATTTAATATAACGTATGATCTCTGCAAACGATCTCACAGGCTATTGGGATACATCTTTAGATCTACTCGTGGAATGACAAGCCCTGTTGTTTTAAAAACACTTTATTCGTCCTTTGTACGCCAACTCCTAGAGTATGCCAGCCCAGTTTGGTCCCCTTACCAAGTTGGTTTGACTGACGAGCTTGATGCTGTGCAGAGGAAATTCCTAAGGTTGGTGGGAGTACGACAGGGGCTTCGTTGGACGGAGGTTCCACTTGCTGATCTCCAGGCTGACCTCCATCTCCATGATCTTCAAGTCAGACGTGAAGTGGCAGATGTAGTATTTCTCGCCAAGCTGATCAATGGCCTGTTGGACTGCCCAATGCTTCTCACTCAGGTGGACTTCCGCACTCCATCAGTGACCCGATCTCTGGATCTGTTCGGCAGGAGGCATCATGCACGTGGTTACGACTTCCACAGCCCACTTGCAAGAATGATGAGGCTTGGGAATCGATTCTGCCACACAGTCGACTTTTTCCACGAGAATACTTCCTCTGTTCGTAGAAGAGTTCTCGAAGCCCGTCACACCATTGAACACCATTGAAAAGTCTTATTGTTGCTGTTGTTGTCAATGTCATTTGTTGTTATTTGTTATATTTATTTATATTGTTTGTTATATTTATTTATATTGTTTGTTATATTTATTTATATTGTTTGTTATATTTATTTATATTGTTTGTTATATTTATTTATATTGTTTGTTATATTTATTTATATTTTTTGTTATATTTATTTATACTATCTAGTAAGGAACTTCCATGTGTGCCTGATAGCTTTCTAGAAATTCTTCTTTGTGGTATGTCAATAGTTTATTAATTAGCCACAGTGTTGTTGTTGTTGCATCGTTTGTTATACTACTATTTATTTGCTTGTATGTTATGTATTTGTTAGCACTCAGTATCCATTATTTTTTTTAGTATGTAAATAGTACCTAGCCATCTTTCTTGTATTGAAATGTATAATGGTTTTGCCGTTGGAATGAAAAAAAAAAAAAAAAAAAAAAAAAAAAAAAAAAAAAAAAAAAAAACTCAATACTTTGCAATGAAATGGCGACCACACAAAGTAGGCTAGGTATTTTAAGCCAAGTATGAATGGCATCGTATCATAAACAGAAAATTCCAACTTGTAGAGTGCTTAGCTTAATGAGGTTGAACTAAAATGCATGTCCTATTTGGAAACAGACTAACACTTGTTGTTCCTTTTTGTTCATGTTTTTAGCCGGAAAATTAAACACACATAGGCTCCAATAACACAGGCTCTAAAATTATGTGTCTGACCAATTCCGTTTGAACTGAATCCAACAGACGTTCCTAGCAAGTAAGCAAGATTTCTATCAGGAACTTAACCCTGAGCAGAGAAATTGTTATTAGCCTAACTTAACTTAAAAGTATTTAAAGTAGGCTATTGATACTGTAATTTATTATATTCATTTAAAAATAAAAGTTAGATTTTCTGTAGGCTACAGTCTTTCTCTATACTGTAGTTATTCAAGGCAAAGCTTAAAAGGTTATTTCACATTTCAGGTGTACAATATACAGTAATGAAATTCAGTTATATTAACAATTAGTGCACCTAGGCCCTACCTAAAAATTTGCCAATACCCTTAAACAAATTGAATTGAATATGAGGTAGGCTAGATTAAATAAAATGTAACTGTTCTGTAAAAAAAGAGCACTGTTAAGTAATTTTAAAATTAGCATTGCTTCTAGAGTGATAAAAGAGATTACAGTATTTTCCTTCCCAAATTGATACATACATACATGATACATGATCTCTCCGTCTGTAGTCCTTTGCCTTAAGGAATTGGACAGGTCAGGGTTAATACAAAGAATTACCAACACTAGTTTTTGTCACCATTAAGGTAACTGTCTATGTCCTGTAAACTTAACTCCACTAGATATTTTTTAAATTCTGATTTGAATTTTGTTAAGCTCTGAATTTCAAGTAATTTTTCGGTAGGGCCTGGTACAATTTCATTCCCATGTAGCCTAATCTGGTTTGTGTTCAAATTTTGTGAGTTTATGTTGGACTGCATGTGTGCCCTTTGTTCGGGTGTTGTAAGTGTGATTTGTAAAAGTTGGTTTAATGTTCTGTGATTTTATATAACAAACTGATTCATAGATAAAAAGTGAAGGGATTGTGAGAAAGCCAAGTTCTTTAAATACATTTTTGAAGCTGGTCTGAGGCGGCATGCCCAAGATTGCTCTTACTGCCATGTTCTGCCAAACAAAGATCTGATCAATATTCTTCTTCACAGCTCCCCATAGGATGATTAAATACAAAATGTGTTGTTCTATTAGGCCAAAATAAGTTTAGAGAGAGCCAGGTTTCCGAAGGTCCTTATTCTTCGAAGTACAAAGACCCCTCGAGCCAATGACCCCTCCAGTTTTTTTTATTTGTGCATCCCAGCTCAATTTATCATCCAATCTCACTCCCAAAAAGTCGGCAGTTTTTGAAATTTGAATTTGATCCTCTCCAATTAATAGGTTTAGAGTCCTATTATTATTTAAATTTTGTCTTTTTGCAGAATTTGGATACACATGTACCGGTACCTATCCTGTTTTTTTGTGAATTTAATTTGAGTTTGTTTGAAGAAAAAAAGTCAGCCAGATCATTCAAGCTCTTTGATTAGATTCTGCATCCAGGGCCTCGTCAGTCCACCTTAAACGAACAATTTCATATAATCCGCAAAGAGGTAGACGCTGTCCTGCGGAACAGTATCTGTTATGTTATTGATGTAGACCAAGATAAGGGGAGGTCTAAGGACAGATCCCTGGGGGACACCATTGGAGATCAGTTTTTTTTTGTGGATGAAATTCTTTCAGTTTTAGAATTTGTGTTTTTTTGAATCTCAGTGACTTGGAATCGGTTGCTCATATAGGATGTGAGCCACTTCAGCGCAAGTCCTGAGATTCCAATTGATGCCAATTTTTCCAATAGAATCGCAGGTTCGACACTTTCGAAGGCTTTGGAGAGATCAGCAAAACAACCGACTACTGTTTCTCCAGCCTCCATTGCGTCTATACTGCTGTTGATGAAATCAATGAGTGCCAATTTTGTTGATTTGTTGCGTCTAAAACCATTGTCTGTCACACAATATGTTATTTTTTTCCAAGAAGTTGCCAAGTTGCTCCGAAACAACTTTCTCAATCAATTTTGAAACGACTGGTAGGAGAGAGATTGGGTGATAATTCCCCGGGTCAGTTCTGTCTGACTTTTTAAAAATTGGTTTTATTTTTGCAGTAATTGCAATTCTGATGGAAAATTCCAGATGTCAGTGAAAAATTGACTATATGGGTAAGAGGAACTGCCACTTCCTCCCTACAATATTTTAGGACATGCATACTGATTCCACCTACACCACTAGAGTGTTAGTGTTTAGATGGTAGCTTTGAGAACAAATCCAGAAGGTAAGCAGATGTAGTTCCTTTGCCTTGCCCCTACAATAGGCTAGGCTCAAATTTAATAGATATAAATCATTACTTAACCACAAACTAATATAACAGTCAAAACAATGCTATGTAGGCCTTAGCCAAGTGTCATTACTAACTACCGAAGAACTTTTTTATCTTACCCTACCTTTGTTTGTCATCTCAGGCTATGGCTGTGACACTCACAGCCTTGTCTAATATTACAAGTAAGTTTTGCTATTAATGGAATTGTTTAAAGTAACAAGTTTTCAGTATACATAGCCGACATTTGTTTATAATTGATTCTGTAAACCGGGTTGAGAGAAAACAGTCCTTAATTATGTCGAAATAGTTATATTCTTACCTTATGGGTATTCTCCACTTTTAACTTAGACAAAAGCCGGCTTTGGTTAGAATCCAAAAATCCCTTGGCGATAGCAAGAATTTAATGAAGAACAGGAACTATCATCACTGGAGCATACAATGATGAACACAAACACAAATTATAACAATTCAATCACTAAATCTCACAACCAAACCATTGTAAACAACTCTCGAAACAGCAGAAGACCGCGCAGTATTCCACACGCGCACTCACGACACGCTTTCAAACTGAAACTGAAACTGAAACTGAAACTGACACAAAAACACACAGACAGACTACGACTACGGAACAGACAGACAGACACAACGAATCCGACAACCGACAACCGCCATCTGTTGTTTTGTTTTGAACGAAGCAGGCTGGCCAACACACTGAAAGCTTGAAAATAAAATAATTAAGTTAATCGTATGATATGGATATAAGTGTGTATGGATACTTTCTAAATAAATAAAGAGGCCCTTCAGTAAAAACTAGTTTTTCCGTCACCATAGTCTTTTCAAGATAGGGGTCACCAACCATTCTTTTACAGTGTGCTGCGGTTTTAGGTTAAGGTAATTGGCAAGGTTAAGGTCCTTGTATATCTTACAAGGACTGTAAAGTGTAAGATGTTTAAACAACTTCAGGGGACGGGTGTGCGCTTTCAGCTATGGTTCTTTGGGGCAGACATATACTTGTGGCCAGCAAGGAGAGCCCGAACAATGAGTACTGTTTGGAAATGCGGAAACTGTTCACTAGGGTTAAGAAAAAATACATATTTGAGGTCACTCAGGCCAAGAGAGCCTGCAATGCTAGGATAATCATACAGTCTCCGAATCCATGCAAAGCTGCCTAGAATCTTGTAAAAGGGCATCGTATCCAGATGCCTGTACTAAACACTGAAGCCTGATGATAGCATTTTTGGTAAATGGCGTTCAGGTCACTGTATCTTCTCTAACCTTCCTGTTTTACAGACGTCTCTGATCTCAATAAAAGACATACCAACTGAACTCACACTAACAACCTAGACAATAGTGAGTACTCATAAATCCCAACAAATAGTTAAAAACATCAAAAATTCTAGAAGTCAAGATATTTATATAGTGTACCCCCGGGTGCATGGCCCTAAAGGCTATTGTTGAAACTTTAGTTGTACCTCTCTCTAGACCAATCTAATAAGAAGGGATTTGCTTCCACATCTATTTAACTTTAGGCCTATTTCTATTATGCCTGTATTCTCTAAACTCGAATATAATAAAGAAGCAACTCGTGTCGATTTTTAGGACAATAGCAGTTCATATATCTATCTAAAACAGTTTCAGAAAAGACCACTCTACCACCACCCTTCTGAGCCTATAGTCGACACCATCCTGATTTGGGCAGCTAATAGCCAGCTTTATTTTATAGCCTCGGCTAATTAAGTAAGGCTTTTTATGTTGTACCTCGTAATATCCTCCTGCTAAAGCTAAGCAAATATGGTGTTGGCAGTGTTGTTCTCAAGAGAGCATCTCCTAACTATCTGAGACGAGGGACTGTAAGCAATCTGTGTCTCTGCAAGCAAGGAGCCATTTCCTTCTCTCACACGCGTATCTCTCACCATTGACTAGACACCTCTACCTCTCACACGCCGGGGCGCATGCTTGGCCCTCTCCTCTTTACAATATAGACCTCTCCTACATCTGAATGAAAAACAGTATTATTTGCAAATGATACAAGCACAGATAAAACACTGCTGACCAGGGGTGTTAATATTCACCAACTAACAACAGAGGCCGAGAAGATGACCTTCTTGAAAGAGTTAAAGAATTGTTTGTTACAAACCGCCTTTTAACATTAATGATTACAAAACCCAGTCACTGGTTCGCTGAGACGTATAGAGTAGTGGAAGAGGTAAGGCTTCTAGGATTCACTGTTGATACCAACCACCAGGCTAAGTTGGAACCAACACATCTCGCAGGTATGCGTTAAGCTTCTGAGTCATCTTAGGACTGAAATACACAAATAATCTGTATTAGCCGAGTACTGGAGTACTAATGTTATTTCAAAGCCATGTGACCTGTGGCACTGGTAACTGTGGGGGGCACTCCTCAGCGGCTGAAGATGTTCTTGAGGATTATTACATCAGCTCGGTATCTTCCAGAATCACCGGCCAATCTTCTAGAACCTAGAGGTACTTGCATTATACAGTCAGGACGTGGCCAGGGGAGGATATAATCGGTGGCCCGGGGGCCAGGCCCTCCCCCAAAATAATTGATATGAAGAATAAATAGGTACCAATATGAATTATTTATCATGAATCATGCGCAAAGTCTTCACCGTGGCAGAAAAGTGATAGCTTGAGCGAGTTAGGGTTGATTCAGTCCAACTCGAGCTCCCACCCACCGCCCGGCTATCTTCCGCTAGAGACCAGCATATCTAACGGTGACAGGTGAGGGGAGTAATGAAGAGTTCAGCCAGTCAGTTCAGTGGCCATTATGCCATTGTTATTGTTAACCTGCTTACCTTAATAAGTTAAATAACTTAATTTTCTTTTAGGTTATTTACTACATCTGTTCGGCATATGCTGTACTGAAATGTTAACGTTTTGCAGTTCCCACAAAAGAATACTTATACAGTAGTTAGAACCATGGACACTATTATTTGTCTATGTTAGAACACCCTCCGAATATGATAACCACAATCGCGTATTTGACTCCTTGGGTTCGGATAAGTATTTACAGATGGGGTGACACACCGTTAAATCTTGACCAATGTTTTTTTGATTTAGTTTAGTAATTGAGATATTTTCTTCATTTGGCTTGAATAGACACATTTGTATGATCTAATGGAACCATATGATGATACAGCGTCATCTTGGTAAAGTAAAGGTCACATTTAGTGCAAATTACCGCAGCAAAACTGAGATAAAGTATCATCATGATTGCGTTTCTACTAGGAATTACTTAACCTAACCATTAATCTTAGCCCCCACCCCCCCAAAAAATATTCTATATCCGCCACTTGTACGTGCATGATATATTTTCCCTAAACACCACACCAACACTAGTGTTCGACGCCACATAAGTGTACAATTCAATGTTACCTCTGCACCTTACTTCTGTGTTGTACCATAGACAAAAAGAATTAAGTATAGACTGTAAGCCGTGCTGTGGTTACCATAGGTTCTGGCACACACCAATGTGAGCGCACCGCGAAGTTACGTAGCGCCATAAATCCTTTTTGTCTATGGTAGCGCGTACGCCGTAACTACATGGCACTCCCAGTGGTGTGCGCCAGAACCTATGGTAAACGCAGCAAAGCTGACTGTCTATATTTAATTCTTTTTGTCTATGGTTGTGGTTGTACCTAAAGAAACAAGGGGAGTAGAAGTGAAGGGGGGATTACTGAAACAACGTTAATAAACCCGATAAGGAAATATTAGATTTGTACTAACTAATATATGAATTTGGCTTTAAAAGTACAAAAACAAAAAAAATCGACGATTACATTAGCAGTCATAAAATATAAACACAATATAGAACAAACATGACCTAACAATCACGCAGCTACATGTTTAAAAAATAAGTCAACCAACTGTGCATAGGTATTTTTTGTAGCATAAGCCCAATATGATATCTCGGATATCTCAAAGTCTCGTCAAGTCAAAGTCAAACAAAGGGTTTTGTTTTTGTGAGTTCTTAAAATATTTAAGGTTATCTTTGTTTGTTTTTGTTGTGTATTAGAATTATTTTAAGGTTAATCGGTTGTTTGCTATTTCAGAATTACATTATTCTTGAGGTAAAAATCGATAGGGACTTTTTTATGGACTGTAGATGATTAAAAAATAATGAATCAAATCATTAAAAGTGTGTTTTTTAATAGGTTTAATGTTTATAGTCCTAGTAGGAATCTCTTCTTATCTTCTGTTGAGGTTAAAGCTAGATGTTATTGTGATCAAAAGGAAGACAAGAATAACTTCAATGATTCATTGAACAAATCTGATCGACCAATCAATAAAAGTGATACAGATGAATTAGTGCAGCCCGGTTTAGAATCCAGGTATAAAGTATTCCATGATGAAGATGCACCAATTTTACTCGATGTGTATGCGGAAAAGATGTTAGAAGAAACTGATGTTCCAGAGACGGTTGAGGAGTTTCATGGACTTAGTTTGGAGCGTAAGTTTTCTCATATTCATTTGTACGAACAGAAATTTAGATTTACCTTGGCCTAGTCTACTGTAAAAGTCTTTAAGACTTGGCTGATAAGTCAACCAGCATCATTACCAAATCTTCACCTAGGTTAAGTTACACCTATTCGTGTAAAAAGGCTAGCGAGGCCAACAAAAGGGTTGAATTCTCTAGGATACAGTAGGCTACTATAAAGTTTAGGTAGGCCTACTTGACATGCTGCAGCCTGAGGGTCGAGCTTAGAATAACCACATTTGCCTTAAGCTTAATAAGTTAGGCTAGTAGTATTTCAGTACACAGAGGATTCGCGTCCGGTAACCGGACGTGGATTATGCGTCTGGCAGTGATGTCACCGGTTTGTGGGGGCCCGGAATGCCATTACCACAACGATACAAAGTTCAGACATTGGTGTTCATGGTGTAGTGGATAGAGTGGTTGGCAGATATGCAAGAGGTCCCTGGTTCAAATCCCATCAGTAACTTTTTGTCAAAGATTTTGCTTTGAATGCCATTTCTTCTTAACTGTAGTAGCCTACATCTTTTTTTTTAATTTTTGGCATTTATAATTTTATTTTATAGACAGAATTTAACCTTCATTCGATTTTTTCAATATCAGCTATATAAGTTTGGTTGGTTTTGGTTAGGTTAGGTTATGACAGTAACTGCCGGAAGCCTAATCCACATCCGGTTACCGGTCGCGTATCCTCTATGATTTTGATTTTAGTAGGCTACGCCTAGCCTACAGTACTGGAAGACAATTAGGTCTGGTCTAACCAATGACCAAGCAGTCTAATGTGTCCCTCTGGTCAATAGAGAGCAACTCAAATTTATACAGGATTTAAATCGGGTAGACTTTCATAAGTGGGGCCAAAAACAACCGAATGAAAATATAATTTCCATTTGATATATCGATTAGGCCTATTTCATTCCGTTAGTTAGGTTAGGTTAACATAACTAACCAAACTTGATATATCGAATGAAATAAACGATATATTCTTTTGGTTGTTTTTGGTCCTACTTATGAAAGTCTACCCTTCAAATCCTATCTTGTTCAGGTTTGGTTTGCAACTCCTACACAGCTGTATGTTGCACCTGTATACAACCCTAACACTGTTTGGGAGAGGCTCTATCGTTATATAAGCAGTCTAAGGTGTGTGTTTGTGGAATGAGAGGATTCTCTGAATAAGGCTAAATTAGGCTGCGGTGTGTCACAACATTAAAACATGTATAAATAGAGTTTTAAATATTAATTTTTTCCATTTCATATAATTCAAAAACGTACATTGTTATTTAAAAGTCCGAATTACTCTCCATCACACACTTACTACTCTACTTCTTAACCGACAAAACAAAACTTAAATAAACAACTTAACTAACAGACTACACACTTGGTTATTTTACGCCTGGATTCAACTTTTAAGGTTATGTTTACTTGACGGAACGATAGACAAGTGAGATGACAGTCCCGCCCGGGCAGACTCCAAATCTGCAGAGTTACAAACCTAATGTTAACGTGAAGAAAAATTCCCGATTTTCCAAAAAAGTCCCTATTGTGTAGCCTATGTAAAATTTGTTTAGCCTACGTAGAATCAGATATGCGGGAGTTTTTCTACTGAAAGCGGTAGAGCGCGAGTGGACATCATCAGAATGCAGGAGAGTTGGAAGGTCTGCTATTGACGACCTCAGTTGCCGAGAGTATAAAACTAGGGTGCTGATTAGGTATTTTTTCTAGTCTAACTATACTTTCATTGTCAATCAAATCATCTGCTAATGTTCATTGCTCTTGACCCCCTGGGACCAAGGCCTTTAATTTGAGCCCTCTCCCATCATCCTGCGAGCTGTGAACTCTCACAATTTTTATTTAAAATAATTTCTTACAGAATTTATAATACAGATTAATAATAAATTTATTCAGCAAAATGTGTTTATGATGGTTTATGTTTGTAGGTGGTATAGCAGGAGTATTTGACATTGAACAATTGGTAGAGCTACTCAGAAGAGAGAAAGCCGAAGACATATTTATTGCTGAACTGCCTCCTGAAGCAAGATACGTGGATCATATTGCTATTGTTTCAGCAAGATCACGCAGACACATGACAGCTATTGCTCAAATAGTAAGAAGAATGTTTAAAAAGAAGAGAAATGAGTCAGATATAATTCCAAGAATAGAAGGTGAAGGTTCATCAACATGGATAGCTTTGGATTTAGGTTAGTAGCTTATATCAGTAGGTCTACCTACTAAATAAATTAAATTAAGTATAATAACTGTTAATGGAAAACAAATCTGGTAATAATTGTCTTCTGCTATTTTACTGTGTAGTTGACATAATTTATGTATGGTGGTAAGTTAATGTAGATGAAACATATTCTCTTAGGCCACATTTACACCAGACATGACATGAAGTGTAAAAAAGAAGGAGAAAATTAAGGGGGGGGGGTGCACCAATGGGGTCTGGGGGGAAGTGTTTTAAATTTGTATGTCCATAGAAGATGTTTTGAAGCATCTGACCAACTAAATCACAATGGTATACAATGTGTAATTTTTTACAGTTATTTTTAGGGAAGGAAACATTAATTAATAATGTTTGAATGCGTCTTGATGTCCTCTAATTCTGTTGGGTTTTTTTTACCTTAAATTTCTTATAACTTTAAACTGATCTATTCGTAAACTACATTAGTCTATAGTTAAAATTTGGCAAATTTTAGTAACAGAGATTTGTAAAATATATTACAGTCAGGTCATTTACCTTACTATCTTTATGTAATCTGTCTATCCCTACATTTAAGCGTAAACATTAGTAATTTGTGTTAGTCATACCGATGATTTTTTTTATATATCCAACGATGTTTGTTGTAGGAAACATAGCACTCCATATATTTTCCCCTGATGCAAGAACATTTTATGACCTAGAAACGTTGTGGAGTGTTGGGACGGAATATGATTCACTGAGCAACACAGCAGATGATCCGCTTGTAGCCCTACTGAAGAAACATTCAATAACCTTGCACGAAGTATCTTCAAAAGGACAATTATTATAAGTCTGTAAATATATTATCTAGTCAAATTGAGTCTGATATTTTTTTTTACTACCTAAGTCAACCAAATATAAATTCTACCATAACTAAAGCCAATTTTCCGATTTGCCATTATTAAATGGTTCCTAATATGTTTTGAAATTTATTAATTTATTCCTACACTAACTGCTCAGTGTGATAGAGCAACTATGATTGGAATCTTTCTATATTCTGTTGGTCTAAGGCAGTAGGTAAAGGTAACTGTGTCAATGAAGGACAATTTAGTAAATAGCGCGATGTTTAATAAATAAGTAGGTTGTAAAGAGGTTGCTTAAACTATTCCTTTGTCTGTAAGAACAGCTGCAAGAAGCTGCTTGTCACGAAGAGCATTCTTCACCTCTCCTTCATCCCATTGAAGGATTACCTATAAAAAGATAAACAATTACTAAAAAAAACATATGAACCATAAAAAGTTTTTAAAATATAAGATACTACAATCCAGGCAAAATTTAGGAGAGCAAAAATATACCTACAATTTTAATTATTGATAGACATAATACTAAATTGTAGATTAAAAGATATTACTATATACCGTTTACAAAATTTAGGCTGTTTAACCTTCAAACTGTGTTCCCCCACCACTTATTTTGCTTTATATATGTTGCAGCTGATCAGCAGGTTTAATAAATGTTTCTTAATATCAGCTGTTGAGATTTAGCTTTAAGTATGGCCACGTAGAGGGGATGGATTTATCCCTCTATTTTGTGAACATAGTAGGCCTATAATTTACAAATGCAATACAGCTCGCAATTGAGAATACAACTCTTGATTGATAGTCCTATAAATAATAGCCAAGATATCAAAAACCATTATCTGAACAATAATGAAACGTTTTTGTGTTGAAGTTCTTGATTATGGACTTAAAGCATCAACACAAGTTTTTTTCACAATTTTCTTAGCATAAACTCTATAGTATATTTTTCATCACTATTCCGTAACATGAGTCTTTTCGACCCAAGCTCACAATCACAGTTCACGACAGCTAACTTTTACTCCCTATAAAATACAAAAGCTATTTTAGACCCGCAACGCATGTATTAAAAATAAAAACAGCTGTTTTTGCTGCAGTATGCCGAAAGCTAATATTACCACATGCATTATACTTAATTTTAGTATTTGTATGATTTTTTTAAATTTATGTTTTCTACATGATCCGACACTTCCAAATCAGATTATCTTTAATAATTCAACTGTATTCTTGAATCAAGTATTATAAATAAAGCTATCAAGAAAGAAATGTAATTACTTTCCCTTCAAATTTTTGTGAAACAATCAAAATGGAAATTTTAAATGAACTTACACAGTTCAAACTAACACCTACCTTTGATAGTCGGTTGTGGGTTTTTCCGGAAATCCTTAAAATCCCTCTAGCTTCAACTAGAGGCATCAAAGAGATGAACTCAGACATGTCTAGAGCAGACAGATTCCTCCGGTCACAAACTTTCTTGTAGACTTCATGAAGCTGGAACGTAACGAACTTAGTAATTATGTGAACCATATAGCCTAACTTGTGTTAGACATGGTGGTCTAGCTTTTAAAAATAATATTTCTTTGAGTTTTATGTAGGTGCAGAAGTGTGTCATTTGCAAATAAAATCATTGATCAAATAGATATGATGGATTGTTTGAATTAATTTGAAGTGCAACTTAGAAGTCAAATTTTTGACCACTTAATCCAGCACGAGGGCAGTTCATTTTACAAATCTCAAATTCATGAAACATCTAACTTTCAAACAGTAATGGCGTGGATGTGAAAGGCCATTGGAAGGTGCACTAACATAGCAAATGGAACACCATAAATTAATCACTTTCATTGACACTTTTTTTAAACTATTTTTAAGCTGTATTAAAGACATTTAAATTCTTCATGGTGAATTTAGATTCTAAATTCACCATGAAGAAGTAATAGTTAAACTCTTTTAAGATGCATATCTTGAAGTAAAGTACAGTAAAAAAAGTATATATTTCTTTAAAGTACACAAGTCATGTAATTTTTTTCAAGTAAAACAATTGTTTTTGCATACTATTTCACAGTTCCTATACCTGCAGTGTCAGTACATGATGTGTAACTAATTTAATTGCGTGAGTGTGGTAAACAGTCAGAAACAGTTTATTGGGGATAAAAAGTTCAAGTAGTCGTTCCATTAGTATTATTGTACTACAGTCTTAATAAATTTCAAAAGCTAAAACAAGTTCTTTGGCCTCGGAATACATGAAGGAAGAAATGGGATACCAACTGTCCTAGAAATCTAAGCAGATTAGATGGCCAAACATTTCAAACATGTTATTTCGTCCCTCTAAAGGAGCTACAGAAGAATGTGTTACAGCAGAATGTCAACTTCTACTAAGGTCTTCGGAAAGACCCTTCATAAGTTCAGAAGCTCTTCTGGGGGTAAAACATAAACTTTAATGTACGATGGACTTTTTGTGTGCATTAAAATGCCTGGAACCATTGTCTTAGGTGAGTTGGTTGTGTAGCTGTTTAGGTCTGGGGATGGGGATATTGACCTCAACTATTGTATTGACATTGTATTGACACTATTGTAATTCTTAACGAATGAACAATAAAGAATATTGTATTGTATTTTATTGTCTTCTTTATAAAATCTGAAAAAATACTAAAAATACTTAAATTCACTCTGACTGATGTTTTATAAGGCTACTTTTTCTATCCCTAAATGTTTCTTATCTCACCTTTCCAACAGTGACATCTTTGCTTTTTGCCGTTTGTCGTATGAGAAGCAGTGAGCAGATGAGAAGCTTCTGTTGTAGAGGGAAACTGTCAGTTTCGGAAGAGTCTAGTGTTTGTGCAGTGCTGTAAACATCATTGATGACTGCCATCACTTCTTGCAAAGCCACTGTTTGTGCCTTTGGACCTACAGTTTCGATTAAATACAGTTTTCATCATCAATTGATAACAAAGAAACTATTTACAATAAGGTATCTTTCTCTTATCGATGGGCAGAACAGTAATTACAAGTATCTTGAGCTATGGAAACATACACTCTTGAAAAAGTTGGAAGGGGGTATTAGTAGTGCTAGGCTCCAACTTACATGTGTAAAATGGAGTCCAGGTGCAAAGATACAAATTACACAAATATTTGTTTGGCTCAGCTTGTGTTACTTATTTTTACTCAAGCAGAATAGATAGCCACTGCATGATATTATTGATGACAAGTTTAGTATGTATAAAGTTAAGGATGAGAGGATAGCAGGCTTACCTGAATGGTAAAGAGTCCAAACTGGCACAGGAACACCAAAAGATTTTGGACATCTAGAAAACTCTCTCTTCCTTAGTTGAAAATGCTGTCAGAGACAGTGAAATATTCTAATGTTTTGTGTATATAGAGTAAAGTTTTGTCTTACTAAAATCAACAAATAAACAGAAAAGTTCATTTTAATCAACTCCATACTATAGTTCGGCCGCTTAGATAGCTCCTCCAGCATTGGTTAGCATTAGCGCGCAGGTCGCTTTCTAAGTGGCCGAACTATAGTATTCATGACGCCCTGGCAAAAGATGTTAGTAATTTAATTACTATCTATATTGGAATTTCTAGATTGGAAAAGATTTCAACATTGTAACTTTTCTAAGTTGATTTCCAAGCTACTTGACATCAACTCAAACTTGGTTGAAAATGCTGTCAGTGACAATGAAACATTCGAATTGCTGTGTAAAAAAGTTCTGTTTGTTGATGGACTCATCCCCATTCACGTAAGCGTGCTATCCTAGCTTAAGTCTTATGAGGGAACCGTCAATCTTTTCGGTATAATTATGTCATCTCCCCTTTCCTTAGCACTTAGTAATTAGTGTCACAGAAGTGAGTTTAGCGAAGTTTCTCGTCTAGACATAACAACTTGTTAGACACATACCACTTTCCGAACGTTCGTCTTGCATGCTACGTTTCTCAGCAACCTCGACCACTCTGCGAGCAATATCGAGAGCTCGGCGAACATCTCCGTTGACTGCTGCTACCTTGCCAGCCAACAGCTGTAGAGTAGGTTTTGAGAATACAGCCTCTACGCCAGCCTAGTGAAGTAACACACAACTGTATGTAGTGAACATTTAATTTAAACATATTACAAAAGTGAGATTACTAATGTATAAAAATGAAATTAGAAAAAAAAATGTTTACATAAAAAGTTTATTTATCATGTATGGTTGCCCCAAATATGGTTTGCTGCAATGCATCCAAAACTTCGGCCATTATTTTTGCCAATTCAACGACGCAGTCATTTTCACAGACCAAAATTCAACAAGATAGACCTTTATGTATGTAATAGTTATAGTGATGGTTACATAGTCTTGCATGTCAACATTTGTTTATTTTGCTTACTAAAAAATGTTGTCTCTGTCATAATACTAAGTACTAACACTAATAAACAATAACTTTAACTCGTACAATTAATAAATTTTCAGGTGATAGTCAATTTAATAATTTAAATAATGCCTGTGTAAAGTTTTAAATTATTAAGACTACCTTATGAAGACTAGAGCTACATTTAAAGTAGAATATAATACGAACACAGTCCTTACCTGGGTCAGTCGATCAGCAATGATATCAATGATCTGTTGTCTAGTGTAGGACGGGAAGTGAAGGACGGTTGGTTGGAAAGCTAAGTGAGCCTGAAAGTAAAATCAAACATTTATTCAAGATCTATGACAGTTCTACTCCCAGTTGTTCTCTCCAGTTGTCATTGCTACAGATGCAATGAGTTAAATATGGAGTTAATTACTAAGCTTTATCATTAGTTGTGTAGGTAGTAAGGTGGTTGTGGTGTTTACTTTAAAATCTCGAGGTTGTTGGTTCTATAACAAGAGAGGTCGATTCTAAACCCATTATTGGGATATCAATTACTGATGCAATTTAACATTAAAGGTTGACATTAGATAGTAACAATATCAGAGTTTTAAACTTTTTTTTTTGTAAAAAAGGTAAAAAATGTCAATGGCGTGAAAAGGCAAAATATGCTAAGACATTTTCGCTTTTCTGTGTGAGAGCTCCTACATCTTTTGAGCTCAAAGGAAGGCTTTTAAGATTATCATAACCAAACTATCACTTACAAGTTACAACTACCCAAGCTTAGCTCGCTATCAACAAAATACGCTGAACAAAACTAACGATAATCGGATAATATTGATAATCTGGGGCAAAACTAGAATTACTATGTATCCAATTTGTACCCTATGGACTGAGAAATTTGACGCTACCCAAACAGTAAAGGCAATAATTGTAACTACTCTGGGGTGGCGCACCTACTCCTGATGTCTCCGACACCTCAGCATTACGGGCTGAACGCAGCGCTATGATTGGTCAATTTTTAAGTTAGGCCTATATAGTTGTTTAGCTCCAGAATCGCCATGGACTATATTCCATGTCCTTTGTTTAAAGGTCCTGGGTTTGGAATCTGGAATTTTAAAATTCCTGGAATGCGGATCAGATTCCGAATCCAACCATAAGAGTTGTGACTTTATAGTTATGGAAAATATGAAATTATTTCTTAAGCAACATGAATATGGTGTCACATTCACAGCTTACCTGTAACCTAGGCAGCACTCTGTCAGTGAGATCAAGTGCGTTGGCAATACCTATCAACACCAGGCGAGCGTCCTTCCGAGACGGCCACTCAAATACAGAATACAGCACTGACTGTTTGGTACTGCATAGCTGGTCTAACTCATCCAGAACTATTAGACTGTAACAAAATTGTTCAAATAAAATAAAGTGAAGACCCAAGAATATTTTTACCCAAATATGAGTGAATGATCAGTGTGGAATGGAGTGAGATGCTCTATGTAGCTTTGTTACTCACTACAACCATAGACAAATAGAACAAATATAGACCATCAGCAGTGCTGGGGTTAGCATATGTTCCGGCGTCCACCGCTAGGAGTGCCGTGTAGTTACAGCGCACACCGCTGCAGGCGAGGAGCTGTATGCTGTAACTTCACAGCACTCCTAGCAGCACTCATAGCGGCACATCGTAGAACCTTCCATTGACAGTCTGTATTCCATTTGCCTATGCTAAAACCCAACTGTTTCTTTAGCATGGGCTATTTTATTTATTTGAAGTTTAATGTTCAAAGACTCAAACCATCAACAATTTTATTTTCCTCAGCATCGTAAACCTGCATCCTTTTTATTGCCAGATAGGTTATTTGATAACTTAGTTACCCAGCTTTATGATAAAGTGTGCCTCTCTCTAGCAAAAAATATGGAGAATAAATAAACTTTATTTTCCGACAATTTCAAGGGAATATTTTAGTGAAAAATAAATAAACTATGTAAATGGAAGTTTGCTTAGTTTGCTAAAACAACGTACAAAACTGAAGGGAAATTGTGGGACTATATTAATAGAATGTTATTTGTTACACAACAATAAAAGAATGGTATTTAACACTTTCTTAGTCTGTGCAGCATATAATTACCTACCCAAACCAATGCACTGTCGTTTGACAAGTACAGATTCTAAAATGCAGAAATATGTTAAGGATTCAATGAGTTTTACACTTAGCTTGGATAAAATGTTTTATGGCAACAATTGAATTGCCAAAGACCATAGAGTTGTTTAAATGTAATATACTCAACTCACATCATTTTCCGCTTGCCCGACTCCAGATGTTTTTCTATTGCCGAAAGAGCAGCTTTCTCAGAATGTCCAAGGGCCTTGAGTTTCAGTTCGCTAACTATTCTGTTGTATATTGACCCACAAGATGTGATGGACGTGCAGTTTAAACATACAACCTTGTACTGATCCGCAATCTGAAAAAAAACTACTGTAAAAATCCAACAACACAACAAATATGCTTCCTATTATTAAGTATTAAAAATTTTAATTTTAAATTTCAATCAGTTTAATTATCTAAATTGTAAGCTAACATTACATAAAGTAGGTGTATCATATTAAAGGCCACATTTTTATTAGATTAGATGGCTGAGAATGTGCAGTTAATGAAGGTGTACAAATAAAACTAACTTTTTCCTCCTACAGTACTGTAGGCCTACCATAAAGCAATACACAAAATTAACCTTTTCATCAGACACAAGAGTAAATGTAAGTAAACTTCCACTTGCAACTGTTATTCAAACTGAGCAAAAACTGGTAAAAACTATATTTGACGTGAGTAGCAACATGAGTCAAGTACAGAATTGATGAGCTCTGACTTTTAGTTGAATAGAAAGGGCTGTTAGTACGGTAGACACATGTGTCAGGTCAATGGCCGAGCAGTATAATACGTTGTCTCAATAGTCAGAAGACGCTGCTCTAGATTGACAGTTCCAATACCTATTGGGACAGGTCTGGTGGGCAACTCATTTGGGGGTTATCTGTGGATAAAAATTGGTGGGAGAGGCTTCCTAAAATAAAAGGTTGACAGCTCAAAGTTGGTGTAAAAGGATGAGTGGATTCTTTGGGAGTTATATTGATAAATCGCAAACAACTTTAAAATCTTATAAAAGGATAGGGCATTTGCCAGGAATTATTAAGGAAATTGACAGGAAAGCAGGCTTACCTTTAAATAAGTCCATAGAGACACATAACACATCACAAAATTAAAAGTAGAAATTTTCGTGGTCACTGACCACTTTTTCAACCACTGGAGATTGGAGAAAATCAATCTCCAATCTCCAGTGGTTGAAAAAGTGGTCAGTGACCACGAAAATTTCTACTTTTAATTTTGTGATGTGTTATGTGTCTCTATGGACTTATTTAAAGGTAAGCCTGCTTTCCTGTCAATTTCCTTAAAAACAACTTGAAAATGTTACTTTTGCTTATCCATAGGACTACTTTGAGTGCCCACCAAAAACTTTAAAACCATTTTGATATTTGTAATTAGAACAAGAGTGGAAACAAAAAACAGGGACAGAAAAAAAACTGTACAATTATACCATTGCACAGTCCAAAGAGTTCATAGGGTGAAAAGTAGGGTTAGGAAATTTGTTCGATATTGAAGGTTTAAAAAAAAATCATGCCTCTTGTGAGTGCCTACAATGGTGAATGTTGTAATTTAACAATTTTAATCTGGCAAAATATACATACCTTAGCATCTGAGATGGCCAAGTTTATAGAGGCAGTCTTGCCAGTACCTGGAGGTCCGGATATATAGAGTGTACCAGAACTTTGGTCGTCTGCATGTTTGGTTAGGAACTGTTTTATGTATTGCAACTTGTCTTCTCTACCAGGCAGCGAGACAGGCGCGGAGCTATGAAGCGCTTTACACGCCTCGTCAAACTCTCCTACGGAAGAAAATCATTAGTAACAGGTACGAGGGTAATCTATAAGTTATGGTCGCAGAGCTATGAAGCGCTTTACACGCCTCGTCAAACTCTCCTACGGAAGAAAATCATTAGTAACAGGTACGAGGGTAATCCATAAGTTATGGTCGCAGAGCTGTGAAGCGCTTTACACGCCTCGTCAAACTCTCCTACGGAAGGAAATCATCAGTAACTGGGTAACGGGTACGAGAGTAATCCATAAGTTATGTCTCCTACAAGCTACAGTCAAGACAAAATCTAACACTAGCACCGTGTTTTTAATTCCCCCTCCCCTACTCTAGCCAAATTCTCTCTATGCGTCATAGAATCTGTTAATAAGGAAAGATAAATTGGAGAGTTCTTAAAAAAACATTTTCACTTTCAGTCTAAAACTACTCACAGTTTGATTACAATAATTAATGCGTTTTGATACAATTTAATAATTTTGTTCAGATTTTGGGGTTTCCACCAAAACGGTTCATTGTAATTTTCAGTACAGGGCATAGTTTTTTATGATAATAGGGGGGGATTTTATTTTAAAATGACACTTGATTTGAATATAATCATACAAAAAACAGTTAAATTTTTCCCCCGCCTTTCCACAGACAAGCAAAAGAAGTGTAGACTTCAAACTTACATGCTTCCATCATGACAACATTACCCTGCCCACTTACCAGTTTTTAAGCTGCCATGATCTATTTTTCTTCTGTAGGCTTCAGGATGCATATAGCTATTTTTCTACTCTAGAAAAGGTTAAACAAAAATCGTATCTCTGTGTTAAAAATGAAAGTAAATTTTTAAAACCCTTTGAATGATGGTAGGACTGAGTATTATGGCCAATAAAGAATCCTTTGAAGGTGTCAAATATTTGTTATGAAAATTTACCGAACATTTCGTTTGTAAAATAAAATGTACCTTTAGGAAAAAGTTCTTTCCGAGATCTTGATTCTTGTGCTCTTTCTGGACTTTTCAAGGCAAGTTTTGTTAAAAGCTGGCTTGGAGTTTCTTCTTGAACACATTTTTGTTTTGGAGGACTTAAACCATCCCCTAAAACAAAATTAACAAAAGTTTCCAGTTAAAAAATATTTATATAGACAGACAAAGGCTAAAAGGTTATATTCTAAACATGTCTCAAACATATCATATATCATTACACCTAAGTTTATACAAAGAGAGTTAGACGTACAGAATCCCTTTATAAATTAAAAGAGGTTCACAAATAACCATAAATAAATAAATTTGAAATTTAAAAACAAATTAACATGGACCTTATGGGTTATCATGCTGGTGACAAAATAACAACAAAATAACTTATAAACAGAAAATCGAAACAAATTCCAATTACATGTTTTATTTACAGTGTGGGGTGAAAATGGAGAAGTCTGTACATTACATATTTTTGGTCGAGTTTTCAACCACGGGGCGGGGTGACCTCTAAGAACCAATGTAAAAAAGCTTTTCTTATGGAGATTTAACATGGGGCTAAAATTTGAAGCTTATGACAGCTAGCCTAATCATACTACTGGACCAAATTACATGCGGGTTGTACCAAAAGAAAGGGAATCGGTCCTATATGAGCAAGTTTTATTTGTATTTTGAGAATATTTAGGCTATGTTAATTGGGTCAAAAATGGAAATTCAACTTTTCTTATGGATATTATTTAACATGGGGCTAATTCTATAGGCCTATATTAATTACAAGCATGTTTATTGAAAACCTTTTTTCTCAGCTCCTGTGCATCGCAGGGAATATCTACGCATGTACTGTTATAAAGATATTTGCCTGTAGAAGTGCAGAATCTCGTTATAAGTTGAAATTGGCTAAAAAATAAACACAAAAAAGAATTTTAAATTTTAAAAAAATGTATATGGACCTTATGGGTTGTCATGTTGGTGACTTAATAACAACAAAATATAAACAGAAAATCAAAACAAATAAAAGAAATTCCAATCACATGTTTTATTTACAGCGTGGGGTGAAAATAGAGAAGTTTGCACAATACATACTTTTGGTTGAGTTTTCGACCACGGGTCGAGCTCTAGTTTTAAATTAGTTTCTTTTTAGATTTTAAGTTTATAGCCTATAGTATTCTCTTAAAATCACATAGGAGGATCAAGTTTTTCAAGATAAAAATGTAGCCTATGACAAGTTGAGTGGATTACACACCGCAATTACTAACTTATTGGTTTGATTAGGGTCTATAACAATTAATAGTAGGCCTACCTTCTTTTCTTTTTTTCGAAGGTGATTGTCTTTTTAAAGGGGAATTTTTAACACTGGAATCGTTATTTCCTTTCGGTTCTTCTTTAAGTAATGTTATATTTTCTTTTTTTGTGAATGTTCTTGTACAATGATCTTTTCTTTGTTTGGTGGGTGTAATTGTACTGTCTGTTTTCTCTTTCAGTGGTGATCTGGAAATGGTAGACTCTTTCTGAATTCCTTCTGAAGTCGCTGAATTTCTTTTAGAAGGAGACGATTCAATCATACAAGGCAAATCTTCTTTTTTAATATCATTGGCTTTGGCAGTCTTTACGGGTGAGATACGGTAAATCAGCAGAGTAGGGTTTTTTGGACATAGTACTTTTACTTTGAGCTCATTTTCTTTGTTTTTTGACTTTTCTTCTTTTGAAGGTGAATCTGCATTTATTTCACTAATTTTCTTTATGTCAGTTTTTAGAAATTTTTGTTGTAAGCGTGCCGAAGTCTTCTTCTTTTCCACAAAATTAATTTTGGTTTGAATTTTAGACATTTTGGCTCTTGATATTCTGGAACAAAAAGGGCTATTTCATGTTGCGCAAAAACAGAATCATTCAATCACATAGTTAAATGAAAGTATAGAGAGGTAGGCAATTAGGTAAAAATTAAATCTTTAAATTTTATTTATAGGCTACAGGAAAATGATAATCAAACTATGCACGGTACATGCAATCAGTAATGCTTAGGAAATATAATTCACTTTTCAATAAGCCACTCATTTGCATACATCAGTTAATCTTGTTTACAAAATACAGTAGACTCCCGATTATCCTCGATGAGTGGCTGAGTGATCCAGGTTCATCGAAATTGTGGATAATGCAAACTTAACCTAAAATTCCCAGGAAATAACTGCCTTATCTTTGAATGCATTGGCCTGGTTAAGCTTTGATAATGTTTTTTATTGCAATATAGATACATTTAACATTTTTTCAAACCTGCCTTATAAAACAAATAATAGCTTATTGTAGGCCTATATAAAGGCCTGTTAACAAAAATCAAAACACCTTATCGGTTATAATCAGAGACTCATCGGTGGTCAGTCAAGTAAACAACAGCAACTCAGTCAGCCAGCAAGATGATGGGCCTTCTCATGCTTAACATCTTGGCCGTAGCTGTATGATGACGTACATTAAACTTGCATAATATTTTGATCTAAGTTATTTGTGATCAAGCTTAATCCACAGTGTGTGGTTAATCCACTTGTGGATAATTGGGAGTCCACTATAATCAACTTAACCTCCTCTAATACATCGCCTTGTCCAACAGTGTGGCAACAACAAACTATTGCAAATGTTATAGCAATAAAGAAACTTATAATTGAATACCCCATTTGACTAAGTGCTACAGCTGTCCAAGTAGGCCGGGACTGTTGCGTTGCCACTTGTGTCTAACTAGAGCCTTGTATTAGAGGAGACAGTAATAATTAGCGTAAAGCAATTATTAGCCTACCCTACAACCGAAATTGATACCTAAGCAGAAGCAAGTTAACTTGTAGCCTATAGGCTAATAAGCTGGGGTTTAACCCTCTATCTGGCGCTGGTTGATTTTCGACCACTAAAACGTGAGTTCTCAGTGGCGCTGGTCGATTATAGACCAAGATGACATGGGTCGGGTTTTTCTATTATTAAAATATGAAAACAGTTTTAAAACACAATAAATCTTATATCATTAGAAAGAAGAGATTCTGAGGATTCATTTTCATGCATAAAACATTATTGAGTGAATATTATGTAGCGAGAAACGGTAGTTTGAAAAACTAGAGAGTTCGAAAAAGATTTTGGCGGTGGAAAGTTTTGGTCACCTGACTACAAAAACAGCTGTTTTTGATGATTGTCAATTAAATTGTATATTAGTACCGGTACATATTCTGAAACTACAATAAATTCCCTGCAATTCCCTGTGAATCTATAAGGTTGATTGTAAAAATTTTATTTGTTTTTAAAATTGCCATAAATATTATGTTTTTGTAAAAAAATCTTCAAAATTTTACATTCCGACGTAAATTTCTCCGACATTTTAGAATTCAACTAAATATAACTATATATTTTCAAAAAGATCTTTTTATTACCTATTGTACAGTATCATTTCATTTTTTGTTGATGCATTCTATTATTTCCTACGTGACAAAAAGAAATTTGGTAGTTTTTCAAAAAAGAAAATGTGTATGAAGAATTTATTTTTCTATATAGTTATTTGTGTAACTAGTGGTGAAAGTGGCACTTTGCTGCACACGAGAGCAATGTTTACGCACGAGCCGCAGGCGAGTGTGGAATGATCTCGAGTGCAGCAAAGGCCTTTTTCACTCGTGTTACACATTATATTTTTCCTACAGTCACTATAAAGCATATAAATAATTAGTCTTTCAAACACTATGCAACAAGTTTTTAGGTTCAGCTGGCAACACAAATGGTGCCCTAGAGAAAGTAGTACCCGCGGTCCATATCACTCCGCTATTTTTCCTCGGCAAGAAATGTGCTCCGCGTTTTGAGAATATAGTTCCGTATGTTTTTGTAATTTGAAGTGGTTTCCACGCCTAAAAAAATGCTTAAAAGGTATTTTTTTGTTTATTAAGATCGTAGGAAGGTTTTAAAAACGTTTAAAAGAAAAGTCCAGAAAGTTCAGAAATACCGAAACTATAAACACGAAATGACAGGTTAAATCGTAGTTATAATAGTCAATCAGCTGCTCATAGTATAATTATCTTTAAGTGTTGCCAACCTATTTCCAAGCGTACACGGATTACGTGCATAATGGAACCGCGCTGTTTTGTGTTGTTTCGTTGGAATCCTGATGTGCGGCAAAGTATAAACCGTACGGCAAAGTATAAACCGTACGGCAAAGTATAAACCGTACGGCAAAGTATAAATATGCAGCAATTAGCAGCTTTCTGTACTATAAACAGTACAAGGAAGCCAACTTTGTCGGATGACTGTAGGAAAATTTTATTTTTAGGAGTATTTAAAAAACATTGATATTTCTACGTACCGTAAGGAATCATATTTCACACAAACTTTACATTTAGATAAAATGTGTAAAAAATTATTTTGTTGTTTTCTTGTGGGTTGCTTTTGAAATTTCTTATTTGCATAATCCAAAAATTTGCAAACCTTTTGCTACTACGCCTAAACGCATTGCTAGGAAAAGAATGTTTTTATATTATTATATTCTAAATTTATCACTGAAATAGAAAAAATATATATGTGTGTACTTATATTAACAAATAAATTTTCTGTGGCAAAATATATGATACCACTACAAAAGCGCCAAAATATACCCGCCACTGGTGAATAAAATGACCGCCAGATTTGGGTCTAAGTAATAAAATATTGGGCGTAATTAAAACTGTTGAATTACATTTAAAAAAATAGCCTAAGTAGCTTAGGCCTACCTAAAGCAAAATAGCATAACTTATGAAGTTTACTTAGCCCTAAAATACCTACCCGCGCCAGGCAAATTTTCTCTTTTCTCAACTACTCAAATCAAATCAAATCAAATCCATTTATTGCCATCAACACTAAAAACTAAATTTATAAATTTAGTTTTTAGACCACTCAACTAGTCCTAAATTTATAAAATTCAACAGAATTGCAATAAATTCGGCAACAGTAGAAAATTATTTAAAGGCTAGGCCTACTGTAAAATGCAATTGTTTAAAATGCAGGTGGAAAGACCTAGTCTGTTAAATTGAACTCATTAAATGTAAAACCTAGTCAGCACCATAATTCAATCACCATAATTCTTTCGATGTTATGAAACTAGCCTAGCCAATACAAGAAGACTAGACTACTAACCTTAATTTGTACACGTAACTTAAAGCTTGAAGGGATCTAAGATAAAGTAGGCTACTTTACAAAACTTACAAGTACGATTCAAAATAAAAATACAAGTCACCATTAATTTATGAAATAAAATTGTATTAATTTAGAATTGTCAAAATTATAACAAAGTCACTGAAAAAATTTCTAACAAGAAGACACTACTTTACAACACACAAATGCGACGTGAACGAGACATTTCTTTGCTTTGTAACGCTAAGAATGTCTGTCTTGTCTTGTCAATTAATTGTCAAAAATCATAACGTCACGCTAGAAAAAGAGCAGCTTTGGCGGGAACGCGGGTAAATTGGTGGGAAAAATTCAAAGACAGTAGAAAGGACAAAGTTAACCTATTAAGAATCCTCGAGTCCGTTGAGCATCATACTGTTGTAATAATAATGTATTTTCACAACCGTAACAGAAATTAATTAATTATGATCAATTTAGACAGTGGTATGCACTTCCTCCCGAATTTGTAAAAGGTGTGGATTGAAAAACTTGAGTAAGATCAGTTGGAAAATAAATAGATAAAAAGGATGTGTTTAAAATATCTAGCCCTAGCTCTGAAATTGAGTAGGCCTCAATTACCAGGCTGTCAGCCAGCTTCAGCCAAGTGCCAAAATATAGTTTTTCATTCAAGACGTCTTGTGAGGATTTTTTATCAGCTTTATAAATTTCAAGACTCTCTAAGACGTTCATGAGGGGACCTTTACTGCATTTGTGCAGGATTTGTAAATTATTTTGGCAGCTATTGACATTGTGATTGGCATTTACTAGATGTTCTGCAAATTTGGATCGTTGTAGTGGCAGTTTTGGTTTAGGTAGGTGTTCTTTAAATCTAGTATTGAAGAAACGTCCCGATTGGCCTACCTATGTATAATTTGCAGCAATCATTACAATATAGTTTGTATACACCTGTGCCATCTAAATTATTATCACATTTTGTTTACGGTTGGATTAGCTCAAATGAAGTTCTAGCTTGTTTGATGTAGCTAGGGTGATTTTATGTTTTTTCAATTAATTTTTTAATGGATAGTGTAGTGTAGTTTGGCTCCGAATTCGACAGATACAAAGTTGCTGGGTTTATCAATTTGTTTGTTTACCAATTTTATACTTTTGTTTGTTAACTATCTTTATCGATAATACTGCTGGGGTAACCATTGCTAACAGCTAATTGTTTCAGACTTAGGTACTCTGAATTGTAGTCTTCTGGAGACATAGGGATTTTTAACATTCTGTTTACAAAACTGTTGTAAGCTGACATTTTGTGAGCTTGGGGGTGACTAGATGAGACGTGAATGGTGTGATCGGTAGTCGTAGGCTTCCTGTAGATTTTGAATTTTATTTTGTCATTATCTTTGGTGAGCGCTAAATCCAGGAAGTTTAAAGATTGGTTTAGTTCGATTTCCAGTGTAAACTTCAAATTAGAAGATATGTTATTTTAAATAATTATTCAGAAGTTGCAGTTGTCTGGAGTTGCCTATACAAATTAAAAATATGTCGTCCACATATCTTTTGTAGAAGATTATATTACTGCAAAGTTTATTTCCATCGGAGAAAATTGATTCATTCTCAAAATGGTGCAAATAAATTTCCGATAATATGCTAGACAGAGGTGAGCCCATAGCCAAGAAGTCGTTCTGTAAATAGAATTTGTCGTTAAAAGAAAAAAAATCTGCTCTAATATGATTTTGAGTAGTGTAATCAATTCATCATGGCTTCGGGGCTAAGTTCTGAATTTTTTGACAGGTTTTGTCTCGAGTAATATCTAAAGTCTTCTTGATTGGGACGTTGGTGTATAAATTTACTATGTCTAGTGAAGCCAATAAGTGTCTATTTAGTATTTTTGACATTGGAAAGTTGTTCTACGAGGTCTATTACATTTTTTTATCAATTTTATTTCAAATTTAAATGTACGCAAATTTAAATACGCGAATCAATGAGCTGGTGTCAACTGTCTGTCATGTTATCTTATGGGAAAAAAACTAATTGCGATTGCGACGTTGCCAATTATTATAGCAGGTCACGGCCTGGAGCAAAGGCCATGCTGCAGGATCTATGACGTCACACTAGTGAATCGATTTCATTGATAAATTCATTGCCATCGCCATTTCCATATGTTTTAGGTAAATAAACAAGTTGGCTGTTTGTAAGATTTTAATGGTAAGAGTTTAGTACAACTATCCATCACTGTGACGAAGTGTTGCGCTGCCCGACCTGGAGTTAAAGGTCGCCGTGCTTATATCCTGATTATTGGTACTCATATCCTTTTATTACGATGTTAGAAGTAACAGGCTCTCCAAAACGTTGGCCTTGGTACTTTTTATTAGTCATAATAGAACATTCGCGCTCAACGTCCCCTGATGCAGGTCAATAATTTTACGTTGCCCTATCCATTTTTTTGTCTGAGATTTACAATACCTTTTACTCAATGCAGGCTGGTGTAGAGCCAAACACCTACAAAATAAATTTATTATTTACTACCACGGCCCCTGTTAACTCCAGGCTGCGGGGGCGGCCTTCGAAGTGGCAACAGCTTCGAAGTAGGGTTGTAACAGCAGCTGTTTTTTGGTGGCAGCTTATGGTATTTGTGTACATATTTCGAGAATACAAAAGCTTGGTTACTCTGGGCTATAAAATATTTAATTCACATTAAATTTACAAATATAGATATTCAATTTAAATATTGTTTTGGTTTTCAATTCTATATGTTTTATTTTCAATATATTAATAATTTAATGTTTATATTAAAATGAATAATACGCAAATTATGAGCTAATGTCACCTATCTGCCATGATTCTGATTCGATGTGGCGAGATTTCTTTGTTTCTGATTCTGCCATGTCAATATTTATAGATTGAAAGGTATTTTACCTGAGAGTGCCAAAATAAAACTAGTAAGGGCCTTGGTATTATCAGTATTTGATGATTGTCTTCCCGCTTACGGTAATAGCATTACAAAAGGTGACCTAAATAAAATCCAACGACTACAAAACGCATCAATTAGATTCATTTATAACTGTAGGAGAAGAGATCACATAACCTCTTTCAGAAACGCTACACACATTATGCCAATTAAAGAGAATTGTATATACCTAGCCTGCAGCCTGATACGTAAAGCTATAGACAATGAATACACAAACTATATAGTTTGTGTATTCATTGCTATAGAGCTCGGCCAGCCTGAGTACCTGCGTGAGAGGCTTCTCTCTCGCCAAGATGCCTCTGCCCGCAGCACGAGGTAGGACAAGTTGATGCACTTTCCTACAGTCAGGCATGAGGTGGGGAGGCGCGCCTTCTAATACTTTGGCCCCACCTTGTATAATGCTCTCCCTAATCGGGTAAAGGGGGCCAACACTCTGAACACATTTAAAAAACATTTGAACGAATATTTTATGTAACAAATGATTTAGTATTTCAAGTTAATATATGTTTTTTTTTTGTATGTTTTTGAAGGTAAATTATTGTTATTTTTTGTATCGAAAATTCTGGTCATGTTAAAGTAATGTTTGTCAAAATTGTTTTTAGAAATTGTTTTCATAGATTGTTAGTATGGATTGTTTTTACATACAGTAGTTTTCATAGATTATTTATATAGATTGTTTTATAGTTTGTTTTATATGTATAGTTTATTAGGATTAAGGACAAGAGTTGTTTTGAAAAACAGAATGTATTCTTCTGAAAAACGCTTGCTAATAAAGACCTTTTTATTTATTTATTTATTCATGTTATCTTATGGGATGTATGGTGCAAGACAACACCACATGCAACGTTTCCAATTCTATCAGGCCGCGGCCTGGAGTTAAAGGTGGCCGTGTATACTACTCTGTAGTAAAAGAATTACAAATTAACACAAGGAAGTATCTTTGTTTAATCTATGCTAAAAGTACTATTACGAGTCGGAAAAGTAGGGTTGTAAGCTCCACGAAGTATTCGTGGTTAGCTCTATCCTACTTTCTGACGCATGAAAAGTTGGGTATTGGTATTAAATGAGGCTGTAGCTAACCACTGGAACCATGTACACAGCACTGTATATAGAGCCATATGAATTAACACAGCGGAACCTAGCTTATATAATCAATGTTTAAAATAGTTAAGTAGAGCTGTATGGATTAAACGAGAGGTTTCTATATTCGATGTACGATCATAGATGAAGTAATATGATTTAGATTTCGCTCTGTTTGGAAGCGGAGTTGGAGTTAGAAATCAGAATTAGAAAGGGTTTGTTGTTCTTTTTCTTCAGTTCTCATCCAAGTCAAGTTCAGCAGAGTCGTAGTCGAGTGATTCGCGAGTGTTATGTGCGTGCGTTGAAGGTGTTTTGTTCATCAGCAATGAAAGATAGTTCGTGTCTATGGCATTAATGTGTTATAAAACGAGTGTTGTGTGTGCCGTTTCTTTTCATGTTAATTAGTGGGATTTGTAAAATGTGAGTTTAATGTCATTTAAATGATTGTGAAGTGCAGCACACGCTATGGCCGCTAACAACAGAAACCGATCCGTCGTTCAGCATAAAAATATTACTGCAATATTTTCGAAATTGCATGGTGCATTTTCAGACGCGATGGCCCCTCCAAAACTAGCAACTGACAAGAAAACATTGGATAAAACGTGGAAGTTGATGGACAAGGTTGTCAAATTATGTCAACATCAAAAAATGAACCTAAAAAATTCCCCTCCTTTCATCCTTGATATCTTACCGGATACCTATCAGCGTTTGAGGCTCATTTACTCTAAATATGAGGATAAAATGATAGTTTTGCATAACAACGAACACTTCAATGTATTTATCATTAACTTAATGAGGAAATGTAAACAAGCGAACAAGCTTTTCAAGGAGGGTAAGGAAAAAATGTTCGATGAAAACTCGCACTATAGGCGGAATTTAACAAAACTCAGTTTAGTTTTTAGCCATATGTTAAGTGAACTGAAAGCTATATTCCCCAATGGAACATTCGCAGGGGATCAATTTAGAATAACAAAAAGCGATGCAGCCGAGTTCTGGCGGATTAACTTCGGAAACAGGTAAGTCTCCCTAATTTAGTTTCCCGAGTTGTTTATTGATAAGCTAAGACTTGTCTCAATGATTTCAAACCCGTTGCTGCCTTGTTAGATCAATAGCGATAGGAATCGATTGAGATCTAAGTTAAGTTGGACTCATCTGCCACGTTAATAAGTAGGCTAAGTTATTCTGAACTACAGTTTTATGCGGTAAACTTACTCTCCAACAAGGAGGGAATCTAAGAAATTTAACTAGCCTAAAGCTGTGTTTAGCGTACTGGTACACAAAGCTAGTAGGCCTACCGTACGCGAGCAGGATTCAAGGCTAGACACCTGCTTCTAGTGTTTTTAGGTAGGCTACCTGAGGCAGTTTTTTAAGCTACCTGCCAACTTTGTGCGGATCAAGCTTTAAGTTAGTCGGGGTAGACTTCTGTAGGTATCTGTTGTCAAAAACAACCGAATGAAAATATCAATTACCTTACCGCATTCGATTGGTTTATTCCCTACGGTACATCGTTTGGTGAGTTAGGTTAACCTAACCTTAAGTTACTAACCAAACGATATATATCAAATAACTTAATCGATATATCGATCGATACCTATTTTCATTCGGTTGTTTTTGACAATAGATAACTTACAGAAGTCTACCCTAGTCATGTATTGGGCATTGAAACAGAAGGAGGAAGTTAGGCCTAGGCTATTTAAAACGCAAGTTAAAGCAAAATAACTTAATTTAAGGGCTGCACTTAACTTTAAACGTCATATACACTAACTTAATTCGAAAGAAAATATTGATCGATATATAGATTATTCTATATATATCATTTCCTAACTAACTATGTAAACGATAGGCTATATCAAATGAAACAATCGATAAATCGGTAGTTTCATTTGAATGAGTGTAAACTTAGGACGTAAAGTGCAGCCAATTTAATTTAACTTAAAACCGAATAAAAATACCCCCGCCGCATCAAACCTGCCGACTAAGCGAATTTCCTGTTGCTTGAATTGATTTTCAATTAAATTTATTTAATTAACATTATGTTTCATGAGTATACCAACATAGGCTTGCTGCTACAGGGAGGGTAAAAAGTGTGTTTTTTAGTAAAGTACCGGTAGGCCTATTAATAACTTAAGTTAGTATAAAATAAATAAATTTACTAAGTTAGATCAAAATGTATCCATAAACAAGTAAACTACCGTACAACATTTTACAATATTCTCCATAAGAATAGGCCTAACATGGTAATTTTATAATAAGGTAAGTTACCGGTAACAATTTTTTTGAATTTTCTCCATAACCAATAATTGTACAAAAACACTTTGATGTAATAAATTAGGCCCTAATTACTTTTTTAAGCTCCTTAAAAAGGTCTGGAGAGTATTGGGAAATTTTGTGTTTAGAGGATCAAAAATTAGAAAAACCATATTTTAGCCCATAAAACCCCCCGTAAAGTCCCGTTCCCATTGTCCGATCATGCTGGTTCGCGAACTCATGACTCAACATGGTTCGACTGAGGTTTCCCACCCACATGAGATTTGTGAGCTGTTTGCAGAATATTTCTCGTACGTCTACTCTCATGCGTCCAAAGATGAGCTGCCAGTACCTTCATTTCATATTCCATTCACCATTTCAGAATGTGCTACCTATCTCCCTAGATGATATCAATAAGAGGTTCTTCACTTGGACCCCAGCAAGGGTAGTGGTCCTGACAACATCACACCAGGAGTATTTCCTATTTAACCTCAGTTTGTCTACAGGCACCTTTCCCTCCACACTGAAATATGGTTAGGCCTTTGTGGTTCCAATATTCAAAGCTGGTGATCGTTGCAATGTTACAAATTACAGGCCCATAGTAATTCAGTCCGTCCGCAGTAAAGCTTTTGAAGGGCTTATTTTAGACATCCTACAGCCTTTATTTAAACATATCATAATTTATGAGCAGCATGGCTTTACCTCCGGTCGCTCCACTTTGACAAATCTTTTATCTCTCCAGTGTCTGGTGTTGGAAGCCTTCGGTCAAAGAAATCAAGTCGACGCCATTTACATTGACTTTAGTAAAGCTTTCGACAAGATAAATTATAGTCATCTGCTCGCGAAGCTCCAAGGCTATGGGTTTGCTGGAAGAATGGTTCTACAATTTTACAATGGTTTAAGAGCTACCTTACTGATCAATAGCTCGCTGTACACTTTGGTTCTGAAGTCTCTTCTTTCTTCGCTGCAATTTCTGGTGTTCCTCAGGGGTCTCATCTTGGACCGTTCTTGTTTTCCATCTTTATTAATGACATTGTGAAGGTCATGAAAGTCCCATTTCTTCTATTTGCGGATGACATTAAGCTACTCGTTGAAGTTGCATCCTATCATGACTGCCAGTCCTTTCAGGACGCCCTTGACGACAAATTTTGCTGGTGCCTCTCCAATGATATGGCTGTGAATCCCACAAAAACCAAATTGATCACTTTTAGCAGGAAATTAAATACAGTGTTAGCTGACTACTCTCTTGATGGTAACCGGGTGGAGAGATGCAATACCATCAAGGATCTTGGTGTTCTAATTGACTCCTCATTCGAGTTTGGACCCCACATAAACCAAATCTGCACCAGGGCCTCTCGTATGCTCGGATTGGTAGGTTATCCCGCTCTGCAAGACATGGTTTGAGCAACCATGCCTGTAGTACGAACGTCTCTCGTCCTGCAGCTACTCGAGTATGCTTCCTTGGTTTGGTCACCATACTAAAAAGAAATCTAGATAGGCTATAAATTAGAAAAATAAATAATTTAGTATATTATAGGACTGTTGTGTCCCCAACGGTCACAGAGAAATAAAAAAAAGAAGTGTAATTTAAAATTCCCATGTTATTCTTAAATGGAGAAAATGAAATTTGTTGTAGTTTACTTGTTTATTTATGGATATATGCATAGACTAAGCAACACAAGTAGACTCCTCATCCCATTGTAAATTTTGGAAGCTGCTTGTTTTTTGTGTCTAGTTCATGTACGTCCACACTGATCGCTGGGGTAGACAAAATTTTGTTTATATTATTTTAGGGTTATTTTCATTGTTTGTGCTTTACTATTTGGTTTAAATAACTAGGAGACCAGTTATTATTTATGATTATATCGTTTTATTTGGTTAAATGAGGTTTTAAATGATTAAAATAGGCCTAAGAAGGAACAAATTGTAAACAAAACACAACCTCTACAGTTGGACGTACAGAATTAACAATAAAATTGGCTTCAGCTGTTCCATAAGGATGACAAATCTACTAAGGGAGTATCCTATAATTGACCTACGGTCAAAAACCAAGCTACATACAGGGAACAAGAGACGAATCACCCAAGAATCCAAATGATTACCGTACTGTAATGTCCGAGAGCTTAAAACTACAGTAGCAGATGGTATTCAAAACTTATATTTTTGAAGAAATGGAATATTGATGTGCCACTTTTCCAATGTGCCACTGTCACGTTTAAAAATGTTTATCATTGACACAGTCTATCTGGGACTGCGGTCGGATATGAAGCACCTAACTATCCTAATGTGTAAGGTCCGAGAGCTTAAACTAGGCCTAGTGGATAGTTTTCAAAACCAGATTCGGGTTTAAAAAAATGAATAATGGTTAAACTTTAACTGTTTGAGTATTTATGACTGAGAGTTTTGGGCACTTAAGTGTTGCTATACTGACCTCACATAAAGACTGGGACGGGTGGCGTCGTCCTGTTTCCAGCTACTAGGTCACGAATTGTGGATATTTATAGGCATGCACTGTGGATGTGATACTCCCGGGTGTGGATTAACGTCCGCACTAGTGAGTACCACGACTACCCGCAGTGCTATCCTGATAATTAGACCAATTCATATATACCAAGGCAAAAATTGTGGTTCGGATTCCACTATAAACTGTAGGTCCCTTAGTTGCCATTAGCTGTATGGGCTATCAATTAACAGCTGTGTCTAAGGAATGTCGGCCATAGTCACTAACAAGACTACAAGATCGCGCCACTCTATCTTACACTCATCTCAATTCATACTTGGCTTAAAATACCTACTATGTATGGTCGCCATTTCATAGAGAAATGTATTAAAGTATTAATTCCTAACCTAACCTAAGGGTGGTTAGGTTAGGTTAGGATAATTTTGCTATCCAAACTAATTTTTATTTGGAGGTTGATTTATTGGTGTGGTCGCCATAATACGTAAGTACCGAGTTTTGTTTTGGACACGTATGTTGTTTTGTACAACGATGTATTATATCGTTGGTTTTGTACAGTAGACACTAGCGCAATCTGTGACTGGCTCACACAATTACATTCTTTTTTAGTAAAAAATTGGCGACGGCTGATCCATATAGGTGGGATGTCTTCTTCTGTAGGTATTCAATAGTCAATGCTTCTATGTATTTTTTTTTTATAGAATGATGCTCAATATGTTGTCTCTATTGCCTTAATTAGTAGGCCTACAGTATTGTTTCTTTCATTGGATCAATGTGACAAAAAATTGAATATCAATGTAAATTTAAATTTTTTTTTAAATTCTTTATTTTACTCTATTTAAATTAACCTTTAACATTTTCTAAAGCCAATGGTGTAATTTAAAAAATGAACCCAAGCACAATAAGTAGAAAGTAAAAGGAATGGCTGTGGCAGCAAGATTTCCCGCGGCAGTCGTTATTTTATGTTAGAATATTACCTTTTGAACCCATGTGTAATATTTGTCCAGTATTCTAATAACCTCGGCACTAGTTCAGAAGGTCATTCCAATTCTAAAACAGTACCTGACATAAACAATTTATTCATGATTTGCAACGTTTTAATCTAATTTCGGTTATGAACTTACATTTTAGAAATAATTTCAGTATTTTGCAACTGACTGATTTCTTTAACTCTTTACTTGCTTAGGCTATTTTAACTCTTAAAAGACTAAGGCATTTCCACTCTTAAATAACATTAGGGTAGTCCTAAATGAGTAAAAGTCGTAGCCTATGGGTGCGTTAATGATTAAACTTTAGATTAGCCTATTTAATGTCTTGTTCCATTGTTCAAATTCAAATATATTTATTTAGGATATTACAAGCATGGCCTCGCCAAGTTTACAAAACTTGTCGGCGAGGACCAATAGATTAAAAAAAATGACAAACAAAGTTTACAGATTTTTCTCTTTTTCTTTTGTTTTGTTTTCTAAGTACAAAGAATTATGAAAACTAGTTCTAAGGCGGTTCGTGGCAGGCACTATTAATGTTATTATAATCATCATAATTTTTTATAACATTGGTATTGCTTCATTGCGATTATATTACATTCGCTAGTTCTACGCATAATCTTGATGTTACAGTGTATAGGTTCTATTTTGTCAAAACATACCAGGTGGAATAATAAGATCAAAAAATCCTTTTTTCAGATATTACTAGTAATTTGAGATCAAATTATTTCCAAAACACCGCCTAGATCTAAATGTGCATATTCAAACAAATCTTATTAAATTTAGTCACAAAGCTGTGCACATTGTCAACTCCAACATGTAATTATTTAGGACACAAAGTTGCACTGATTAGAGGGGCAGCAAGCGGTTTATCGTAATTACAGAAATTCCCTTGCAGAGCGTAGGCTACTGTAGTATTAAATGAGATACATTGTTCAGTTTAGATTCTGTAATCAAGTCTTGTTTTAGCTCAAGTAAGGAAGGTTTATCAAATTATTGTTATTATGCTATTTTTTTCATGTGGTTAATGAATTGACTCATGTTGCAAAAATGGGACAGTGTGGGACTCGCTTATCCATCGCTTAACCATGATTACCACATTTAACCTAACATGAACCATAAAACTAACAGTATTTAAAAAAAAAAAACACCAAGATTATTACAACCGACGCTTTTAGTTGCCATTTGCAAAGAGATGTTTTCATTGTTTGCACACGTGAGTAAAAAAATAGAAACAAGAAATTAGTTTTGTAAGCTTTTTAAATATCATTTTTTTGCAAACTTCTCATTTAGGAAATTAGCAATTACTGAAGGTTCCATGGCAAGACCTGGACCCAGGACTAATTTTTTACTTTTTCGTTTGATGTCCTCAGAGGCCAAAAACACCATTTGTTTGAATTCATATATTTGTGTTTGTCCGTTTTGTTAGCACGATAACTTTCTTATAAAAAATTTGTAAATGTTAAAAAACAAATAATTTAGTACAGTATCTTGAAGTGTTGTGTACGTACGGAAATTAGTTACAGCGAAAAATTCAAAAAATCCCTAGTTTGCATGTTTGTGGTACTGTACATATTTTGATAAAACTTGGCAAATTTATTTATTAGCACATTTCTCATATAGGGAATACTTTAAGCTAATTACCTACGTTTGTTTAAAAGAGATCCCGAACCAGCATGATCGGACAATAGGAACAGGGGTTTATGGGGAAAACATTGGTTTCCTATTTTTGAACCTAAAAAATACAATTTAGAATTTTTTCCAAACCATTTTCTAGAAGATTATAAAAAACTAGCTGTTGTACCCGTGCTTTGCAACGGGAAGAGGAAACAAAATAGAAACATTTATTTAATCTTTATCTCTTGCATATAATAGTTACACATCCACCAATGCTTTTAGAAACAAAATTCAACTTTTATGGCCTTAATAGAAACGTTTAAGTTATGACTTTTAAATCTGGTAAGTAGTGGATACCATATATCATCAATAACTAAACTAAATTTTTGTTATCTAAAATCATATACAACAGATTTTAGAAAACAAAAATCAACAAAAATTTAGTTATTGATGATATTCTTTAGTTTAATTTAAGCATAGGTTTAGCAAAACACAATAACTTAATTTACCTAAATATACATATAAAAAACAATGTGACGTGCAAGTTATGTTAAGTTAATCTAACACATGTGAAGCAGTTAGAATTGATTTAAAGTAGCCTCCAAATTCATGACAACACATATACATCGTAATTTTCATACTGTTTCTATGAAAACATATCAATAACATTATTTTCACTTCAGATTATTAACTTAGACGCTTTAAAAAATCCAAAGCAGAGCCCTAGTTGATACAGGAACGGTTATAAAATCTTTTTTTCTATAATCATTGACATAGTTTTAGAATAAATAATCCACGATAAAAATTAGATTAAAATAAACCTACCTCATATTTATGGAAAATATTATATTTAATTTCTTTGTATCAGCTGTCTGAAATTGTGAAATATGCAGTTTAGCAGTTCTTCTTGTTTAAATGACAAAGCAAATGTAAACAAACATTCTTTGTTCTCATCACAGCCATGGAGACCAATCAATATTTACTTTTAAAATGTTCACCTCAGAACTTTTAAAGCCAAAGGGGCAAAGCCTACGGTCAGTATCGAAATGTGAATAGTCCTATAATGGTCCTTGGTATGGTAGCTATATTTTTTTTAAATTTAAGCCCAGTTGGTTCAGTAGTTTTTGCACCTATTAGTAATACCAAAGATTACATATGCTAACGCAAAATTTTGCGTTAGCATATGTAATCTTTGGTAATACACATACAGACAGACACCATTAGATTTTTATATAATAGTATGGATAAATAGTTTTCTATCGAAGCATTGTTATGTCTGACGGTTACAGGGAGAAAATTCAAAAAAAAAAATTAGTACCGGTAAAATTAAAATTCAATGTTATTGTTATAGAGAAAAGGAAAAACTTTTGTAGATTGCTCGTTTATGGCTATTTAATTGAATTTGGTAAATTTGTTTATTTTATACTAAGCCTTCATCATTTAGATACACACCTTTAAATCACTACCGTACCTCATTACTCTCACTACAGCAGCAAACCTAAATAAGTACTTGTTCAACCTATTGGATTTTAAAATAGGGAGTACATTTGACATGTTAAACAAAATATTTAAGCAGAAATCCAAGCAGGCAGATGGAGACTTGTTTAGTCTGGAGGTTTGCTGCGGCGAGAGTATTTATTACTGTTCGATGTATCTTCAAAGGCTAATCTACGAATACAGATTTTTAATTACATTTTACAATGAACTAGACCCTTCCCAGACTGTGGGAAACAGGCTGTTAAGTTAACCCTTTCAACTAAATCCACACCCGGCTAAAATCAATCTTTTCAGATTCTAGGTTACCTACCCTATTTTAAGAGCCCAGTACACGTTTTTTATGTCTTTATGGTCTTCGTTTAGGGGATTCCTAATTTCAGATTTCCTGTGCATATAAGTAAAAAAAAAACATTTTATCTTGGCTTCATTAATTACTCCATTCTTTAATCTGCACAAAATACACAGCAGACGAAATGAACATCATGTAAAACAATATCCCAACAAAAATGTTTAACTCAGGCAAAAATGCAGTTTGCAAATCATCTCTAATTATCGTGTAGTCAACGTGGTGAGCTATAAATGTTTTGTGTAAAAATGTAATCTTTCAACCACGGTTTTGGCTGTAATTTCGGTTGGCCAGTTTAAATTTGCTTTAAATTGTTGTATAGCCTCTTTATTTTTAAACAAAAACTTCTATTCTTCCTACTCTGTGTTCATGGACATATGGACATGTGATTCGATGTAGAAGTAACTCAATAAATTCTGTTTGTTCAATCTGTTTTGTTGGATGAACTTTTGCTTTTCCAACCCAATGAAATAAAACAAAAAAACCTCCCTTTGTTATAAATGACATTTATAAATAGGTTATCTTTGAGAGAAATTAATTTTAAGCCTTTATTTACTGATGGAAAATATGCTCTTTTTCATCACTGGATTGATTATTATTAAAGTACCAATGTTAGAAATAATTTGTTCCAGCAATCTATCTGTTTAAGTTTTTAGTGAAACTTTATTAGTTGAACAACATTATGGTATCTAAATCTTTAGATTTCCTTTTTTTTCGTCTAGGAACTGCACTCTTTTCTGTTAAAGTTACATCTTCCTATAAAAACACAACTGTAATATTATCACGCAAAGGCAATGAAAGAAGAGAAAATGTTAAATATACATTTTGTTGGAGTCATTAAAAACATTTCAAAATTATATAAATATGTTTTGTATCATCCACACCAGGAAATGAAATATAGATTTTTGTTACACCGGTACAGTTTCCTTGCTACTGAAGTAATCATTTAGATAAGATAAACAAAAACCACAAACCGTAAACACTTTTAAAAATATTTCAGCCCACTTGGGTACATGCATGATCGTTTGCGCCTAAGATTATACATTGGTAGGGTGGAGAATGATGGATAAGTCCTCGGGTTTATTAGAGGTCACGTCTCTCTTGATTTGTATGTAGCTCACCCCACCCTGTACAGTATTCCTGCATACTAACTAGTTAAACGCTCTTAAATAGACATGTTGAAAAACTATAGACGAAATATTTTTCCAGGGTAACAACCAATTTGTAAATCAGTGACAAAATAAACAAACAACTATCCAGTAAATTAGTTATGGATTTATAGTAGGCTAAAAACGTCGTGCTTTGCAATAAACCCCGCTTTATTTCAATTGAAAGGTGATTTAAATAATCACAATGTCGGCCGCAATGTACTGTCATCAAATGTTTGCCTAGTAGGCTTCCAAAATTGTTAAACTTTTGAACTGTAACTAATCAAATTTTGTTTACATATGTAGTGTAATTTAATGCTTCACATATTTATTATTTCTAGAATATTTTAGTCCATCATAGCATAGATATATTTAAAGCTAGTTAGTTGATTTATATGATTCATACACGCTTTAGACACATATAGATTTGACGACTCATTTGTTTTTAACACAATACTTTCGATAACTCACTGAGAATAAACGCTTGAAACGCTTACGTATTTTACTCGCGATTTTTGAACATGTATTCGAGCAACGTGGGGATGCAAAATGGGCTGTAAGTAATACCTTTCCTGGCTGGTTATTTGGTAAGACCAGGTTAACCACAGATGGTTGGATGCAAGCAGGACCTCTTTTGTGGTCGTATTCCTCTGAATACCACCTTTGACCTTCAACCGAGAGGAAATTCAAGCAATCTAATTTCTTTGCTCCAATCCATATGGTTTTATGAGAAGTAATATTATTTGACTTCACTTTAAACCAAAAGACCCATTTATTTTGATTGTGCTTCTGTTCAAGCTTGGAATGATTTTTCGAGATCTTATAAGTTGCTAAAATTATACAAAGTACAATAATTAGTCCTGTAATGCAGGTACAAAAACTAGGCTAATAGTAAACTATTATAAATAGTTACAAAATCGTGCATATATTTAAACGGTGATTCGTTAGATAAATTGCAATTGGCTAGTACCACATACTTTTACATTCATAGTAAACTAAAAAATAAGTTGGAACCAGACTTTTTATCTATATTATCAATACGATAAGGGGGTTTCCGTAACATTCCTTTTTCGCCTGTCTAACTCAGCCAAATTTGTTTATCCAGTTTGTCATTTTAAAGCTTATGATCTACCGGAGGGGCGAATTGTAACTAGAAAGGTAATTTTGTTTGGGGCTTCGCCTCCAAGCGTTGATTTCGAGTTCGCTTTCAAAGATGCAATGATCTTGACCAACTTGATTTATAACGGGTTTAAATGTAAATTATAATTTAATATTAGACTACCCTTCAGTTGACTGTCAGATAGTAAACCAGAGATAAAACCGCTTATAAAAATAAAATTCAAATAGCGTTTGCCGGTAGTACTTTTAGTGATATAAGTGTAGCATTATTAAGGTGAGCCAATCCCTCTTTAAGGTGTAGAAAGTTTAAAACTCTATTAAAATGCGTAACTTGTGCACGAAATTCTCGTTATTACTTATTACTACTATGTTTTTTTATTAATATAGTTAACATAATTGATCATGCAAGATCAAACCTCAAAATTCACATTATTTCAAAATTATACTCCAAATACGTTCCGTTGTCTTTAAGACAGGTTGTAATTTTTAAATTTCCTTTTAAAAAATATAGATTCGTTATACCAGTTGTATGGGCCTGCACGGACACACTTATATTTTGATTCACCAAACGATGTGAATGGAAATTGGTAGATTCCTAGAAAAAAGCTGGTTACCAACAAAAGTATTGAAATGCAGGACGGATAGTGCCTAAATCTAATTCTATTTTAGCTGGACAGAGTTGATAATCTGAACGGAAATTATGGCCGCTTAAAATAAAGTCTGTTGGCAAGTTATAACTATCCTAGATCACAAAATTAGCATTGTTAACGTACCAATAACTCAAAATACGCACATATTTACAATTTTGGTTGACAAACATCAGCAAAATGACATTAAGTAGTTTACAAGTAGCTGATTAAAAAACACAACAATAAATTCTAGTGTTTATAGTTTTCCAGTCGTTGAACAGTAGGGTAAATTTAGATGGACTAACTATGGACTAACAATGGTGTATGTAGTAAGGTATACGTAATGGTCAATACACCCACAATAGATTCATGGAGTGGGCGATTCATGCAACTATCTACATTTTGCCGTTATATATAAATAGAACAAGTTTTATTTGTTTGAGATAAGCCTAAGCAAAGACAGTTTGCAATCATGTAGGAGTTTGGTAGGACGTGCTTGTATTATGTTGAATAAATTTACTACCAATGATTATTTAAATACAACCATAATGTCTGTAGTACCAGTTGAGTACCATCGTGTATTTTAGCGTTGAAATTTAAACAAGATGGTTAAACGAATCTGTTGTAAAGTTCATGCGAAAATTTAAAAAGTGAAAAAATGTTGACCTGATTTTGATTACCCAGTTGGCATTGATTGCTCTTTAATACTGATAATTATTAGGTCAAAGTGCCGTTTGGTCATTGGCAGTTTGAGAATAATATAGCTAGCCTAGTTTTTGCTAGGATTAATATTTAATCTTATTCGTCAATCGGTATTCACTTTACTTTTATAGGCACAATGTGTTTTGCGATAAGTTATCTCATAAAAAGGGTAAAATTAAAGTAGGCCTACCAAAATGCTGTTGCAAAAAGTTCTCTCTGAAATTTTAGTACCCTTTTTCCTATTTAAAATTAGAGAGTTGATATAAAAACAAACAATTTTGTACATTGAAGCATTGTTTTACAACTAAATATTACAGAAAAAATAAAACATAAACTGTAGCCTACATATATGGAATTCCCATCCTTGATAATAATTGTAATATTTTACTTGTCAATGGATATATTTTTAACAAATTTATTTATTTCATCCCTTACTATTAGCCCATCATTTGATAAAAAAAACACTTTTCCCTTTCCCGTAGCAGCAAACCTAAGTACTCCTCAAATCTACAGTGTTATTTAAACAAAGAATACATATTACATGTCTATGGAAATATTTTAGTAACAAAAAAATTGTGTGCGATTGGGAATTCGTAGAACGATGGAAGATGGCTCAAACTAAAGGTCTCTATCCCGTAACGGCGGGGAAAATAGTGAAATTCCAAAAATGTTATCAGAAAATTATAACGTAAAATGTGGGAAGAATAGCATTATAAGACATTTACAGGTGGTTTTTGTTTATTTCAATACAGCTGATCGTGATTTATCATAAAGCCAGTACGTAATATTAACATTTGGATTTCTTATTTGCCAGTCAAATCTGCAATGTACTGTATACTATATAAAACCAGGGATTACGCTACCTATAATTCAGACTTTTTCTTTGTGTCTTAGAATGTTAAAATGAATTATTTTACTAAAAAAAATCATATTGATGTCAATTAGTTAAGCGGGATAAGTAGTAGAATCGTGAAAGATGGCTCAAATAAAAGGAATTGAACTTAGAATGACTAAAAAATAATGAAGTTACAAGTGTATACTTTATTGTCTTACTGAACTGTTACCAGGCCACTAGTTTATATTAATTTGCATGGACCATGTATGAAATTTTCCTGGTTCACAATCATTTACCCAAGACCAACTTTAGATGTTTCCGTCATTCCGTCGGTTGCAAAACAGAGTAGCAAACAAACACTGACATAAACCCACGTCACTGAAGCTATTGTCTGTACTTGACACGACCCAACATACAGTATTCTAGTGTTTTCACACGTCATCAGGAGGGTGAGTGTCTGTTTGTGACACACTCCAACATGAACGGCAAAACAAAGCCTTGCTCTTCAAACTAATATTTCATCAATCATTAGCATTGGGGTTGAAATAACATTTCTTACACTATATAGTATGTTTTTTAAAATTTCATTGTGAGGTTGCCCAATGATGTAGGCCACAATTTTTGAGTGAGATAAATTATGTTAGCCTATGATAATTTACATTCGAAAATTAAATTTAAAATTAATTGAAAGTTATAAGGCAGCTAAGAGCACTTTTAAGCATTGACTACTATATATACCTTAAGTCGTTTTAGTCAATGTTTTAACTCTTGTCAATTAAAATTGTTTTATGATATACTACTTTTTGAACGACCAATGTAAAAAGAAACTGTTGAAAATATTTCATTTAGGTGAAAACGATCCAGATCAAATTTTTCATCAATAACTTCTTTTATGTATGAAAAACTGATTTAGTAAGTAGGCCTAAACACAAATGAAGGGACATTGCATGGTGTACAAAAATAAGTTGCACTCGGCCATCTACATTTACATTGTGGGTAAACTTATTTATTATTATTATTATAAAGCTTCAAAACTTAATGATTCATTTTTTGTAACTGAGTTATTTAGTTCATGTACGATGCTTTATGTAGGCATGAACTCTAAGGAAATGTACACGATACCAAAATGTAACGTCTAGTTTTTACTAAAATTCTTCCTGGTTCGACTTTTTGACAAAACTGTATCTTAAATATATAGGCCTATGTCTTCTAGATCATGTGCAACACACTACAATAATTTATTTGACTTAGGAATTTGAATATAAGTCTATTATTTAATTTATCTTTTACAAGTAGCAGGTACTTGGACACAAATGCAAAAATATCGTAGCCCGCTCGTTAAAAACCCATTTGCCTCAATAAATCTACATTGTTCTTCTTTGAAAAGCAAGTAAAACGGTTTGAAATTGTTTAAATAAAACATTAAAAGGTATAACCCAATCGAACGCTATCTAAATTATTGAAATAATTCAGCTTAGTTAACTTTGCAATGGTCAACGATGAATGCCCGACCACAAATGGTCCTCTGCAACTACCAACATTGTTCCTGCAGAGCTAAAACAGTTATATAACTTGGAGACAAAACCATTCATTACCAGCCCTGGGTTAGTTTGTGATCAAATTTGTCAACTTCGACTTCATGCGGTTTCCCCATGTTCCATTGCTACCGTTCACTTCTCTGTTTAAGTTAGTGATCAATCAGCTGATTATATATAAGTTATATCATGTTCGTGCTGACACTTTTGGATCTGAAATTTTCTAATTTTAAAATTATATAAAAGTACCGGGGGCCGAGCCATACTCGGTATGTTTATTTCGATTGTAAAAGCAATAATGGAAACTCGCGTTTTCTTTATAACTAATTTAGGCTTTTATTATTTAAGTTTCAGTGGAATTTCAATTTATTATTATGGAAACTTGGCAATCCGACACATTATTTTTGTTTTAGTCTTGCACATTTCTTACGTTGTAAATAGGCATAATTAAAACAAATGTTAAAAAATAAATAAGTATTTTTTTTATATCAGTTCCTATAGTAGCAATTAATATGCGATCACAGGTTATACAAAAGCGTTATACAGCATAGTACAGGGTATTTAGGGGTGTAATTTTTCATTTAATTAATATTTTATAGTAATTTACTAAGTAAAAATAAAACATGAGCATGAGAATACTCTCTAAAATACTATAAAATACTATATCATATAATTGATTAGCTGAAGACAGATAATTCCGATTCAAGCGTATAGGATGTAATACAACTGACTTTAATACTAATTTAACTGAATACAGCTGCCCAAATTATGTAAACAATAAAAGAGTGAATGCAAATTGTAAAATCTACCCTTAAATAAAAGTGACACATTGAGTTGACGCCAGTGCACTCAAACGTCACCAATACGAAACACTTTACCCTCAATGTCGAGTAATCTTCAGTGACATCTTTGCTCAATAGTTACAACTGACGTTTTCCTCTTTGTACTGAATTTTGTAATTTGCTAGTATACTGTGGATGGCTTCTTGTAAACACATGTTAGATTTTGTTTACTTTTTCCTTGTTTTTTTGTTCAACCAACATAGTTACTTGGCAACCTATAAGGCCAATGTTAAATTTTTAAATTTTAAATTGAGTTGTTTAGCGAAATACGAATTTTTCTGTGGTAATAACTACCGGTATCACTAATCACGTTTTTAGGGCTTTTAAGTCCCTAATTCCAAAATTTGTTGAAAATCCCGCTGGATTTCGAGATATATTACAGACAGACAGACAAACAGACATAGCTCGTATTAGAATATAGGATAGGATAGGATAGGATTACCTCATCCCGTCTGTGATCCTAAATTTTTTTTCACTGATTTTATTTAACTCCAACTATTTTTGTAGGGAACATTCATCTATAAAATCACCTTATATAAATACTAAACCGTTTAATTAATTAATGTTATTTGTTTTCACACTTAACCCACCAACATTCATTTAGATAATGGATAATGTAATATTAGCTTTAGATAAACAATGACTCCTACGGTACATTAGTGATTAGTATGTGCTGAATGTAATTAGTGAAAACATATTATGTCCTTGTAAACATGTAGTTAAGTGGTAATACTCTGCAGGAATAGTAATTATAGATTCAAACATACAGAAACAAAAATAATGAACTATAATGGGTGCGAAATAGTACTTAAATAAAAGAACGACAAAGATGCATGAGTGTCAACTCTTAGAAATATTAATTATAAGTGTAGGAAGGAAGATTTTTTTCCCATCCGAAAATGATAAGAAATTTGATAATGACCTTTTTTTAAACAAAAAATAATTGCTTCTCCTAACCAATAAGAAATGTCCTTCACAGATGGACAATAAAATTGCTACAGTATTGCAAATGCACAACAATCCTAAAATAATGCTGTATTTATATTTAGCCTACATACATTTCCTAGATGCACTTTGTCAAAATAATAGTGTGTTTACAGCGAATTCAAGAATTTAGTATGATGGTAAAACAAAAAACAAAAAAATACTAATTCTTAAAATAATAGTAAAAATAATAGGTAGTCTTGGATGTTTTGTGTAAAGTGAGTTGTAAAATTGTTTGGTTGATTAGTAGCTTCGTATTAGTAGTACTAATTAATTTAGTCATACAATTAAATTTCAAATGCTATGCAAACCAAAACCACAAATAGAATTGACTGTGATTGTTTAAATAGACTGCAACAATAAATATCTAAAAACATAAATATATGAAACGTTGTGTATTGTTTTTTACATTCGTGATGGAAAATGTCCGCAATAAACCTTTGAAAAACATTAACTCACCATCACCAACAATGAACTTCAAACAAAGGAGTATAAATATCTGTATTGAACAGTTTTATTTTGTTGCCTCTGATACATATAGCTTCATAAATGATAACCTGGCAATCTTTCCAAAACATGTTACGTCATCATTTTGAACAATGCTTTTCATTTAGCAGACAACGGGGTTTAATATTAAATTAAGCAGGTTAATTATTTTAATTTCAGCTCGTAACATTAATGTATTACATGGTGATGGTATTTGAGAATAATTCAATAACTAATCCATAGAAGCTGGATGTAACCAACCCCTCTTGAATCCTAAATTATCTCTGTATTGATTTTGATACAGTATCAAATATCATTTCCCTAAATTATTTTAGGATAGTTAATATATAATTTAATTCAAGGTACAATCATTGACTATATAACACTACACTATAGTGTTATATAGTCAATGGTACAATCCTCTACAAATACGGTTTACATGCTAAGAAGGTTATTTAATTTATGGTTTCTTTGTTAACAAGTAATTGGTATCCATGCAGTATTTAGTTTCAAAACGCTTTCTTAGTAACATTATTATGATAAAATAGTTTCAGCTTTTAAATTTAAATTACATAAAAAAAACATAATAGTAGGGCTAGATAAATTTATGTTTTGTGTTAGATTTGTATACTTTTAAATGTGAGAATTTTTGTAAAATAGAATCTTGTTCTGCCTTGTAAATACAAGGCAAAAAAGACAAATTATTTTGAATTATTTTGGTGGGAATGTTGCATAGGCCTACCAAATGGTAGGCCTATGCAACATTCGGTGTTGAAAACCAACCCACCAAACTTGTTTAACATTTTCGTTCTTTAGTGAAGTTAAACTAAATTGGTAATTGCTAATTACTTTTTTACAACGCAGTTGTTAGTTAATAGTTAGTTTAATTTTCGCCCCTTGAGCTTCATTGGAGAAGTTAGGACGTTCACAAACTGGATAAGTTGGCAAGGGATGATCTACTCTCTATATTGATTACTGGCCTGACCAGCTAAGGCACTTCAGGAATGCTAAACTCAATACTGTAGTGGTTGTTGTAAGACTAAGTAAACCTACAAGTTTCTTAAAAGGAATTAATTCAGAATTGACAGAGAGACTTAAATCTCATTGAAATACCTACAGTACCAGGAAAATTACTAATAATGAAATGCACATTCAAGTTAAAATATTTCCTTCAGGGGTTTATCTTGATTTAGTTGGGTAAAATAAAAAAAAAATATTTATCGAATCAATTGTTTAATTATTACCTATTATTTATGAAACTATCTAGCCCATCGAAAACGGGTTCCTTCAATCTGCCTCATGGACTGAAGAAATGTTTATATTGGCTACTTATTCATTTATATTCTAATTATTTTTGTTTTGAATAGAAAATAAATAGCGTAGTTCTCAGTTGTTACAACGAAGGAAAAGCAGTTGTCAGGATCAGTGATGTGTGTGTGACATATAATGGAAACACTATTTGCCCTCCTTTGCTCTTTCTTGAAAAGAATAAATAACCCTGTCAAAGTAAACCGATAGCCTAAAAATATTTTTGTTTTCATTGAATTAAAAACAAATTAAAACGTCCAATAAAAGTAAATGTATAGGTATTTATTTATTTATAGGTCATTAGCATTTGTGTTTGTCATGGCTAAGTAGCATACAAAAATACTTTTAAACATTTAAAAACATTGAATGTGTTATAAAATAATTGTATATTTTTTAAAAAGACATATTAGTTAACAAAACTAAGTGATACTTACAAGAATAACATGGGGAATAAGCACAGTCTAAAGCACTTGAAATATTACCTTAACAACTGATATTGCTATTTAAAAACAACAATGTGTTAATCCACCAACACAATAATCAATATCATATTAAATTACTGTTGCACATTACATTCTGTTTAAACAATAACGAAGGAGTACATAATATAGTAGTTACGCATACAAATTACATGATCTTAACTATAAATCAAGTTTTATAAACATTCAATGGTAGGTACATTAGTTGTAGGACTATATACTTTGACAAAATTAGTGGACGAATTATAGGCTAAAGCTATTAAAATTTACAGATGATATTCAGGATTCCAGCTGATTTTTTTGGCCTAAGGGATGATAAAACTACTTTGGCTTCCCAAAACCTTATGTGAAAAATATACATTTTTTGTGTTAGATGAAAATATTATTTTTAACATTTATTTGCTCTTTGTAATCTTACAATACAAGCCTACACATTTACCTGTTAAATAATGCAATTAGAAGTACGTTTACACGCTCGCTGTTTGATAGCGTCATAGCGTCGCTGCTAACGCGATTTGATTTGATGTGATAACAGGGGTTGATATTAAACAGGCTTTGATGTCACTAATTGTGTTTAAAGCTCATATCAACGCTTGCAAAAGGGGTTGGAGCTTTGACTGGCTTCATACCGTAACACAGAGGTGGTAATTTAGCCTACATCCTGTGTTTTATAAGGGCACCCTTCTTTTACGCATGTTATTTAAGATGACTTCACTTATTGCCAATTTTAGATGTGTTTTTAAGTTATGAAATTGCTAATGACTTAATTTAAACATCAAGTGGTATAGATTAATCGCAACTTCAAAGAGTGTTGTTAAGTTGCAAACATTTTACTGCAAAGTAAAGTGTTTTTAACAATTTATTGACGTGAGATTTTGTGGTTGTTTAATTGTATGTTGTGTTGAAGAACAATATGAATCCAAGATCTAGTAATTTGTATAAATGTTATGTAATACTATAAAATATAATTACGTATAACTCTTTTTACGGCAAAGGCATTGAGTGTTGAGAAAGAAATCAAGCGGATAAAATTACTGAATTCCTTTTGGAGTTTCAGATTTCATTGAAATTCATTTTCGTTGTGTTATTTCCTAAACTGTAAAAATTCAGGTTTTAAACTTGATACTGTTAAAAATCCATTGATTGTTTTTCTAAATTTGTATTGTCATTCAAGTATGTATATACGTATTTAAAACAAATAGTCCAGATATTCGAGCTTTACATAACATTAAATCGGAAGGTTGATTGAGAGAAAGATAGTTTTTTGGGCTCATTAGTTTACCTAACTATTAACTATTTGAAGTTTTCACTATTTGACGTTCTTTTAAAACATGTTCAAATTGTACTGGAATTTGAAAAGTTTTGTAAGCAAAATAGATTTGAGCAAAATTCCGTTGTCTAAGCTATCGTATTATACAAGGTTTAGGCATTTTCTCAACTTGTTGTAGTCTCTTAGCTTAAGTGATATGTTCGTGCCTCTTTGGTTTGAAACGTTAAATAAAATCTATATCACACAAACCCGCAATGTTTCAAACCCCAAAGAAATATAGTAAACACATTTACAGTACTATCTTGTTATATTAATGTTGTACTTATTGCCTAGTATGGATTTTACCCCTTTAACAGCATTTCGTAAATTATTTGTTTTATTAAAAAAAAATTATGTCCTAGTGTTTGAAACTTGGAATAGAATCCCAGGTGGAGAATTTGTGTTGGCAAAATATATTAAGTTTGTATGTCCAAACCATCGTTTTACTAGATGCTAAAAGATATTTTCTCAGATGGTAGTATTTTGTTAGAACAGATATTCCCAACAATAGTAAGTTGAAACGATAAATTAAATTCTACCCCCAATCTGCAGTTGCTTAATTTCCATAGAAATATTGTATAAAAACTTACAGTAAGATCTCATACACAATAACAACTATATGTTTACCAACATAGTTTCCTTCCATTCAATTTTATGCGAACATCAGATCCGTGAGAAATCTTATATCAAGATTTACAAATTTAATATATTAAAGTTTAATTAATATGTTTGATATGTTTCAACACTTGTAGCAGATCGCCTGAGATATTTCTCATGAAAACTTTCAAATCTTGTTCAATCCCTCGAAAAATTACAAATTATGTTTGGATACCAATACCAAAATGGTTTCCCTCAATTTACTTCCAATACACATAGCAGATCCCTAAAAATTGCTTATGGTCACTTACAAAATAATACATAATGTTGCTTACCAAAATATCTTCCTCTATATATTTCTACGCGAGCAACAGTTCCCGTGTAAAACCTTATATGAAAACTTACAGTATTTCTGTTTAATTATCACTAAAAAAATAATAAACTTAGATGCATACCGAAATATCTACCATCCACCCTACATTTAATTGCTATTATGCGTACATAAGTTTTGTAGTATGCGTGGTGGTAATGAATGGGCGTAATATGTGTGGGCTCTCCATTCATTCCTGGCAGGTGTATTGATTGTAAGGGGCGGTTTGGGGTTGGGAAAGTCTGGCTGCTCCCAAACCCGGCTTTTCATTCAACTCTTTCTATGAACTGCGTCGCACTGTGTGCGGTATAAATGGGAATAAAAGTCAAGGTTGGTCGGAGTAAAAAAAATGTTAAGGTAATTTATTTTTGAGATTGAATAACGATTTAGGGGTTTATTTGATTATTGATTGCTAAAAAGGGCTAGAGAAATACTTAAAATCATGTCTTATTTATTTTTAACCTACAAGTATTTATTTTATCTATTGTAATAAAACCGTTGTGTTTTACGATCAAACTCTAGTTTTTGTAAAGTATTGCAACCCCCTCCCAATTTTGTAAATATCCAATGTTTACATTTGAATCACATAAAATTAAAATAATGCTATAACAAATCACATGGTTTAACATTTTTACACTCTAATTTCTGTTAGCTTAAAAAGAACTTATTGTGAAAATTATTATATTTATTTGCTTACAGGTCCATTGCTTACTAGATAGTACCCTGTAACCGTATATTCTTAGAAACTTTATCTAGGCCTATAAATTTGTTAACGTATAGCATTATTTTCTAAAACTATATCTTTGTTTATTTAGATCCTCCCATTTACAAACTTACCAAATGATTCGTGTATTCATTAGTGTTCATTTTGAGAACTACGTACAGTAATTTGTAGCCTAGCCAGGAATTCTGATATTTATTTTGTTCAGACATACAAAACCAATAGAACACTTGTGTGCCTCACTTTTAAAATGCCTTCCTTGATATAAATTCAGCAATTCTTCGTTTAATACCAATAAAAAGTAACCATAATTTAGAACAAATTTGTTTATAACTATAAAATATCCCAACATTTCTATATACAACGTTTGCTTCGAGCGAATTTTTCTTTTCTTCCACACTCTTCATCCGGGGTAATTTCTGGATTTAGATACAATCTATCATTTGGATATTAATAACGATTCAACCTATCAAAAGGCAGATGTCAAATAGCAACCAAACCAGGGGTTAAACTGTTCTCTGGTAATAAAAAGTTATACATGAAAAAATCACAAACAATTTAAATAACCTTGGTTTGTTTATTGTTTAAGACGCTCCTAGAATATATAATATATATGCAATTTATCAGAATCTGATAGGAAACAGTTTGACAATTAATGTTTTGTGTCGACCATAGAAGATGTATATGGACTGTTTGGAATGAATTTGAAATATAGAAAAGAATGCTTCAGAAATATGTTCGAAGGTAGTTTTCCCAGTTGTTAGGGATAAAATGGTATACAAATTTCAAAAGGCAATCTTCCACACGCCATGTGTGGGTTCACCTCTTGAATATTCCAAACTACCACCAGAACCCTACCCCACCTCATACTCGGCAATGTAAACTTGTGGTGTAGACCTTTCGACTTTGGTTTGTGGTTTGTTAATAAAATGGTCTGTTGACTACAAAAATGTTGTAAAAATTGTTTCTGAACAAATATTTTAAATTAAATTACTCAAACCAATACATGATAAACACGGATATTTGTAATAATATATGTACGGTAAAAAGATGTATATTTTTGCTATGCTAGCTTATTTTATTATTTTTTATTTATCTCAATAATGAAATCTAAGTTCTGTACCAAAATTTATAGACCATGTACCTACCTACTTTAAAACATTTATTCTAAAAAAGCTGAATCAGTCGTATACAGGGTGATTGATATAAGTGTGCCAGCTATTTAATTCGAAAGTTATAAGAGATATAACAAAGTGTTAAATTAATTGTAACTGCCTTGGATTTTTATTTTAAAAAATTTGGTCGAATTCGAGCCGCCAGTGTAAAAAAGTCTTAAAATTGCATCTAGATTCTAAAAAGACCATAACTTACATAAACATATTGGTTCCAAAATGGCTGGGAAATTTGAAAATAGGAAAGCTGTGTATGTTATGGTCTTTTTAGCATCTAGACGCAATTTTGAGCTAGCTACATGATGCAGAATGTACACTGCAAGTAATTTTTTCTTAGTTTTAACACGCTGTAACTCCTAAACGAGTAGCTTTAAAAAAAAAAATGACAAGAATAAAAACGTTTTTAAATTGAATTTACTTTCTAAGACAATCATTAGGTTCTAAAATGAAATATAGGGTCTTCCATAAGAAAAATCAAAGTTGGCGGCCATATTGGAAAAATGACGGCTAAAATTATGTTTTGAATCTGACCAAAATAAAAAATCCAATTCAGTTACAATTTTACATTTCGTTATATTTCTTATAACTTCCGAATGAAATAGCTGGCACACTTATATCAATCGCCCTATATAAATTGACATCTTTGCATTTTCATCGGGAACAAATTGAATATAATTACAATGAGGTGATTATTTGTGAATCGTGTCAGACAAATACTTTCAGGCTAAGAATCATGATAAATTATCATCTTTAACTACGCCACGCCGTTCTTTTGTCCGAACCTTTTGAGATTCTAATTACGCGATTCTTCGTCTCAGGAATAGAAATTGATTTATTCAGTCAGTGAATGCAGGCTTTTATTAGTACTGTATAGGTTTCTGATTATTCCAACAATATTTTGAACTTACTGTACTAATTTTTCTAATAGTTGTGTTAATAATATTCGGACTAAAACAGGCTGAAGTTTTTACGCGTTTATCAAAACCAACGGTAAAACTTGTATTTTGAAATGAATTCACAAATTTATTAAACATTTGTATATTATTTCATGGTATACAAAATTGTCTGTTACTTTGATATACTGTAACTAAATTGGTTCCCTCTTAAGCTGGGCCATGAGAATCCTCAAACAATCGACTATCATCCATCATACACTAAAAACCACCCGTCACACCAAAGCCCCAACTGTTGGATTTTATCTGTCTTCAGTAACTGCTTCTATGGCTTTATAAGCCACTACATTCTTGTGTTAACAGACTCCATTGTTTATAGAATCTTACATTTTATCATTTGAGTCTTGAGATTTTCTCAATTAGTAGCATCTATACTTATTTAATACGCAAGCAGGATTTTTGTGACAATTACTCCTCCGAAACTACTGAACTGACATGTTTTTGGTGTCATTGGAAAGAGTGTAACGTGAAGTTGTGCAGGAAACTTTCTTTTTAGGTAAATAATTAGAGAGTGAGGCCCTGGGGCCCTTTAAAGTTCCGTATTTCTCCATAAGATTAACATGGGAAACAAACATTGTTTTGAAACTCCAGCTGTTGTCAGAAATTAAATATTAACGAGTAATGTCCAGTGGTCGAAACTCGACCAAAAATATGTAATGTACTCACTTATGTTAATGTTTCACCCCACACTGTAAATAAAACATGTGATTGGAGTTTCTTCCATTTGTTTTGATTTTCTGTTTATATTTCGTTGTTATTTCGTCACCAGCATGGCAACGCATAAGATCCATGTAAATTTTTTCAAATTTTTAAACTCATTTTTTGCGCTTATCTTTGAGCCTATTTAAATTTATAAAGGGATTCTGCACACCTACAGGAAAATAGCTTTCTAACGGTATGCGTAGATTTTCCCTACGATGCACACGAGCTGAGAAAAAAGGTTTTAAAGAAACATGCTTGCCTATTAATATATAGATAGATAGATAATTGGTCTCCATGGAAGCATGAGAAAACTCACAATGTTTACATTTGCTTTGACATGTAAACAACCAGAACTGTCAAATGCCTATTTTACGATTTCAGACAGCTGATCCAGAAAAATAAAATAACTATGTGGTAGGTTTATTTAATCTTAAACTTTGTAATGGATTATTTATTTTAAATCTATCTATATATTAATTTGAAACGGTTTTTCTTTGTGACAGCTAATTTGAGAGAACGGCTGGGCGTAGAAACTCGGTAGGGGTCTCTAAAGAAAGGTCTTGATCTGTAGATGAGCCATCAAAAAGGAAACGTGGTAAATTCCCTTGGGGCTCTGCCCCAGTGGCCTTTAAATTCCCATCCCATGTTATTCTTATGGAGGAAAAACGGGTTTTTGTCACAGCTAATTTCAGAGAACGGCTGGGCGTAGAAACTTGGTAGGGGTCTCTAAAGAAAGATCTTAGTCTGTAGATGAGCTATCAAAAGAGAATCAAGGTAAATTCCCTTGGGGCTCTGCCCCAGAGGCCTTTAAAGTCCCCTCTTCAGATTTGTTTACATCACGACCATATGCATACATTTACACTACTTTTTTAATGAAACAGCTGTTAATATTTAAATTGTGATTTACTAAATTTGTCTAAATGAAGTATTTGCAATGGTTTTTGCTGATTTTAAAATAGATTTTCTTCTGAATTGTGCTATGTTTTGCAATATAATGTTCTTTTACCAAATCAGTGAAAAATCCTAATATCACAGTAACTCTTAAAATTATTTCTTATGGAGTTAACTTATATCTATTGTATGGGTTGGTTTCTGCCTTTCCACTTCTTGGAGATTGCACGTAGACGATATTCTTTGGCGTATTGCATCTTTAGTAGACGATACTTGGTTAGTGTCATTTTTAAAATTACAACGGAAAAAAGCGAGAAATTATGGACAATTTGATATACTAAAAATAAAACTGAATTAACACTGTGCTACATTTCTTGAGCAATAATTGAAAGAGCCGATTTGAAAACAATAGAAACAGGAAAGTCATAGAACACAACCAAGTACAGTAGAAGAAATAGAAATAATGTTTTTTTTTCATTTATAGCTTAATCGTTATTATGACAACCTAATGCGGCTATGAGTGGGAAGCATTTGTAGAAAACACTAAAAAACAAGGTCAGCTTTTGAAAAAAGATAAGATATTTACAAAAAAAATTAATTATATCTAACTGTTGTGTACATCTTGAGTATTTCCATAATCTTTGAGTTGACTCTTATAAAGTCATCGGAAATTATTTTAAAATAACGCCTGTAATGCTTTGCAATTGCTCGAATTCGAGCAACAGGTACACTAGTTAACAAAACAAACAGCATACATTATATAGGTAAATATTCTGAGACATGTTACTCAACCTGTGGTTTAGTTTGAGAGTTAGGCCTGTAAATCAGTGACGTGTTGTCGTATGCTGTCATAGTTAATGATGTCATAAAAAATGCACTAGTTCCCTGATGCAAAACATTTTGGTTTCTAAATTTAAACGTTTATTTCTTCAAACAAAAAATTACGAATAGTTTGTCCAGTTGTCAATTTTACACACAAATGTGGACGATAAGCTTAAAAAATATTTATCTGTGTAACTAGTGAAAGGCCTTTTGCACTCGTGTTACACATTATATTTTTCCTACAGTCACGATAAAGCATATGAATAATTAGTGTTTCAAACACTATACAACACGTTTTAAGGTTCAGCTGGCAACACAAATAGGTGCCCTAGAGAAAGTAGTCGCCGGTCCGTATCACTCCGCTATTTTTTCCTCGTTAACCAATGTGCTCCGCGACTTGAGAAAATAGTTCCGTATATTTTTGTAATTTGCAGTGGTTTCCGTGCCAAACAAATGCTTCAAAGGTATTTTATTGTTTATTAAGAACGTAGGAATGTTTTAAACACGTTTAAAAGAAAAGTCCAGAGTGTTCAGAAATACCGAAAAGAGAACATAAAACTATAAACACGAAATGGCAGGTTAAATCGTAGATCGTAGTTATAGTCAATCAGCTGCTCATAGTATTATTATCTTTAAGTGTTGCCAACCTATTTCCAAGTGTACACGGATTACGTGCATAATAGAACCACGCTGTTTTGTGTTGTTTCGTTGGAATCCTGATGTGCGCCAAAGTATAAACCGTACGACAAAGTATAAATATGCAGCAATTAGCAGCTTTCTGTACTATAAACAGTACAAGGAAGCCAACTTTGTCGGGTGACTGTAGGAAAAGTTTGTTTCCCTCTCTGATTCTATCTCCGCTTTAGGAGCAAAATTTAGTGATGGATATTTTCAACATTACATTATTTTACCAATGGCAAGTTTAATCGTTATGTAATATATCAATTTGTATCGTTTACCTACATTATGCACCAGTAGAAGGGACCTCCGCTATTTGTATACGCTATTATATAATGATGGTTGATTGGAAACTATTTCAATATATAATCAATGATTCACTATATTGAATCACTTCCCTTCTTCGGAAAATTATTTGGCATTATCTTATCGAAACAAAAATAAATATCACAGCAACATACAAACTCTTTGAATCAATATTTATCACCGTACTACAAATAATAGTCACTCTGTTGTGAATATTATGAATTATTACTGAACACCGGTGGGACATGTTTCCGAATCCGCACATACGATAGAGTGGTAAATTACACGTATATTGAGGTAAACTACAACGGTTTTAAGTTACACAATGCTACAGATACTTTTGTTAACGTTCAAATTCCGCTTTAATACCTGGGATATACATTTTGTGTAGTGCATACGGAGAACATAAATCTTCCATGTACAATTATTGTTGGTTTCAAACCACCTTCTGTGTGATACGATTTTCTCTAAAAGAATATTGTTTCTTCTTTAATGATTTCATACACCTCTCTACTGTGAAATTTCCTTCTGGCACTTTACGCTTATAACGTGTTTATAAACAAATCTGGAGTTAAGTTAATAGGGCTTATTTGTGGTCCCGCCGTGTGTTACGATTGCTTGTAAGATAAACTAATTATTTTGAACTTTTTTTATAGATTGTTTATACATGTTCTCATAGGTTGTTTAGTTGGTTGTTTATAGATTGATTTCGTTGATTATTTTAATTTTAGAATCTTGCCTGACAAACCTTTGTAACAACTTTTTTGTTTACACAACTTTTTTGTTTGTTTAGGCCTATATTGTTTGAAATACCCATTTAGTTCAAATATTCTAGTAAAGGTAGGTTTGAAGTCAAATTAGAAATATAATCATCATGTTTGTATAATACCCAAATTTAGGACACATGCATAACATACGAAGGGGAAAATATATTTTCAAATTAGATAGACTTTGTCCAGTTTCATAGGTAAAAAAAATAATTTTTCAATTTCTTGTATTTAAACCTTTCAACTGATTTGAGAGGGTAACAATTAAACTCAGCTTTACAATAAAGAAATCCGTTGAAATCTGGTAATTAAAATCTCCAGCAACACTATTTTACATCACAATGTGCAAGGTGGCCCGTTTGTAAATGCAACGCATTGTCGCATAAATGCCAAACATATTAAAAGTCAACCAGAGGGTTCTCCAAAGCGGTGGATATATTACAGGCTTGAGGCGGGTGATGTTGTGTTTTAATTACCTTTGTACCAGCCACAGACAGCACTGTAGCAATCACGCCTTTGGGGCAGCGACAACAGCAAATTGCATCCCTCCACGTTGCATTTAAATAGCTGTTTATTTATACATTCATCATCACATTTAGGTACATTTTCAATTCAAAAAATTCACTCGAATTTCTTATATGGTACTCTGCGTATAGCGTTTATTTTTTATTTTTAGTTGGTTAACAAATTTATGTTTATTTAGGGGTAAATAGCAATTTTTGGGTTAGAATAAAATATTCCGTAATATCTACGAATGTTGAGTATCTTGATAGAATATTTACCGAATTATTCCTCAAAATGTTCCCCAAAATTACAAACCTGGAATTGTATTAAGGTGAATTAACCTGACATGTCTACTCCTTTAATCTGTGCCTGTACTTAACTATTGCAAAAGTTATCACTGTGATATAATCTGTATTAGATTTGTTTTATTGCCAATGGTGGTTTATTTCTAGATATAGTTACAATTATTTTAGATCTTCAAACATATTCATTAATATAGGACCGGACTTACAAAAATATTTTTTTCACTATTCGAACGTTCAAATATTCTAAAACCATTAAGTTTATTCATTTGATTTGTTTAGTTAAGAAATTCAGATTTGACCAAAGATTGTAAACATATTATTTTTATAGAAATTTGTATGGTTTTTACTCTTAGTTGAGATTTACCAGTCCACCAAAAGTAATTAATTTGAAGCCTTAAAGGGTTTGAAACAAATTGGTGTGAAAAGGACTCCGTGGGCTTTCCCTCCTCCCCGAAATCGATCATTTATAAAATATTGACAAGGATAATTTAAAATACTGTCTAAACATGATTTGGTTTCAATAATTTTAAAACAATGTTTTTCAATTATCAAGCCATAGGCCTAATATAATTTATCTCTAAAGTTAACAATAAAACTGAAATGATAATATGGAAAATTAATGTTTTATTTGTTGCATTTGTTGCACTGAGCCTTCTGATCCTGCTCTTTGATATCTGAAATAACGATTTCTCTAGAAGCTCAGGAACCACTTAAGTTAAAGGGTTTGTTCGTTTGTTGAAATGGCACTAATAAGCTTCCATCATATTGTGTATTCGGCCGAGCAGCCTAGAGCACCGTGAGATCGGCTTGCACTTGGAGACTAGTAAGCTTCTTAAGTGAATCGTGTTCATCAATCATCATATCGTACAAATTTGCAATCATTCGTACTTTTAATGCTTTTAATACTTTTTCTTTGAAATGGCGACCATACAAAATTTTAAGCCAAGTATGAATGGAGATGAGTGTAGGATGAGTGGTGCCATCTTGTTTCTTGTTGGTGACTAAGTCAGACAAATTCCTTAGACACAGATGTTAATAGCCCAAACAGCTAATGGCAACTAAGGGACCTACAGTTTATAGTGGAAGCCGAACCATATTTTTGCCTTGGTATTAACGAATTGGACTAATTATCAGGATAGCACTGCGCATAGTCGTAGTCGTAACGTAGAGTCGTACTCACTAGTGCGGACGTTAATTCACACCAGGGAGTGCCGCATCCACAGTGCATGCCTATAAATATATCCACAATTCACATAAGTAAATAAATAAATAGAAATTACATGCATAAGGAATGGGGTTTTAACTTTATGTGGAGCTACGCAGATCTAATCGTATCGTGAGCACAAATTTTCACCAATAATATTTTACTCTTTCTCATGGTAGTTAACGTGTTAAGTGAAGGGAATTTTACATTAAATTCACTTTTGAACTGTCAGGCTGCTACCATTGACTATGAATTGACCATGCTACTTAAACAGAAGCGTAATGCACCTTATTCGAAACATTGCCGTTTATAAGTTATCCAAACTATAGGTACTGTATAACATCTAGTAATACTTTACCAAAAATACCTTTTTTATAAATGTGGTTTGAATTGTTCCTAAACAAACTTTAAATCCACATGTATAATATTTAAATGGCAAGATAACCTTTACATGGAATTAGTTTGGTTAATCAACTATGCATACAGCGTTTGCAGAACTATTCGCTTTACTTAACGCCATCAGTTTAAGAAGCAGATTCCTTCCTGTTTAATGGAAGTTGGCTCGTTAATTTAGGAACGAGTTTTGAACTTTTAATGCTTAAAGCTCCAGTTGTAATCTCTTAAAGTTTCGCCAACTTAGAACCTACCATCCGTTAATCTTCAATACATATTTAAATTCAATGAATTTCATCATTTTCAATCTCTCTCTCTTTTGAGCCGCTTACCTGCTTTAATATTTAAATAATCTTCTCTTCAGGTGGCGGTATTATGTAGTATTGAAATTTCCTGTTATTGTACAGGCTATGACTCAAAATTATATATTTCCACCTTTATATTTTTGGTTACCGTTAGGTTTCTGACAATTATATCGTTATTACAATTATTCTGTATATCGTTGAAGCACAGCTTAATTTCCATCTCTGTTTCTTTGATGAAGATATTAAAGCAAATTTTGTAGAGAAGCACAATCATCATGGCTTAAAAATCCATATAATTTGAATTTCTATTTACAGATTTTTTACAAATCACGTAGGAGAAAATACTTATTTTAAACCTAAACCAAATTTCATATAGTAGGTTAAATAAGGTTCAAAATGAAGTTCCGGTGTTTGAAACATGCCAAAGAATATGTCAGCAGCTTATTTTAGTTTAGAGTAACAAACGTTGTCTAGACTATAAACACGGTTTACGACTTAACACCGTTTATTTTGAACTCATGATGACAACTCTTGTTTGTCGTGCACAAGGTAGATATTTATAAACATACTAGCTGTAACCCGCGGGCTTTGCCCCGTTTAACTTCTTAATTTTCAAGATGATCTCGTTCGCATGGCTCAATCACGTCCTGGTTGAAGTTCGTTCGCTACGCTCACTCACCTTTAGGTTGGAGCTCGTTCGCTACGCTCACTTGCCTTCAGGTTAGCTCGTTCACTACGCTAACTCGCCTCCAGGTTGAAGTTCGTTCGCTATGCTCACTCACCTTTTGGTTGCAAATTAGCTGTTGTCATAAATGTAAAAGAAATAATAGTGCTGCACCCTGTTGGTAATCCTTGTAACTTTAATGCTATTAAACATCATAGAACAGAACTTGTTTTATTGAAACAGCTGTTAAGATTCATTAATTCCATTTCTCATAAGGTTAACATGGGAAACTCCAGAGCCACTGGGGCGGAGCCGATTGGGCGGATCACAAAATTGATGGTGTATAAACCTATTCCATGAAATTCTACACGTATGTACCAAGTTTCGTGGCAATCGGTTCAGCGGTGTCTGAGTTTATCACTGCCAAATATATATATACAAACATCCTCTTTCATACTTATAGATTCTGCTCAACAAAATCACTTGTTTGGAAAAATAAAATTGATTTGATTTATATTATCTTTTGGGTGTGAATAAACTTACCTAATAGATTTTGAGTAAGAAAATGATAATGTTGCATAATCGATTTTTAATACAAAATTTATAATATTTGTGTTTTTCAGTAATACCACTGCCCAAAAATGCTACCAATTTTGTTTGCATGACTTGATTCATACCAGTGATAAAGAGTTGAATACGTTTAAACATAAACCCTGTTTTTCTTGAGAATGTGTACAATTATTGTTATCAGATGTTAACTCATTTTTTCTTTTTCAGGTACTTGTCCAGTTCATATTCATAGCTGTACTGTAAGTTAAGAACAACCACTGCCAGTGGTATTCACAATACTAGGTACTGTATACTAGCTTACTCTAAGTAAAATCATAAAGATTATGAAATTGGACATTAGTTGGATTTTTAAATAATGATTATAATCGGGTTATAACAGTATTATAAATATGACAGTTTCGATGTTTGTGACAGTACTGGATAGATTGAACTGAAATGCAGCATTAACGTAGCTTAACAAACACAATTACTTTAGCCCTTTTGTATCGTAACACTGCATTGATGGACAGTTTATGGGGATATTTTGTAGTTGTTTGGACCAATTTCATTTTTTTTTATTCATGTCAGTAACTCATCTATATTCAAAAGTGTTCGAAAAATATAACCAACCATGTGGCCGTTACCTTAAAACTGTTATCAAACCAATCTTAGCCAAAATAAATACAGAAAAAATGTAAAAACGCAAATAAAATTAGTAAGCGTAATCGCGTAATGTAAAATTTCTACTGTCTTTGGTTAGTTTATCGCAGACTAGGCACATTGTAACCGAATCGAAACACAAATATATGTTCGATGGGCGAACGCTAACAGTTATTATTACTACTTTTAATATTATTAATTTCGTGGGGGGGGGGGGTTAGGGGTTAAGGGGTAGGGGTTTAGGTGAGCGATGTCGTGGGTTCGGATCCTGGTCACTGCCGCTAACACTTTACAGTATCAGTAAAATTCTTCGTACTATACCTGATCACCTCTTGCTTTGCTGGATACGTTACACCATAGATTAAAAGAAGTAGACATGTCTATACTCCTTTTATCTATGGTTACACGCACAGATCTGTAGTCTATGTGGTAGCAAATGCAAGGTTAAAAGATGCCGCCAACCTCTTAAAAAATCGTTATCACCATCAACATGTACTGCAGGTCGGTGAAACAGCTCCAGCATTTCCAAGTATTTAAATGGTGTTGAAAGTAAAATAAATTCCCTTCGTAAAGACTCGCTCTGTTTCTTGGACGTAAAGAGTTGAGTTTACGCTCCAGGTACCTCGGTATCTGGAAAATCACTTTGCTAGGTTCTCTTTTCGTCTTATTTTGCTGAAGATTTTATTTCGTTAAGTTTTTTCTTTTAAGAACTAAACTATTACTGTATTCGTCAGAGATAAGTGTTTACCATCAAATATACCTTATATAAAAAACATTAAACAATACTTATATTCCGCAAATACGTTAGTTCAAGAAAATATTGAATTTCTTTACAGTCGGGGATAATGCATGTAGGAAGTTGTTTTTTACTTGAATATCACCCTTTAAAACTCCTTTCAAACCTTCAGATCAAAACTGAATTGCGAACTTTGAGTGGTGAGTTCTGATCGAAATAGAACTGTGGAAATGAAGAATTGGGCACATACTGTTTACCTCCTGTGAGGTATATTGAATTTAGGTTTCATTTAGAAGACAACATTTTTTGGCAGACTCTACCTTTAAACGCCCACGAAAGCCGGTTACACGAATGACTTCAACTGTAAATGATTTCTCTCGTAGTGGCGTCTTTTGGGTAATATAATGTGAAGTAGGAGTAATCGTCTTTGCCAGGTGCACATTTTTCCAATCAGTGAACAAGCGTTGCGCCGTTCTTTTTGTTGAAACTACAATATGACAACTCACCAATGAGACCTTTTTGTTGGAAATTTAATGCTCTTTATTTTGTACATTTATTTTTTTTCCTCCGGGGTGCCGTTTGAGATATTTACAGAAAACTAAAATAATTAGCATTCACACCCCCTCCCCCCCAATAGCTCACACCCCACTGGTCAGGACTTTTAGTATGTTGTTCAGGAGGGTATCTCCTACAATTTTGCAAAAATCCGATTTTTTGCCACTCATTAGCTTTGTTGACTGGGGTAAATCAGCAATCCATTTTTAAAGACAAAATTTAGTAGACCAAGAAAGTGCTAATTTTAGTATCTAACACAATACATCGGGGGTTTCTCTTTACATCCTAGCTGTACAAAGTATTGCAAAGTAACTTAAAAATATGTTTCCTTTTAAGAGTTTCCGTATTTTTTTTATATTTCACAAGTACCTATACATTTACAATAATTGTAAAGTGTTATTTTGTAATAGCATATTTTATTCTTTGATCTCGTGATATTTACCCAACCATTGAAGTACATCGTAGGTAGGTCTTGCAGAATAAATCTATATCGTTTATCGTCATTTGCATAGTTGTTAACGTAACCTAAGGCACTATTTACATTTGTGACAATATTGCAATATTGTAATTGCTAGGGTTCACCACATTTCGCTTTACATACAACTACACTGCAATAAGACTAATCTATGTGGTGTGTTATAATTTGCATCCTTGAATGATGAATCTTTCAACCCAGCATACAGACACGTCGCAGTTAAGTGTTATGGAAAATAAATATTTGATTTGTTATACTGTAAATTACATCACAGGAACCATAAGGTACAATTTACATTATATGAATTAATCGTATACGTCGTAAGGTTTGCCATTTGCATACCTGCAATATGAACTGTATGTTAGTAAGTAAATTATTGGTACTGTACTAGACTAAAGTAATAGCTATGCGTAATTTTACCCGGCATAGCAAAAACAGTTTAGCAAACGATTTTTTTTTGTACTCAAACACATTTGAGACAGCATTTAGTCAGTTGAATGACTCATGTAGCCCTTTCTACGCTGTATGCAGCATGAATGGCACTGCTCTCCCATTCAAACAGCGTCGTCCTTGCCCAGAATCAATTTGGCGCGGGGCCAGAGCTCAGCGCTCCTCTGACCCGGTTGAGGTTTTACACTTCCACTCCAATCGTTACCGACGTCATCGCCCCTGTCAAGTGTCGTTTTGTCGTTTAGAACAGCTGACGAGAGTTTTCCACTTTGGTCATTGCGAAATGGACATTATTTATTTTGTTTTAGAATTAGACGTTCAATTTGAATCGGAGAGTATTTAGTGTTTGAATATCGTTTTATGTATACAGTATATTCAAGTGTTAAGTTCAATGCCGATTTTTAGTTTAGTAGCATAGTAAAGAGCAACTAAAACACTACTAAAGCACTACTATTGTAAGCATAGTAAGCTACAATAGATAATTTAAATAAATAAGTATAGCGTTGTAGGCTTACTGTGTAAACTGTATTTTGTAATGTCTTTGAACGTTGGTAAAGGTTAAGTAACAACACATTACTTGACATCAATAAGATATCAATACGCTCAATAAGATTCTAAACAGTACAGTACCTTTTACCTTTTTTTTATATATCGTCTGTATCAAGTGTTGTTCTGTTATATTTAGAACATTCGACAAAGAGTTTTGTCCTGTGTAAGAAAAACACTACATAGTTGTACAACATTTTATAAAGAAATTAAATATTTTGTAGCGTTAATTTGAATAAGTTCGAAATTATTTTGTTGGTTTTTATAAATCGTCTACTTTTTGTTCAAGTGTTGGATTTATTGCCGATTTTTAAACAGTGAACTAACGGTGTAAAATGCATTTTTAAATAAATGTGACAACAAATTAACACATTTGACACAATGACTTATTCATTCCCAATTAATGTCAAAATCATCTAGTCTCATGTTTTTTTTTTAGAATACACAACACTTGATGTCTGTCCTGGAAAGATTTTTTCATTACAATTATTTGACTTTAATTCCAACCATCTTATTGACATTAAATACCCTAAACTAAATTTTAAAAATACAGTACATTTGATCAATCCCATTTTATTACTTCAATAAGTTCTATTCCCTAAAAACTGTTATATCCGATGTTTTGAAGTGCAAAGGATTCAGACGATAATTTATCGTCAACGCAGGGGACCGGTTAAAGAAAGGAATTGTTTAAAACGTTCCCGTTCCACCGAAAGTATTTTCCAAGTGCTGAAGGCAATAAAGTGACCAACCCAAAGCCACCGATACGACCGTGTTCTCTCTTTGTTTCTAAATTATATATGTAAAACAATTGTAACGCTTTTATCCGAACGTCCGTGTCATTGTTTGGATTGTTTAAATCATATTAAATGCGATTTGAATTTAAATGCGTTATTTAACTGATTATGTTGACGAAATAATTGAATTTAAAATTTTGTTTAGGGGTTGAAAATTACTTGTTTTAAAATTGTATTTGTAAAGCAAGTACAACGCTTGCATCCGAATGCAGTTTGTACTGCTTCGGATACCTTTTAAATGCGATTTTAATCCTAATGCATTGTTGAACTGTACTGTCGAAACAATTAAAATCGTAATTCCTTTTAAGGGGTTTTAAAACACTCAGTTGCTTAAATTGAATAGTGAATAGTTATTTTCGCTGGTGCATCTTAGCTTTGCGTCTAAATATCAGTTTTTAATGGCCTTGAAGAAACAATGGGCTGCACTTTACTTTAGGTCCTACACTCATTAGAATGAAAATGTCGATTATTCGATTGTTTCATTCGATATATCGTTTGTTTAGTTAGGTTAGGTTAACCTTACCTAACTAACCAAACGATATAACTTATCGAATAATCGATCGATATTTTCATTCGAATGAGTGTAGGACCTAAAGTAAAGTGCAGCCAAACAATGTTATACCAAAGGAATACAAAAGCTGTAAATGCTTCGCTTTAGAAGGCAAAAGATTGTCTATTTTGGTGCTAGAAAATTCCTGGAAAATCTACCTGACTTCAATAAAAAGCTAATAATGTCCATGTGGACAATGAGGTGATTTAATTATTTCTCCAAGCTAATAAATTCCTTGCATTATAATAAACTAATGTATTTAAAGTGAATGGTAGGCTAATAGTTTTTTTTACTTCATTATTATCTTAGACGAAAAAAGATACATTATTTATTCTGTTTTCTATTGTTTTTAGTGTTTCACTATTTATTTTGTGCTATTAGAGATTCCATTACCAGTAGTTAAAGAAATTGTACCAAAAAACCAAAATTCATCATATTAAAGAGTTGAATTGTTTTTTATTTGACCAATCCACATGAGTAGCTGAGCCGGGATTTGAAGTGAACAAATTGAGTAGTAAATCAGGGGATTGTGATTGTGCGGAGATCCAGAGATGATTTTCCCCCTCCGACCAATAAAGTAGTCCCTTCACCGCACAGCCGCATTGGCGGAGTAATTTGCTATGATATTACACTTGTGTTGCATTCAGGAACAATGATCATTGATTACCACTATTGCAACGTAGAACACAATGCTGGTCTTATTTAATTAGTGTTGTGATTAGTCCTTTGCATATGATTTTTCGTGCATGCATTTTCCTCGTCTGTTCTTTGGATAATTAATTAACTGTTATATATAGTATTTGGTATAATATTGTCCCATGATCTAAACACATAAAATGCAAAGCCCTGCTGAGTGACTCACTGACTAATTAGGTGTGAAAACATCGCTAAATTGTACTAAAATCTATCCATGAACAAGCAAACTAAAACAGTTTATTCCTTTTCCATAAGAATAACATTTAAACATTTAGTCCAAGCAAACTAAAAAAACTAACACAGAGTTCATTAAAAAAATTGCAAGAAAACGTTTTATGGGTTTACTTTGTAGTGTTGGGTTTGCAGAATGACATAGCCTACTAAAAGTTGCCAAAAATCGGTGCACGAGAAAACCACTAAAATCACACTTTAAAATGGTGGCTTTTCTCAACATTGGAAAAATTTTGAAAAAAGATACCACATGCATTTTGTATGAATATTTTTTTGGTAATTGACTTGGGACCATCGCCGATATTTATTGGGTCGTTAGTACTTCATTTTGATAGGGAACGCGTTTTTGGCCGCCATCTTGGATCCGCCATATTGGACATACATATATTTTTTAAATGTAATGATAGTGTTGTGACACATAATTTCAAACTATATTTTTACACTAATTTCAATGCCGAAACCTGTTTTTAAATATATTTTGTCGTTTAGAAGATACGTTCAAACGAAAACTCTCCCCCATACATTTCTTATGGACGTTTCGTAGTTTGATAATAAAAAAAAATATTTTTCTTAATTCCCAGTTTTTATTAAGGGTTATAGTGTATATTGCTGCATATTTCGACATTAATGCACCATACCCGCCCGGTGGTAACATGTTCCCGGGGGTTTATGCCGCAATGTTACATTATACATGACGCGCGAACACGAGCAAGGTACTTTGTCTTTTGATGGATGACTGTCCCCAAAGTTTCCTTATGCACCTGTTCCATAATTCATCTCGCCGTGTTTATAGTGTATGGTTGTGTCGCCCGTGAAATTTACAACAATAAAACCTCGGTAGGAAAATTTTACTGCAGTAGTTGATTACTGAGGACAGGTCCTGTAGGAGAGCGTGAAAACAGGTCCTGTAGCAAGCTATGGATTGTTTGGTTTTATGGTTTTTAATTAAACGAGTTAGTGGAAATAACTAAGCGCGCCGCTATGCGTGGACGATGCGTAAAGAATATTACACTTTGCAACTAGCTGTAAAGAAAAATAATTCTCATTATAATTTAATTTCAATTTGTAGCCTATTACTGTAATGCTTTTATATCTCGTATCCCGTCATAAGCATGCATTGAAGATTAAATTTTCTTGGAACTCCCTCACAGATATTAATAATCTAGGAATAAAAACTAAATCAAGTTTCAATGTTTTTAACTACGTGAAATCTGAGTCTTAATTGAATGAGAGCTTACGTAACGGTGTAAATACGTCATTGGTGGAAAAGTTTTCGTTCTCTGCCACATTTAAGGCCTTTTCACACCGACGTACTGGACGTACTGTACGTTTGGTACGGTTTTTTTTTTCAACAAATCGCTGCCCACGGACATACTTGTTTGATAAAACGTGTATTCGTCGTAAAGATTCATCAAAACACTACACCAGCTATTGAATAGTAAAAGTTATTGGAGTTAGGAATGTAGTAAAATACAAAGCTATATTTTTCTTTACAAACCGAGACTTGAATCTTAACCTCGTAAATTTTACTATTGAAACCAGTCTGGTTGAATCAGAGCTCACGACACCGTTTATAGTTCGTCGGAGGGAATATTTATGTTATTTAACACATACAATACTGTATTAACATTTGTCTTCGTTGGACACTTTTAAACTAACACTAGTGTTTATATAGTCAATGATCGAACCTTTATCACATCATCACATCGCTCAAGATCATTGGTGACTAGCGGGATTTGAACCCAGGACTTAAAGGGAGACCACCTCTCTCAACGGAGACTGGACTCAATTTGGTACAATTTAAACAACAAAAATGGTAGTTAAAAACTGCAAAGAAACATTGCAAATTATAAGAACGAAGAGTTGCTCAAGAAAGTATAACATTTATCTTAATATTTGTGTATGAAGCAAGAGAACTATGTGTAAATCACCGTTAGCGAGAGTATTGCAGACGTCGCCTCGCACAGTAATGGCGTGTTTAAACACATATATCAGTGTACGAGTCCGATGTCCGCCATCTTGTGATTTACTCCCTTCCCGAGTCTCCGGATCTTTGTATCCGGTATTGTGAGAGGATCGAGTCGTGTAATCATTCTGGAAATCCGGGATTTTCCGGTTTGCAAAGGAATTGTTGCGATACTTTTTCTTTGAAACTTCTCTAATTTGAAGATTTTTTATAGTTAAGGAAGCTTTGGTTAATGGTATTTGGTATGTAACATTAAATGTTATATTATTTCAAATTTACTGTTGGCATACTTATTATGACCTCATGAACATAGTGAAAAACCACACATTAATTAATACTAGAGGTCGTCCAGTGGTCGAAAAATCGACCAAAAATATGTAGTAATGTGCAGACTTCTCTATTTTCTTCACCCCACACTGTAAATAAAACATGTGAACATGAGATTAAAATTTCTTGCATTTGTTTGGATTTTCTGTTTATATTTTGTTGTTATTTCGTCACCAGCATGGCAACCTATAAGGCCCATGTAAATTTTTTAAATATTAAATTAATTTTTTGTGCTCTTTTTAGCCTATTTTAAATTATAAAGGGATTCTACATAACTACAGGAAAATATCTTTTATAACAACAGTATGCGTAGATTTTCTCCGCGATGCACACGAGCCGAGAAAAAAGGGTTTAAAGAAACACGATTGCCTATTAATATATAGATAACCGTAAAAAAAAGCAATATATCATATTTAGTGTACATAAATATTTGCGATATGTCTTAATCTATTTTTGATAAACTGCTGGACCTTCTGTACTTATGGTTTTTCATCGTTTATGTTGTAAACATTGATACCGGTACTTAAGACAAATTATATATTATGTGTCCACACATAAAACAACCTTCTCAGTTGTTGTAACAAGCCTGTTACTCATAAAACAAGTGTTAATCCCGTGCACTTGCTATGCACGTTTTATAGCCAAGCCGTAATATCAGCAGCGAACGTAGGAAATGTATGCAGCTGCATGATATATAGCTGGAGTTTGAGAAGTTCTTGCACCTGCTACTTGCATTGGAGACGGTGGTGTTGAGGTGTTCTGCAGTCGAGTATACGTTCACTGCTGTTCTGCTCGTGGTGTAAACGTTGTACCACAGATATAGATTAAAATAGGCTACCGGTATATTGATGCAATAAATAACCTCAAACAAATACAGTAATTTAGAAAAAAGACTATTTCTCCACAGTACTGTATTAATATTTTCACCAATAATGCGAATTACAACAGTGAAACTGTAATTTAGAATAGCCTACAAGCTACGAAATGAAACAGGTCTATAATTTAATTATTTGCTAAATCTCCACAATGTTTTTCTAATATTTTATTTCATTTGTTGACGCTTTTATAAGCGTCAAATTTCTCTACTGGCATCTTCTATATTATATTTCATGTAGTCTAAATTGTTATTTTACAAGTGTTGGATGTTTCTATATGCCGTCATGCGTTGGTTTCTAGCGCGAAGCACAGACCAGGTACTTATTCCATTGTCTTTGCTCAATTTCTATAGTCTATGACTTTGCTTTGACAGTGTACGATGCGGTTGCTGTTGCCGTTGCCTGATAGTGGCGAATTTCCGTAGGAAGTTACTCATTACGTTCCCGCATCTACCTCCCCCCCTCTCCTGGAGCCCCTATGAGGTGGCCAGGTTCAAATACCTTTGCTGGTGAACTTATTGCTACGTTTTAGCGTATAATTACCGTAGGTCTCATCATGGTGCTTAGACCTGGGACCGATTTAATTTTTCATTTTGATGTCCCCAGTGACCAAAAACACCGTCCGTTCAAATTCATTATATGTCCGATAACTTGAGCAAAAACCATCTGATTTTGATAAAACTTGGTATAACCCTTTACTTATTCGAACGTGTTCATGAGCCAGCATGATCGGACCACGGGAACAGGGTGTTAGGGGGGGGGGGGGGGGGTGTTATAAGGTAAAAAACAAGTTTTTATAATTTTTGACCCCCCTCAAAACATAAAATTTCCCTATTTTACTTTTAACCATTGTGTAGAGCTTAAAAAATAAATAATTTAGTATGTTAAAGTGTTTTTGTACATTTATTGGTTACAGAGACATTTCAAAAAATTGTAATTTTAAAATTCTTTTGTTATTCTCATGAAGAATATTGTAAACTATCGTAGTTTGCTTGTTTATGGATATATTTTCATCAAACCTAGCAAAATTATTTATTATAATTTTTATTACTAAAAATACACTTTATTGCCCTCTCTTTGGCAGCAAACCTAGTTACTCGTTAAACCGAATGTTATTTAAATAGCGTGAAAATCAAATCAGGCAAATGGAAATTCGCTTAGTCTGCAGTTTGCTGCGGCGGGGATTATTTGCATTATAACACCACTCCTTCAGGAAACAGATGTAAGAGATTGTACTCGTATATTTTTTATCCTTATGGAACTATTCAAGGACATTTTTTGCTAGAAGACGGTTTATGACGAGAACAGTCGATTATTTAATATTTGTTTCGTGACATGTATTATATTTTAATTCAATTTTAATCAATTACTATGATATAATTATTATTAATATGGTATAATTACATAATTATAAACATTATCTTGTTTTCTGGTATTACAAATTAACATTTAAAAATCTTAAAATGTGCCTTAAAATGAAAGAGAACGTCCAGTCGACATTAGCGTACTTGCTTCAGAATGTTATTTACAATGCCACAGATAGGATCTAGTTGCTCTTTTCAAAGTAAATTTAGTAATCTTATGTACATAGTTCACGAAATTAAATCCCTTGTCGTTAAAATAGTCGAAAACCATATTGAATCAATTATTTTCAAAATATTCTAAAATAACATAAAGATCCATACGGAGTTGAAATTAGGTAGTATATTTCTGTAGCAGCAGATGGTGCTTAGCTCGGTGATATCTGATAAACTAAACGTTTCCGGGTTATAATTTTAAGAGTGGGCGGTTCGGTGACACACTGCTCACCATGAATCACTGGGCTTTTATGTGAACCAAACTTATATTGGAATTGTCTTATTACATTTACTCACTAACTTATTCCCAGGACCATCTATATTTAGACGCACCGACAATTCCTCTCATATTCGACCTGCCCTGGATCTTGTTCTGTGGCTCAAAACTCTTTGTACATTTATCGGGGATAAATTAATATTTTATTTGGTCCAATCATTGACATTCTTTTACTGAAGTAGACATCCTGTATGTATGACGAACTATTTGTTATTTAAAAAGAATTTACAGTATTACAGTGAGCCATCCAATTAGTTAATGTGTTTCAGTCTGAAATTCTATTTACAGCTTTAGGTTTGGCAACCGTGATAGTTTATGTGACATAAAGTATGCTACAGTCTTCAATAAAATGTCCTTTCAGTTTGGTTAACAAATCCGCGTATTCGACAAAAATCAATATTTTACATCAAGGATTAATCCCACTCTTTCACTTTTGTTATATAACTGGCTTCAACTTAATCATGGGAATGTCTAGTTAATCATAGTGTGAGGTTACTTTTATTTTACATGGTATATGTATGGAAATAGAGTTTAAATTGCATACAACCGTGGGGAAACTGTTATCCTGGTGAATAGACTGGTCATCAGCAAACAGGATTATGAACGATCGCTGAACTGTATGATATTGGCAGATCGCCGGAACGGACCCTTGTTTGTTATACTGGGGCTGACATATAGAGGGATTATATAAGGTTTTACTTTTCCCATCAAACCAGCTTTACCGATGGGTCAATATGTTTTGATTGTTAGATTTATTCTCACAAGTTTTTTTATGTCCTAGGACGCTAGGCCCGAGCCTGTTTTCACTTACCTCAGGCTAGAACTAGGGGTTGCGACATTATCACTTAGATAAAATCCATTGGTGATCTGACGGGATTTGAACCCGTGACCTCTTGGGCCGAAGTCCCGCGCTCTAACCACTAGACCAGGTCGCTCGTCACAAGTGGAAACATATTTACTTCTTTGAATGATCATCTGTCTCTTACTCTGTGTTAGCCTATGTATGAACCCGCGTATTCCTCCAATGCCCCCAATTTGGAATTTCGCTTAAAATAACATTTTATTTTGGTCACAACCACGCAAAACAGCACTTCTGGATTATTCGTGCTTAACAAAAACAAATTTGTTTTGCTTTTCCGTTGTAATTTGTTTTCAAAGGCATTCGGCGCAGCTTAAAAACATGTTTGGACACAACCTCAGTAAACATTGTTTTCTGACATTTCCACGCTAAAAATTAGTTTAGTTTGTTTTTCCCTTTCTTGTCGTCGTAGTTTGTTTGTTATTCAAGGGTGCAACTACAAACCGTTTGTTTTCCAAAACACTACACTAACACCACGATGTATTTCTACGCCCGGAGAAATAGTGCACAGCTATAAAGAAAACGCTTCTACCCATAGTTGAGAATACCGCGCAAAGAATGAACTTAACGGCTCTAACGTTTTATTTTTTTTTAACACTTGTGAAAATTTATCGTACGATGAGATGTCCTCGTTGACGTTTCTATTTTCGTGGAGGCGGCTGTGATGCTCACTGGACCAGTAACTGATAACAGGCTACGCTTATCAGCTGTGAAGCGTCCCGAGTCTCAGGGGAGGTGTTCAATGTCCACCCCTTCCACCATCTCTCATCCCCCTGAATAACGCTTCGATGAACTCTTTAAATTACAAAAATAGATTTTTTGCGAGGGAGGAAGATGCTGTTGTTTTTAATTAGCTCTTTTGTAGTAGGCCTTTCGTTGAAATTCATAAACAGAATTTTACGTAGGTCTACTTGTTTGAATATCAAATTAATCTAGACTTTTTGCCACTATCTTGCTACTGTGCAGAGTTATATTTCATTATCATAACATTAGGATTTATATATAATTTTTAAAACACAAAAGAGTAGTATTTTATACCTCACACAAACAACTAATGGCAGAGTTTAAACGTTTTTGGCCTCTTAATCACGTTCATGTAAATAATAGGTGAAAAATACCCGTTGTACTCTCGACAATACAGTTTTTGTGTCAGCAACTACGGTTAACACGAACTGTAAATTTTAAATCGAAAACCAAAGTGGTATAAAAACCCTTGAATTCCTGTGGTTGTGTAGAGTTGTCAACACATGTATTCCGGATGAAAATTAAACGTTCGGTATGAAATCATGGCCACAACCTATTTAAAGGATCACTCGAATGTATAACGTTAGTTTATCTTAATATTTTCTTAAATTTGGTATATTTTCAGCGTTTTCCCAAAAAGTGACATACCTACCTCCTGTTTCACCGAAGGACTATAGTATTTAATCATGCCTTACGCCTGCACCTCCGTAACTCACTATCAGGTTGTTGAGTATGAAAAAAGGCAAGTTACTAACCTTCTATGTGGTAAGAATTTGTGTACGTGTAACCCAATGGTATAACTTATCTATGTTGGTAAATTTACAAAACTGCATACTATTAATTAACATTGACTTGTTGAAGAACCCAATATGATTTCCAATAGAATTGCTCAGAATTGTCGTAATGAGGACGGAACGTCACCATTGTGCGATGTGCGTGCTACTGGTATCGTCAGACGCGTGGAGGTGAACGTGACTGGCTGTCAATCAGCGGCGATTGTGGAACGGAAACGTGATAATAGCGAGCGGTGAGCGCAGTGCGCATGTGCACCAGACTAAACATAACGTCACCAGCTGAGTGCACAGACCTGAGAATGACGTCGTTTGTGCATGTTTTGTTTTGTTTCCAAAATAAAGGTGCTAGAATGTATTAGCGCAGTTTGCGTTTGTCTTAAAACGTAGCTGTCAAAGTTTGTCGTTTGTTTTCATTTGGTTACGAAAAAACATAGGAGTCGTTTTGTGTGTTGGAGATTGCTCGAAATTGCGCCGTAGTGACTGTTCAACGAAAGCTTGAAGGAAATTCAGAAGGGTTGGACTCGTCGTTAACGTTTGGTTTGGAGTGGAGTTTCTGTAAACATTCAGAACGGCTCCAGTTCGAACAAACCCCGACCAAAAAATTACCGAATCGTTTCATTGAATTACCTGATTCATAAAAAAATTATTAAGACTTTAATCCACCGTGAATATTAGTATAATTTTCAATGGGTGGGTACGGATACGGGGCTTTGCTTCTGTACATGCCAAGGAACATACATACAATGGCTTTCCTATGGGAATCTATAAAAAATAGGGCATCAATTAATTATGAAATGCGCCAACAGTCATATTATCATAGCTTCTAGTTTCCTTATATTATTCATTATTTGATTGTTAATAAATTCCAAACAATTTTTTACTAAATTTCATATTCGATGAATCATACCTGCAGAAAAAATATTTTTAAGGTAATTCTTGTTTGGTTGGATTTTGCAAAAAAATCCTTATGAGTAATAGTTATTTATCAACGATCACATGTATTACTTTTTCTCTAAAAAGTAATATTTTTTACTCACTCAATATGTGATATTTGAATGTGAGCCCTCGGTTGTATCTCTAAGTCTACCACTAATTGAAATCCATTCTAATACAAAGACCATCCCGCCGTTTTACACCCGAGAGACCGTTTTTAATTGCACATTCAATGTCTGCCAATGGATCTGATTGATGCAACTGAAATAACCTCGCTACGTTCGGAACTTTTCACTGCAACATTCGACTGTCTCAATCACAATGTTGTACGTGAGCAGAGTAGAAACTACAATCACGTCCAACGCCCAACAATTGATAGCTTTTGTGCAGACAATGGAGCATGAAAACCTGTTGACGGGACTGGAAAATTTTAACTCGTGGATTTTTTTCGAACTGTAGTGAAATGGTAGAAATCTGCCAATAGTGTTCTTTGTGTTCGCCACAATGTTGTGTATATATGTGTCATGATTTACATATTTGATATTCCAAGAGGAAAGATTTCTGTATAAGCTACACTCCAGAATAAGCCTTGCTGATCGTTCGAACGTTTGCTTCATTTCACACTACATAAAATCACAGGATCACATTTGTACCAATAAAAGGTGTTGGTTAATTTTATTATAATTTATTTATTTGAATATAAATTAAACCTATAATACTCTTTATTGATCCTGTTTTTTCTTTAAACGACCACTAATAGTGTTTATGTCGAATAAGGAGTTATTGACAATCCTTGGCATTCAAAATAATATGTTGATGCCTGGAATATTAAAAATCCGAATTATCAAGTGTACCTGTATCTACAAATCTATGTAAATTGGAATTTCCGTCAAATCAGGCTATAGTAGCTTACTCTTTGTAAATTTAGAAAAATTAATTGAAATCTATAAGTTTCGTACCATATTCAATGACATGAGATCATTTCCCCCTACATCACACATTGTTTAAAAATAACTGTTTTAGTTACTTTGGTGTTGATTGCAAAACTTTACTTAATATGCTCGCAAGACAATGATGATGCAACTGAACTGTTTGAGTTATCAAGTAGGCGGCTACCAAACTCATTCCAAAGTATATTCCGCGAAAGAGGGAGGATTGAAAAGTTTGATTAAATTAGTTCAGAATTAACGGACGAATTAATATTTCGAGTTCTATAATTACGAATCTACTCATATCGTGGTCGAGTGTTCTGAAATCTTCGTTTCAGCACTGAGTTCCAGTAATTTACACTCTCTTTTCGTTGAGATTGACTTTAACTAATATCTTTTAGTATCAAGCCGTTTTGTGTCAGTATTTTTTTTTTACATTTAAGTATATTATTAATTAGTTTTGAATGTCAAGATGGTGGTCTTATGTATGGATTTTTCGTACTTTCCATTTGTTTGTTTTATCAGTGTTTCCTGAATTTATTCTTGAAATCCAACTAAACAATCCAATAGATAAAAAGTTATCATCTTTCTTTGTTTAAAAATGATGTATTGACTTGAAGTTGGACCTGTGGAAAGATTAAATAATTTATTTAGCAACTGAATTTTAACCTTCCGCTAAATCCCGTAGTCAACGACAAAACCAAGCGGAGCATTTTTGGATATAGTTTTGAAAAGTACTTTTCAGTTCTTAAATATGCAAAATAGGCTATTTTGCAACAGGTATTAGGTAAGTACAGATTATTAAAGGAATGTTTTTTTTTGTGCTAAACATTTGTATGTTACACAGTTTTGTACTGTACCAACTGTTGTTGCGTAGTAAGCTATGGTTACGTGGTTGGATCTAGAGTCCGTCCATCTCTAGGAGGATTAACATTAATGTTTAATCCCCCTAGGTCCATCCCCTTCAATAAATCAACCTTTGTTTTGTAAATAATTTTGTTTTGTCTTATAGCAAATATAATGCATACAGTAATGTATTTTTTCTGTAGTTTTTTTGTAGTTACAAGCTTTTTAAAAATAATGAAAAAATATAGGCCTACTTCACGAATTTTAAAGTTGTGAAAATTATATTTCAGTGACATTCCTTAACGTTTCAATGGTATGTAGGGTCGTCTTGTCACTACAGTGATGGTCTCGAGGGGTGATCTGTTGTGTGGGGGGAGGGGGGGGGGTTGTAACTGCACGACAAACTGCACTAAATGTCACCATTCATTACACTGCCTCTGGATGTCACGGCCAGTTGTGTTTGTGGTTAGTACTATTTGCTAACTATATGGCCCTCGTTAACGATGCAATCTGACCTTTGTGAACATTTGTATGCTTGTTGGTCATGAGCGCCATTTCAACGATCTGCTCCATGTCAGCCATTTCCAATAGTGTTTATACGAAACATCTGTTATGCGTTAAAAAAATTAATTACTTTATGGATTTTGACAGTGGTTGCTTATATTTCTTGGTGGTTTCGGAATCAATACGTTTAAGATTATCTGCCTAAATGAAATTTCTTGTTTGGTATGATTTGAACCCTCGCATCCAAAAGAAAAAACACGTTCCTCTTTCTTGGGACTAGTTACATGTATTTTCAAGTATGCATCCACGTAAGAACAAGTAAAGGTAAAAAATTGATGAGATTTTGCAATAAGCAGATTTTAGTTCATATACATTAACATGTAATCTTGATCTTGGGGAGAACGATGAAATGGAACGAATCGTGTGTTCATGTTTTATATTAATTTGAAATCCCAGTGAACAGAATTTTATGTTTTTAATCTGCACTCTCTCGTGAAATATCCATTAGTCACAATAATCCGTACTCAATGAAATATGTGACAATGCATGAAATAACGCCAATAATTTACCAGTGGAACATATTCGGTGCAGTTAATCGAATATTACAGATTGTATAAAGATGGGACTTTGCATATTGGATATCCATTAATTAGTTTCCGGTAAACATGTGGTCTCTTAAATTAAACGTTATTACATTACACGGACAGAATTTTCTGTTTTGCAGAGTACCACTGAGATAAATTGTTCACATTTCTAATTACATTTTCATGGTTAAATTATTTGCCTGAACGAGTTATAACGCTAATTGACAAAAGTGAACTAATAAGCCGCATATGTTATTATTTTATAGTTTTTTTTATACAGACCTAAATAATTATTTTTTGAAACAGGTAACTATTCAATAACATATTCTTTTGTTATTGTTTTTTATTTCATAAAAATGTGTGAACTGGGGTGAAATAATACAAACAAATTTGATCAAGAATCAACGCATAGGGATATTAAATCCATTCTTGCTTCACCCCGTAAACGTCGAACCCTTCGACCTAGTCCTTTTGAATAAAAATATTGATTTGTCTCCATTTATAAAAGAAATGAGATTTTGTCCTTTTTACGTTTACGTTGCTTCCATCTATAATTATTCGTTTCATTCTATGTTACTGTTGAACATACGTTAATTCATTCAAACAAATAGTATACTTGTGTTTTGTGTCTATTGCAATGTTCTTTGATGAACTTCTGTAAAATAAGTTAAAAGAATTACTTATTCTACGTCCTTGCCCCGTTGTGAAGCATGAGTAGCAACGTAACCACAGTTGCAGAGTTAAAAAATGTTTATTCTCCGGTTATGCTATAAAGGTGACAATTTAGTACACTCCATGTCCACTGCCAGGTATATCGGGGTCAGCCTAGGCGATGCAGTATCCCATGTGTTTGCACGTCTAGTGCTGTACCTAGTAGAGAATGTAGGGCGACTGTATGACTCAGCTAGACTCTGAATCACTCAACATGCAGCGATTGTTAATGTCAACATGGTTAAGTTGGTGTTGATCTCTAGTAAGATGCACAAAGTCGATTAAAACGTCCGAAAGTCTACACTGAACTGTTAAGTAGTTGATAAATAATAGTTACAATTTAACAGCCTAGTACAGTTGCTCAAGATTTATATGTGAGGTAAATAATTCGGTTGTAGCTGATTATGTTAGACTAGTGATAGGTATGACTGTTTAATTTTTGCAAATGTACTCAAAATCCAACCACCTCAAACTTAACTCCCACACACTAACACTTTAGAAAGTCTTTCCTGAGCGTTCCGTGCCACCTTAACACTGAAGTGGTACAACTTACCCGAGTCAGCAGACGTGTGGACTTTAAACCTCTTTAAGTTTCATTTAACTGTGAATGTTGTGTTACAGCTAGGTTTATATTAGCGATCACTTCTTACCACTTGAACTCCAAGCTGTGCTTTCCTATATGAAATGGCCCAGGAATATGTCTGCGCAATAGGATCCAAAGTGCGTAATCGGCTTCTAAGATGTCCGAGGAAATAAAAGCGTAATTCGCCACCCGTATGCCAACTGGTTGTACCATAAACTCACGGAGATGAAAAACCTTGTTGTAGTGACCACTTCGTTTGGCTATTTTTAATGTTTAGGTGTATCTAACACCTTTTTCCAATTGCGCTAGGCACGCGCCTGGGATTGTTTTTCGCATTACCTCAGGCTAGACCTAGGGGTTGCGGCGTTATCACTTAAAATCCGATGGTGTTTCTAACACTGACGATAAAACAACGTAAGGGAGGGGGGGTGGATGAAAAATCAAAATATATAGAATATGGATCTATTTGCTTCTTTTATCTATCAGGAATAATTCAAAGCTTCCGTACCAAGACATTATTTTCGAAATCTGTAAGTGAAGGCGTTAATGAATACTTTGGGTGAAGAATGCGCAGTGCGGCGTGCAGTGCGGCGGCGTAATGATAGAGCAGCGCACAACATGCGACACACGACAACGCGCATGCGCCCAGCCAACCAGTGGTACCACTCACCCGCGTGAATATCCCACGCTGTGGCAAAACCCTCCTTTACCACGAGACCTCACCGTTAGGGTACCGGTTATATTGACTTTCACCGATGAAAGGAGTTTCCCTAGGTCCTAAATGTAGTTTCGGATATTATCACTTAAAAGCTAATTTTTTTAAAAGCCAAGTATTGATTTAGTTGTGTACAACTCATTCCAAATTTAAAGCAATTTGAGGTAGTTCAATTGAGTCACTGATAGAGAGCGCTGATGTCAATAATTACTAATTTAGCCGAATTATTAATCTATATATTACCGCACTTGACATCGAAGTCACATAAAAAATCGTAGTGCCAAAATTTAAAGGGGGGAAAACTATTATTTTATGCATACACAAATCTTGAAATTTTTACCCAGGCATTGTTATGCAAACATATCCTCCTATTTTATCTATTCGTTGATTTACCCGCCCAGAAACGGCAATGTCTGCTGGCCATAAAAAAAATTTATTTTGGGAACATTTTGTTAAGCCATGTACTATTGGGCCAATGCTCCTTGTAGTCCTTATGTCTCCTTTTCGAATAATATGTTCTTATATCAACTCTTAAGTGTTACTTTTCCAAACTAATTATTAATAAAGTAATATTCTACATCTTGAACATTTTGATTTTTTTCAAACCAGTTTATCTTTGAGATAATTATATAATGAATAAAAGAAAGAAAGCAAGTAAATCTACAGAAGGTTATTAATGTTTAGGTGTAAAAGTAGTAATACAAAAATATGAGAAATGAAACATGAAACCGTCACTGCTAGTATGATAGTGTTAAGTGATACATTAATTATTCAAAAGCTGTGTTGTGACATTACACCTAAATTATATCTGACCATGGTAGTCTTCGTAGTTTTTCTGTGTGTTCTGGTAATGAACATCACCGCTAAGTTCATTACCAGACGAGAACTCTATCATCACGTCAGAATCACCACTCGACGAGCACTGTTGTGTGACAATGAGTCGACAAGCCCCATTAATTCCGTTGGTCCAGGTTTTGTTGTAAACAACCGACTGCGGTGTTTCCAAAGTGTCACAGCTCTACAGATAGTTTCCATTGGTCATCACGTTTGAACAGAATATTCTATGTATTAATAGGCAAGCATGTTTTAAAACTTTTTCTCAGCTCGTGTGCATCGCAGGGGAAATCCACGCATACTGTTAGAAAGATATTTGCGTGTAGATGTGCAGAATACCTTTATAAATTAAAATAAACTAAAAAATAAGCACAAAAATGAATTTAAAATTTTAAAAAATTAATATGGACTTAATGGGTTGCCATGCTGGTGACGAAATAACAACGAAATATAAACAGAAAATCACAACAAATGAAAAAAATTCTAATCACATGTTTTATTTAGAAAGTGGGGTGAAAATAGTCTGTACCTTACATATTTATTTTTGGCCACTGGACGACCTCTAGTCTAAGTTAATTTGTGACTGGTGATTACTGGTCAGTGCCAGTAATAATTATTTGGTGAAATAGGTTTAATGATTTTAAAATGTTTAGTAAGGAGGGAGAGGACACAGCTAACTCACCTGATGAAAGGTTGCAGATGAGTCAAAGAACACATAAAATCACACACATAATTTACTTAATATTTCGCCTCTTTCAGAGGCTTCTTCAGAAGTAGGCCTAGATGGTAGTTACAAAACAACAGTTTAAATAGGATGACACAGTTTGAATTCAAAATGTCTGACAGGTTGTCCAACTGACACTGCACAAAGCACTAAATACAGGCACATTGCAATATTGTATTTACATATAATATGTACATTGAAAAGCAAATTAGTTTTGTCCATGAAAATAAATACTTAAGAGTTAGCTGTGAGGGTGAGGATATGAGGATATTATCTAATGTTGAGGTTAGGTGGGGTTCTGGAGTTGGTCACAAACTGGTAAGCTAATTCCCATCTTCTGAGCATTGAACTATTGCATTGGTTCTTTGGCAATGATTTTAGAGCTTTTATGGTGAAACAGTCATCAAATAGAAGTTGGTGGGATAAGGCATGTTGTGCAACTGGTTTTTCTTTGCTAGTTTTAACATCATGTCGATGGCCGTTCATGCGTTTTCGGAGAGTCTCGGTTGTTAGGCCTATGTACTGGGCTGGACAATGTGAACATTGAAGCTGGTAGATAAGGTTCTCTGAGCTGCAGGTATGATGGCCTTGGATTCTGTAATTTTTATTATGGTATGTGCTGGTAAAAGTTTCTGTAGGATGGTGTATCTGGCAAGATTTACATCGGTTTTCATTGCATGGGTATGAGCCCGGTCTTGGTTTCTCAGATGGTATTTTTGATGGATTTGGGAGTTTTGGGTGGACTAGCATATTCCTCAAATTTGGGGGTTGCCTATAGATTATGGAAGGGGCTCTTGAAAGGAGGTTTTTGGTTTGGCTGGAGGACTCTAGGATTTTGAAACCTGTTTTAAGGAGGTTGTTTAGTTGTTGCAGGCCAGGGTGGTAAGTGGTTATCAAATTTACTTGAAGATGGTTGGTATTTTTCTTTGTAGTTGGACGTGGGTTCTGAGCCGCTTGGATCTGAGATTTTACGAGAGTGCTAGGATAGCCTCGGTTTTCGAAGGCTTTTTGAAGTTGGGTTTGGTATTGTGTACGGTCTTTCGGTTCTGAAATTAGGCGATTTCCCCTTAGGGCAAGACTGTAAGGAAGTGATCTCTTGGTGTTATTCGGATGACAACTAGAAAAATGGAGGTATTGTTGGTGGTTGGTCGGTTTTATGTGGATAGATGTGGTGAGGCTATTGTTCCTTAGATGAATTGTAAGGTCTAAAAAGTTTATGGAAGTCTCAGAGAAATCCCAGGTGAAATTTAGCGGTCCAAAACTGTTGAGGTCTTCCAGGAACTTCCGTAGTGATTCTTCACCGTGGGTCCAAATTATGAAAATATCGTCAATGTATCTAAACCAGCAGATGGGGAGGTGTTCACGGCTAGACAAAAACTTTTCTTCATAATTCCCCATGTAGAGATTAGCATAAGATGGGGCCATTCTTGTACCCATGGCAGTGCCCTTGATCTGTAGGAAGTGTTTGTCCTGAAATTGGAAATAGTTCTTTTCCAGAATGAATTTTATCAGTTGAGTTATAAACGAAGTGGTGGGTAGGGATCCTTTGGGTCTGTTTTGAAGGTAGTTTTCTGTTGCTGTTAGGCCGTGGACATGAGGTATGTTTGTGTAGAGTGAGGTGACATCAATAGTGGCCATGAGAGTGTTAGCGGGGAGTGGTTGTCTGACATTGTTAAGTTTTTGCAAAAAATCATTGGAGTCCTTGATATATGAGGCCAAGTTTTGTACTAGCGGTTGTAGATAGGCGTCTACGTATGAAGAGATACGTTCCGTTAAAGAACCGCAGCCTGATACTATGGGCCTTCCTGGCGGTGGTGTTATGCCTTTGTGGATTTTTGGTAATATGTAGATTTTAGGGCAGATGGGTTCTTCTGGTATTAACAGATTTGTTGTTTCTGGGGAGATATTGTTGGATTTGGAGTGTTTGTAAATTATTTCCTTGAGTTCAGCGGTGTACTTTATAGTTGGATCTTCTTTCAGAGGGAGGTAGGTGGAAGAATCACTGAGCTGGCGTTGGATTTCTGACACATAATCAGATTTATTCATTATCACTGTGGTCGAGCCTTTGTCAGCTGGAAGGATCATGATATCAGTATTTGATTTTAAAGTTGAACTGGCTTTTTTCTCGGCTTCGGTGAGGTTATGGAGTGTTGTAGAGGTTACGTTGTTTTCGAAAGTGGGATCTGAGATGTTTTGTACCAAGAAGTTGATGTATTGTTCTATCGGATGGTCTGCTGGTAACGGAGGGGGATCGAAGTCCGAGGGTGGAGCAAACTTCGCTAGGGAGGGCGCCACACTGTTGGATTTCGAGTTGTCTTGATCTTGTGAGTTGAAATAATGTTTGAGACGTAGGTTCCTAGCTAGCGACATGATGTCTTTAACTAGGCCAAAATGGTCAAAACGGGGTGTGGGACAAAAACTGAGACCCTTGGTCAAAACTGTTTTTTCTATTTCTGAGAGCTGGTGGTTGGATAAGTTGCAAACTTGTTGTTCATTTGTAGAGGTTTCAGGGTTGTTTGGGACAGAATTGCTCTTGAATGGGGAAGTAGGAATCTTCGGTGGTTTAGGTAGAAAGGGTTTTTGGCCTACTGGTATAGGTAGTCCTAAGAGGGAGGCCAGACAAGGCCTATCTGAGATTAGAGGAACCTGATGTGGTTGGGTTTGTTGGGCTAGGCCTATAGATCCATATTGATGTATATGTTTGATACAAAGGTTAGAGAGTTTTCTGAGTTTTCTTTCAGCTTCTTTGTTCATATTAATTAAGGCTTTCTGTGCTATTGAATTGAGATTATCTGCTAGTTGTGGTTTGTCATTCAAAATCAGCTTTGTGAGGTCAGAAAGAGCCTTTCTGTGGTTATACATTTGTTCAGAGTACAGTTGTAGGACAGATTTAGTCAAATCTATTGATTGTTTGTAGGCTAGGGCTAATATAGCAGGCCACATATTAGGGGGCATGCCACTGATGGCTGGTTTTACAGTTAGGCCCACTGGAGTTAGGCCTAGAGTAAGGCAAGAACTCAGGAAATGTACATGACATATAATTTTTGATAATTTGAAAGCATGTTGTTTGGCTTGTTTTAGCCAAAAGGAAGATAGGTTCATAGTGGATAGGATAGTTGGACAGTAACACTAAGGAAAGAAAGGAGTAAAGGAAAGAGTGAAAAGATTTGTCACTTTAAGGTTATGTTTTTAGGAAAAAGCATTTAGCTTGGATTAAATAAATAAATATAGGATGGAGAGGACACAGCTAACTCACCTGATGAAAGGTTGCAGATGAGTCAAAGAACACATAAAATCACACACATAATTTACTTAATATTTCGCCTCTTTCAGAGGCTTCTTCAGAAGTAGGCCTAGATGGTAGTTACAAAACAACAGTTTAAATAGGATGACACAGTTTGAATTCAAAATGTCTGACAGGTCCAACTGACACTGCACAAAGCACTAAATACAGGCACATTGCAATATTGTATTTACATATAATATGTACATTGAAAAGCAAATTAGTTTTGTCCATGAAAATAAATACTTAAGAGTTAGCTGTGAGGGTGAGGATATGAGGATATTATCTAATGTTGAGGTTAGGTGGGGTTCTGGAGTTGGTCACAAACTGGTAAGCTAATTCCCATCTTCTGAGCATTGAACTATTGCATTGGTTCTTTGGCAATGATTTTAGAGCTTTTATGGTGAAACAGTCATCAAATAGAAGTTGGTGGGATAAGGCATGTTGTGCAACTGGTTTTTCTTTGCTAGTTTTAACATCATGTCGATGGCCGTTCATGCGTTTTCGGAGAGTCTCGGTTGTTAGGCCTATGTACTGGGCTGGACAATGTGAACATTGAAGCTGGTAGATAAGGTTCTCTGAGCTGCAGGTATGATGGCCTTGGATTCTGTAATTTTTATTATGGTATGTGCTGGTAAAAGTTTCTGTAGGATGGTGTATCTGGCAAGATTTACATCGGTTTTCATTGCATGGGTATGAGCCCGGTCTTGGTTTCTCAGATGGTATTTTTGATGGATTTGGGAGTTTTGGGTGGACTAGCATATTCCTCAAATTTGGGGGTTGCCTATAGATTATGGAAGGGGCTCTTGAAAGGAGGTTTTTGGTTTGGCTGGAGGACTCTAGGATTTTGAAACCTGTTTTAAGGAGGTTGTTTAGTTGTTGCAGGCCAGGGTGGTAAATGGTTATCACCCTTTGTTATTTATTTATTTATTTATTTATTTATTTATTTAATCCAAGCTAAATGCTTTTTCCTAAAAACATAACCTTAAAATGTTTAGTAAGTAATATTTCAAGATTGTATTTACCCTTAACAATTTACATTTTCTAGTTCGCTATGAGTATTTTACTTGCTATTGCCCCCTTTGGCTACCTAGAAAATATATACTCAAACTCAACATCACTTTATTGCCCTGCCCACAAATTTTTCGTCCTTATCATTAAGGATTTCAATTCTGGCACCAGGAAAGGTCGACACTCCTTTGAATCTCCCGGTTTAATCCAATAAAGCAGTCTAGGGAGGAAAGGGTGAATCCACTCGAGCCGCGAACAAAGGTGGGATTATCGAAAAATCTATATTTTCCTCTTTCTTTGTGTCGTCATGAGATTTACGTAGTCAGTCTAGAGACGTGAAACACGCTGTCCGTTTTTTTTTATATATAGATATATGTAAGCTATTAAATCTGATAATTAGTCTTTTTATACAAATGACAATATAATAAATGAACCCAATGTCATAATGATATAATTATATTACTTATTACCTACTGATCTATTAGTGATTATCTATTGATCTATTACTGATTACCTACTGATCTTTTATTGATCTACTGATCTATTACTGATTACCTCCTGATCTATTATTGATTATCTACTGATTTATTATTGATTAACTACTGATCTATTATTGATTATATACTGATCTATTATTGATTACCTACTGATCTATTATTGATTACCTACTGATCTACTACTGATTACCTCCAGATCTATTATTGATTATAGTATTACTGATCTATTATTGATTATATTATTACTGTTCTATTACTGATTACCTACTGATCTACTACTGATTACCTCCTGATCTATTATTGATTATAATATTACTGATCTATTACTGATTAACTACTGATCTATTACTGATTACCTACTGATCTATTATTGATTATATACTGATTTATTACTGATTATCTACTGATCTATTATTGATTGTTGGATTCGATTACTTTATTCATACTTCTTAATCCCAAGGGAATGTGCTTAATGTACAGAACACTATATAATCCCTCTATTAAAAAACCATGTCAGAGCTTTATACTAGTCCATTTATGTTTTACCCAAATCCTGCATGGCGTAAATATGTTGACTAGCGCAACTTTTAATTGCACCACCATATTATATTACCAGATGAAAATGAGTAGGTGTGTTATTATTTGTGTATCTCATTGAATAGAATTTGTGTTGGTGCAACCATAGTAGTTTGTAAATTAGGTCACGTTAAATTAAGCAATATGGGATCGTAGTTAACTCTAACTAAACGATAACTTGATTAAAACTTTCTGACGGAAGTAGCTTCGGTCAACGCAATACCACAGTTCCAAGGGCGTTGTGTGTAGGTCGTGATAACTAAGTTATCCCGGTCATAACTATCGTGGGTCGATCTGTCTAGTTTACTACAGTATACTTTTAATACTGTTAACTGAAATGACGACCATACGAAGGTAGGTATTTTAAGCCAAGTATGAATGGAGATGAGTGTAGGGTAACTAGCGCGATCTTGTGATAAAAATCACTAAGGCCGACATGTTCCTTAGTCAGGACTATTAATTTAATTAATAGCCCATAAAGCTAATGGCAACTAAGAGTCTTCAGTTTAATGTGGAATCCGAACCACAGTTTTTCCTTGTAATTTACGAATCGGTTTAATTATCAGGATAGAACTGCGAACTCATTAGTGCGTACGTTAATCCACACCAGGGAGCATCGCTTCCACAGATCATACCTATAAATATCCACAATTCGTGACTTACAAGTACAGTAGTGGACGACGCCACGGTCCCAGTATTATAATAATAATATGCAATAATATATATTCGTTATCTAGTCCCAGATTTGAACAGTTTGATTATCTTCTCAGTTAGTTGTCATTCGATCGTATGTTAATTCAAACCAAGGACTGCTGCGATTTATGAATTTCTTTTTAGTTTGGGGAATTCCAAGGGAAGTTATATTGTTGAGAATCCCACTGCAGTCTTATGGCATTATTGCATTAATTACAGTATAAGTATAGCGTTAAAGATAAAACAACAATGGTTGGAATTGCTTGGGAGCTAAACCATCGACTATTAATCATGAATATTGGTAATACTTTTTAAATATTATGTGTAATAAATTGGTTTTGAATCATATATTCTATGGTAAACTTGCTTAATAACCTTTTTAGCAACGATTCAAACTTATTACAATGTTAATGCATATAAGTATGCTGTAAAGATGATGATTTTTGTTGTTGTGGGTAATTTATCTCGTAAAATAAACTCTGACGTGTTCCTAGTTGTAAATTATGCTGACAATCAGGTTAACACTACATTCGCATTTCAGTGACCATTATGGTGTTATACACATCTACTTTTTTTACTTAGTCCTCTCTAAACGGAGCATATAAATGTAAAAACAAAATACACCCATGTTGAATTTAATAGAGAAGTAATGCAGATTAAACAATTGAACACGAAACTAATCATACGGCAGGGACGAATGCGCAATGGTTATCCATTATGAAAATTTACTTAACTATCAAATGTTAAGATGTAAATTACTGTAGTGTTTTCTGTACTACTGTTGAGAGCAATGGCTGCTGAAGTAAATTAAAACCCAGTCGCTACAGTATTGAGTTCTATCGAGATAAAATTGGAATCAGCGTCGGGGTTTAAAATGCTCAATTCATATGCGTCAATTGTCGTCGAGTGACATTGTACAATAATTAAAAATGTCAGGCTACAACAGTGCACAAAGTAATTTGTGTTTTATTTCAGATTTAGTTTGCTAAAGTTGACAAACGAGTATCAAATTGTTTAAAGTCTGCACTTGTTTATGCTTTGAGCTGAACAAAAAAGAGTTTTGGCCTACTTGTAATACATTTTAATAGTGCTATTCTATTAATTTGAAATTTTAAAGTAGGCCTAACTAAAAAATATGAAAAATACTTACAAGGTGAATGTAGCTAAACAGTTCTGTAATTCCAAAACAAAACTAGACAATATGACTGTTTATTGAGTGATCTGCAAAAATAAAAATATTGTTCACGGAAAAACTATATCAAGTTTTATGAATTAGTGCGATTTCACATTAAAAAACGTTACAGTTTGTGGTTTTACCTGATAAAAAAGGTTGACCCTATTCTGTGTTATGTGGTTGCAATAACTATATTGACTTCTACTGCGTCGACCGTACTAAAGGTGAATTATCAATTTATGATCTATATTCCGACGTCATCCACGGGCTTCCTGTTTCCGTCTGCTAGCGTCAAATCTCGTCATTGACGTCAAGAACTTCGTAGATATCTAGATTTTTATTCCAACTCTTTGATAATTTTATTTACGCTTGCATGTTGAGGAGGAAATCACTAAACCTATCGTGTTATGTGTTTGTAAATTTATTTTGTCAAACCTAATTAATGCACTGTTATGTTGACGAAATGTTAAGTATATTAAGTAATATAAATTATGTTGTTAAAGTTTTTATGTTTTGTGGAGGATGTTTGAACCTTTTTTTAACTCTAATCGCTTAAAAATTACTTTTTTATATTTCGAAATTGAAACGACTAAACAATATATTTCTTTATTTACTAATACAGTAGCTAGGCCAATGGTAACAAAATATACGAAATTTGTACATTTTATTGTGCTTCATCATACAAACTTAGAAAGCAGTCTTTGTTGGCTACTGTAGAAAATATCGCCATTGATTATAGAACAAAAATCAATGTCACTATGTTATCGCTTAGTTTTACAAAATATCCTCTCTGAACTGTGCAACCAACTGTGTAGCGATGTAAGTAATTGGCACTGAATAACGAGTGAGATAATCTCAATATGTATGTTGTCGTAATAGCATTTGAGAAACTTAAAAAATGATAAATAATGTTAAAATAGTGGATTTTCTTATTAATATCATAAAGATAATTCAATCTTTACTGTTCAGTAGTTTTACAAGTAAATTTTGAATCTACCAATGGTAAAGTCCTTCCTCTCATTTTAAACTCCAAATCTACAATAGGCTTTAGATTGTCCTCCCTTGTTAAAAAATACTATTTACATCTATTTTTACCTATGAAAATCTGAAAGTTAAAAACTTATTGCCTTCTACACAAAGGGGCTAAATTGCTCCCAGGCTTAGAATCTAACTGGGGGTTCACCAACCAAGTTGTTGCTGCTGAATTTCCCCTCTTAGCTAACAATATTGACGAAAGTGAGAGTTTATGCGACATTTATTGATGGTGGTTTTGTGTGATACACTTTCGGACCACTTAATTTTGAAATACGAGACAAATGAAATTCTGTTAACTGAAATCAGTATTTTTTTTTTTATTTCAGTTAAATTGCTAAAATCGGTAGTTTTCTTGATTAAATTACAAACAGAAACAGACAAACCTTTTGTATAATATTACTAGAACCAATGTGTATACAGTATAAACCTCTGGACACTTGTATATAGCGTTATTCCTTAGGTCAAGACAAACACATTTCACCATAGGAACATGGGTCTGTGGTGTCTAGTTTACCGACTGTCGGTATTTATTTGTTTTTTTTTTTTTACAAAAAACTAATAACTCCTAAACGGTTTGAGATACAGCTTTGATATTTTGCAAAAATGTTAATCCTATTAAGACCTATTATCGTTAGAAGTTATACTAAAAAAATCATTAACCGTTTCAAAATGGCGGTCATTTAAAATATTTGATGCCAAATTTGCGAAAACCGTTAACTTAACAAAAAAAGTGCAAGAGACAAAAAAGTTTGTAAATTTTATGTAGTTTTCAATGATACCTTATTTGTTAAGATTGGATAAATAATAACAGAGAAACGTGTTGTTTTCGTAATGTATGACCACTTTTACAACGTAAAAGGAGTATTAGCATTGTTTAAACGGCGAAAACAACAAACTGAAAATGCAAGAGCAAAAATGAAAATTTTCAGCTTATTGTTACCATATAAATTTGTAGTTTATTATCTTTACCACAATTTACATAATTCCACAGAAACCAATTAATACAAAGTTGGATTGTGCCCTAGGTCAATATCAGATATGCAATAGGATTATGGTAATAATCGTATAGATTATCTGTGTAAACTGATGGAAAGATGGATTAACACCTCTTTAGCAAGGAATTGTTTCAACTAGAAAAATGAAAAATCAGTCTATTACATTTTTTAGCACACTTCTTCATTCAACATCTCAATCAATTCTTATTTTGCTAATGTTTTATTTTTTTCAGGTGAGACCAGTTATAGCTGTAGGCCCACTGAATCGGTGTACATTTGTGGGTATGTTACCACTCTATGCTTTAGTAATGTATTTTGTGCTTGTTGGTTATGTGAGTATACTATAATTATTTCTATATTACTAATTTATGCTTTCTTGTACAATATCAAGCATAATATTGTAAATGTTTATCTTAGACTATCATATTTCATTATAGGCCTAAGTACTTTCAAAATAATGTGATAACCTGTTATGAAAACATGAATAATATCAGTTTAGTCCTGTCTCTCCCCTATTAAATTTCAAAATTCAAATTGCAACTAAATTGAATTCATATTAAATTTTAACTAGCTGTTAAACCCACAGGCTTCACCCCGTTTGACATCATAAGTATTAATAAAACTATTGATTGGTTAAGTTGACCTGAAATAAACAAAGTACAGTAAAAAAAAAAACAAATAATCACGCCTGATTTTAATAAGGTAATAAATTGAATGAATAACAAACAAATAAGTACAGCTAAGGTATTTTTAACATTAGGTATTTGAAAAGTTCCCTTTAGAAAGGAATTACGACCTTAAAGGGCAATTGATGAAATAATGGATAGTTTTGCGCAAGGTTTCTCTTCATGACGAACATTTTAAGTATATGGTTTATGGGTGTGACTTGTAGTTTTCTCAAAAGTTCATGGGTACTTTTGGCTTTATATATAGATAAAACGTCATAAGTCAAAACCTATAAAACACTAATATCCATCATACGTTTTTTCATGGATTATCTCTCAATTCTAAGGTTAAAACATACTGTTTTTGCAAATGATGCTCAGTATCCTATTGGTGAACAATGTTAATTATCCACCTTGAATATTTAGTCACCTAAAGGTTTAAGGTGGAACAAGTTAGTGAAGTGTTCAGTAATGGTTTACGGTGTAATGGGATCACGTTGATCTAAGAGTGTGTCTGGGGTGGTTATAAAAGCTTCTCAGAAGCCTAATTGCTCCTTAATAACTCATTAGATCACAACTTTCTCCTTTACTTTGTGGGAAACTGTTATGCGTATCAGACCCGATATGAATGATACTAATTGCCAAACCTTTTATCATACCGTCATAACAGTGATGAAAGTAACAGTTGTTGTATTAAAATTCATCGAAAGTATGCAATTTCTTAAACATACAAAAATCCTTTGGTTTGTTGAAGCACTATGGAAAATAATGTTCTTAAAATATTTGCTCAGGAGGAATTTTTGTGACGATGGAACAGTGTCCGAAAAGTGTAGGAATAAGTGTTAATAAGAAGTTTGATGTTAAAAATCCCGATGGCTTATGGAGTCCAAGTATACAGAAAACAAGAAATAAGTTAGACGTGTTCCAGGTGACAAAAACTACTTAAGTGTTAAATATTTTACACTACTAGTAAAAGTTAACAATTATATCTATAGGGTGACTTCTCGATAAAGGTTGCCATCTATACAGGTAGAAAGTAAAGAATATGTAAATAAAGAAATGTAAGCTGTAATTGTTTAATAAAACGTTTACAACGTCATTCAGTATTCTAGGAACACTCAAGTCCCAAGCCTCGGCTTTTCCGCCCCCGCCGAGTTATGAACATGTAGCATGTAACCTGCAGGCGCCCCGTGTTAAATTACTCTACAATGCTTAGCTACCCTCTAGCATTGTGTTCTTTACACCCCTAGAGTGCATTTATATTGCAATGTACTAATGTAAAGTGGATAGTTATCAGCCCCCTTGCAGTAGCAAGAACGAGTTGCTCTAGTGGTAGAACTGAAACTTCAGTCCCTGAGGTCCTGGGTTCGAATCCCGCCAACCACCAATTTGCTTTTAGCTTTTTGATAATGATACGTAAACGTAATGTGTTCCAAAATGGTTCCAAACTAGAGCCCGGGGTCTTAGAATGTGAAAAGACGTTACATTTTGCATTTAGTTACGTTAAAAGTTTGGATTACATTCTTTAAAACCGTGTTCATCGTTGTAATGGACCATCAAAATATTAATAAACTTAAACTTCAATCCATTTAAAGTAGTTTTGGAGATTGGCATATCCTTACAATATTTCTTCAATTTTTAAAAACAAAAGTATGCCTAATCGATAGCATGGTCATAAAAAACTATTCTTGACCCCAGTTATTTTTCCTTCTGGTCTAGAGCCATGTGACAATATGTCAAAAAAATATTTCGTTCAGGCAATTTCGTATTAATGAAATATACAATCTCAACTTTTACCAGATACAGTACAGTACATGTTGGGTGTTTTCAGTTTATCTGACAAACCTAGTTTGTTTTGATGAGTTAATGTCTAAGCTATCAAGTCAATCAAAATAAGTTAATTAACAGCAATTTAATGTAATTTAAATATGGAATATAATGTGTTTTGCAGTTTAGTTCTATGGAAAAAACTAATTTCCATACGTTGTCAACAAGCTAACCTCATTTGCGTTGAAAATTAAGCAAGTTAAATTCGATTAATATGGTGGACCAGTGGACGTAATTTCACAAACACGACACGAATGTAAAAACAAACCAAAGGTCAAATGTGATGCAAGGTTAATTGAACCAAGTAATGAATATGTCACTATCCGACCTGAACCAGATGCTTCATCCCATAACATTGATTTCCTTGCCTGAATATTACGCTCTATTGGGTGGAAGGTCCCAGCATGCATTGACATAAATAACTTACAGCGTATTAACATCCTTAGTATTTCATATTGGGTAGCGACTAATGTTATTTATTTCACCAAGCGAGAGATGGATTAACTATCAAAAGCAATGTTTGGAAATTAAATAAAATATCAAACTAGTATGATTGTATTTCCATTTGTTTTTTATAAGTCTCGATTGTTCGACCTTCACGAACCACAGCAAGGTCGGATAATCAAGACTAAGTGGTTGAGCTTTATATATATTTTTATATCTGTATTTTCCCTTCAGAATTGCTGTATTTTCCCTGCTGTATCAGTAATCAGCTTACCAGTAATAACCTATTACGAATATATGCCTAGTTTTACTGAATTTCCCTATTGGGAAGTAACAATTACCATAGTTGGCACGTTAAGACCATCGAACCGTAATGATACCGTATGTTACCGTATTCGGTGGGTAAGACCTACAACCGGGACCGATTTACTTTTAATTTATTTTTCCTTCTAAGAGCATTATATTCTTCTATGTGGTAAAAGAAAATTAAGAATAATAGGTTTACTTTGGTAAATGTAAATCTGAAATAAAAACCAGTGTTTTTCGTGCTTATTTGAGCCTTAACTAGAGTACCTCTTAGAGGTTTATAAGAAAGTTGACACTAAGTAATGAGAAAGCTCCGGCGAGACGGTGTCAAGCAAATTGGTTGTCAATCACAGATTGTTTTTATTGGGGGAAATTGTATAGGCTGGGATAAACTTTGTTTTAGCAAAAAATGCTACAAACTCTCAGACAAGTGTAGCAAAAATATTATTCTCTAACATAAAAAAATGCCAGTAATATTACATGTTTGGATATAAAATCTTCAATTTTATTTGTAGCAAATTTGCTATAGCCTGCAAAAACAATGTAGCATTTTTAAGTTGTGTATAAAAAAATTCTAAAAATGTTACTGCAGCTTAAACCCTGGGATACTTTTATTTATGAGGTAAAAAATTCACCTTTCCCTGTAATCTAATTTTAAAGAGGAAAATTCGACAGAAAAACTATCCTGACTAGGAAACCACCATAGTCCAATCAATGACTAAACATGCCACTAGTTAACCATGGGTACCATTTTTGCTTCAATTGAAAAAAAAATGTTTTCAAAATTCAATGTCATTTCTTTTTAACGAAGTTTTATTTGATTCTTCCTCTGTTAAATTGATTTTTAATTTCATCTTGATTTTAAATGCTAAAATCTCTGATTATGTGCAAACTTTATTATATTCTACATTCTCATATATTATTGCATAATTAATTATTATATATTATTAATTTCAAAGGCAGTTTTTGATGCATATTAACACTGTAAATGTATGCCAACACACCTTGAAACATTTTGAAATATTCAATATTGATGTTTTTTATGAAACAAATACCATTTAATTGTATTCTTATATCAATTAAATCAGTGTAGCCTTAAAGTTAATTTTATTACCTCCTACACAAATGAGCTAAATAGCTTTCAGCGCTGGAATCTGACTGTAAGGGTTCTACTAACCAAGTTTTCGTTGCTGAATTTCCTCTTAGGCGTAACAATATTGACGTGAGAGTGACAATTTATGCGACATTTATTGATGGCGTTTTGTGTGATACACTTTCATAGACTTATAACTTTTAAATTTTTGGTGAATGAAATACTGTTTACTCAATTTACTTGTCTTTAAAAAGGCCCATTTAGCAGCATCAGACGTATTTAAAATTAAGTAATGCCTTTAGGTTCTTCTAAAACAAAAGGCTAAAGTGAAGAATTATAGTGCAACAAAATGAGTTACAACGCAATAAATTTGTTTTAAATCTCAACGGCTGTATGGCATAGCTTAGTGGCTGAGCTAGTAAAGTTCATGCAAAAGTCTCATTATTATTTCTATCAAACCATACTCGTATAAGAAAGTATGAAACACGCTGACCTATGAAGTGTTTAAATTGCTCAACAATGATGTTAACCCAGACATAGTCAAGTGTACAACAACAGTGGCCTGTGTAGCAGACATCCAATAATCGTAAGTTCTCTTAAAGCTGGAAAATGTGTGCATTTTATAATTTCTAGTTAGAAAATTAATTTTGAAATAATATGTCCAACATTATTCTAACATGCTAGCCTACCTGTTACTTCTCAGAGCTATGTAAACTACAGCAGAATTTCACTTGCTTCGTAAAAGCCGGAGAAACAAAAGTTTTCAATTCCGTTCCATTCTTTCCATTCAATTACACCACCTGTCATCAGCAGGCTTTGGCTATTTCAGTTTGAACTGAGCGGACACAGCAATTTGTTTAGGTCTCCACAAAAATCTGCGGACCTCGTTAAACGTTTGTGACTTTGTGGTAAAGTTTATATTTATTCAATATCATCCGGAAGAATGTTTTTTTTTATCACAGTTATTTTATTGTATTTACTTTTTATTATTTGGGCTGATAATTTTTTTTATTATATAAAAATTGTTTATATTAAAATCTACTTTCTAGATATCTTTTAAAACGTCCCCACTGCAGACTTGTAGATTGAGTGAATTTTAGCAGTTTTAATAAGTTTTTAATCGGACAGGTTCGTGGCAAAATTTTATTTTTTTCTGTTTTCTCTTAAAATTTATAACAATAGATGTAAAATATAAATTAAAAATGCAAATTATGTACGGTACAGTTTACGTTTTTTATGAGCCAATAATTTGTTTGAATTGAAAAACAACTGATTTTGTAGCACAAAACCGTATTTTCATACGTATGGAAATGGACATTGATTTATGCAAATTCAATTGCACATTTCAAATACATACTCGTATTATACATATTAATTTACATCTAATGGTATCATTTGTTTCGAGGGACCCCATTGTAAAAAGTACAGCAAAACTTTCTCAATATAAGACAAAGGTATTAGCTTTTCTTCAAAGTTAGTTTGCTAGAAAAAACTCTTGTAAATTATGACTTTCCTTGGTAAATGATAAATAAAACGAATTTCTTGTAAAATTTGTTAGCTATTCAGTTTTGTAAAAAGGTAATGGTAACAAATGCTAATTTCGTGCCCTGAGAATTAAAATAATTTTCGAATGGTCATCGACAAATTCGTAGACATGTGTTGTAGAATAGAGCCTAAAGAAAAATGCCCCCATCGATTTATAATTAATTGTTAATTACATCGACTAACGTAATAACAGACGAATTTTCCATCTGTATTTTATCATCTTATAACAATATTTAAATTTACTATTTGTTTTTTCCTCTTAAGACATGTATCGTGGAATGGAGAAGAGCAAGATATAAAATATTGTTTACTGTTTACACATGCTGCCATCACGAAAGATATGAAAGTAAGATGAGGCAGATATGTGGAGATATCATGTGGGCCGATCGCAATTCTGCTTATTGAGGGCCAGCAAACATCCACATGTTTTCAACTCATCCCCCTCTTGCCTGATTTTATATACTGTTTGTCAGAAATCTCCGCTTTTGTAAATATTTTCTTTGTAAATATGACTCTATGAACTTTATTAAGTGTAGTATTTTAAAAGTAAACAAAAAGTCCTGTACAAAAATAATATTTGCATATCAAAAGAATATCTTCAAAAATGTAATTTTTTCTACAATAGGATAATAAGTTATTTTTGAGAGGTTTTAACATAATGTTTCCATTGTGCAACAAGCTAAATTTTAGTTAATCCAATAGAATTGAATTAACAACATAGAATTGGACTAATCTAATTGATATAAATTTAACTAACTTACTTTATTGATTTATTTTATTATTTTACTTATCATAAAAATTCTTTACCCCGCATATTATGTCTAATGATAGTACAGTATAACTTTTTTTTAAGAAACTGAAATTAGAGAAATGTTAATATAATTAGATCCATATAATAAAAGTCCAAAGATAGTCATTCAATGAAATCTGACTTGAGATAAATTAATTAAAGAGTAAAGCTGCAAAAAACTATTCCAGTTCAGATGTTCCTTACAAATTCAGTCTTTCAATTTCTTCAGTTAACTTTTCCTTCTATCTATTATGTAGATTTCTCATACATTTTATAACTTTAAATTCTAGAATCAAATTTTAAAAGGTAATAATAATTTTTACTGCTGCTGTACCTGAAGTAAAAACCTCTAAACTATTTATGTAAGAAGTTTATACATTGATACGTGCATTTGATATTAGCCAAAATGAAGCAGTTTTAAGGCTAAACTATTTATGTAAGAAGTTTATACATTGATACGTGCATTTGATATTAGCCAAAATGAAGCAGTTTTAAGGCTAAACTATTTATGTAAGAAGTTTATACATTGATACGTGCATTTGATATTAGCCAAAATGAAGCAGTTTTAAGGCTGTGTGGTCTTTCAAAATTTTTACGGACTTTCTTCTAGACTAATAGTGTTAACTATAATCTGTATTTTTATTAATATAATCAAAATAAAGTTTATTCTTATCTATTTTATGGTTTTTTTAATACATAACTTGGAGTGGAGGTAACTCCATTTAATGTGCTGAAGACTTTAAAACCAACAAAAAGTAAAAGAATAGTAAAGTATACATTTTACATTCAAATTTATATCCATGATTAACCAGATACACTGAGTTGTATTGATTTACTTGTGACAAGCAATGTGCTTTTTGTTAAATATTTAGTAATTCAACTAAGGACATTTAATAAAATATTTATTTAATAACATATGAACTATATACAGTCAAATATAAACAATTAATCAAGTAGTATTAACATTCAAGTCAAGTTTTTAGTTCAGTTATTGAAAGGATACAACAGCTGATATGATGACATCACTGTCCAAAGTTCACTACAGCACTTCGTACTAGTCAGTTCAGTTTAGACTCACCTCTCTCACAGTACACAGTGCTTACCTTTTGGTTTAGTTCATATTAAATATTTTAATCTCTCTTTCTCTCTTACCGCTCCAAGTGCATTATTTCATCATTTCTCATTTAAATATGGATTCCAAATTTATAGTACCAAGTGTCAAGCTAGGATCCAAGAAGATATTTTTATTTAAAGTAGATGTGTTGTAAATTTTCGTGTACAGTCCAGAATATTCATGAGTAGTGAATTGCTTTCTTTTTATTAATGAAGAAGAGTTTTAATTTAAATCAGTGAAGAATTACATACTACACAACAATAGTCATTTCTCAACATCATCTTTCATCTGTGGTCCTTCGATTCTCGTCACTCTGGCCAGAGCCATCGCTTCTCTGCTCATCTTGTTCCTGTTCTACCAAAACCCTAATGGATCTTCAGTTTTAGGATCTAAAGGTATTTCTCACAATTTTACCTCTTAATACCATATTTAACATGGTCCTTCGAGCCGGATGTTTCCCAGCCTATGGAAAATAATCTACTGTGACTATTAAGTTTTGTATTTATTTGAACTGAATAAATTAATTGAATAAATCTGTCATCAACATTAAGTATCATTAATAAGAGGATTAAATATTTTTGATCACATTATTATCAATTTATTAAATTGTTGCAGTAATTTGTGAAATAACACATAAAGTTTTGTTGTCCCAGACAGAAAATTTTGTTCTCAGACTGTACTGTCTACAACTCCTGTATTTTCATGCATAGTTTGTCTATTCTCTATTGTGCATTATCGGGCTGCATCCTGTCTGCCCCCCTCTCTCCCCCCTGTAATGTGAAACAAGTTTCTCTCTTGTTGCTGAATATTCAGAAAATCATGGAAGTCATACCAACTTCACAGCTGATCAACACTAGCGCTGCTGATGGATAGAAATGAAAACTTAAATGTCATTATGCAAGACTTTGTTTATGTTTTCATAACCTCAATTGTTTGCTTACACTTTTAAATTAAAGTGACAGAAGAATGTTTATTAATACGGATTGAACATTTAATTACAGTTTGTGTTTGAAATAACATGTTTTATTGAATTTCAAATTTATTATCTGGAAATAATTGCAGGTAGATATTTTCTGGGACTTAAACTTTTTATAGGCCTATACTATGGCTGAATATTTCTCTCTGATTTCAAGTTGACTAATATTAATATTTAATACAATGAATCCTGGCTGTCTTTAAATAAGTTTTGCTCATTATAAACTTATTTTAATCTGCATTTATTTTTATTTTGGAATTTTATTGAATTTAAGACTTATTCAAAATGAGGTTCTCAACTTTTGTGAAGCAATCTGAGCTTGTGCTAGCCAGGCTTAAGTCAATTGAAGCAAAAGTGCTTGCTATCGAAAAGGAACCTATCACTCCTCAACTTATAACAAAGCTCACTCTTTTGGATTCCACCGCTACAGCCAAAAATAATGATTTTGACAAATTAGTGAATAAGTTGTTCGGCACTGTGCCTTTACCTGAGGAATTAGATGAAAGTGAAAATATCACTACAATTTCAACATTACAAGATGAAATAAGTGATCTCTATGTGTCTATTCACTCTTTGTGTGTGAACTTGATACCTTCCCCAAGCTCTAACCAGTCGAGCCAGCCAAACCTGGATGATTCCAATGCAGCTATCAGCCAAGTAGCTACAACTAAGGTTAGTGTACAGCTTCCTAAACTTCAACTTGGTACCTTCTCAGGTCAACATGAAAAGTGGATGGCGTTCAAAAATTTGTTTGAAAATACTATTCATAAAAATGATAGTATTTCTGGTGTTGAAAAAATGAGTTATTTGGTAAGCTGTCTTGAGGGAGAGGCACTTTCAGTTGTTAAAAACATCCCTATGACTAATGCTAATTATTTTATTGCATGGGAATCTCTACTTAAAAGGTATCAGAATACAAGATTACTAATCTCTCTTCATGTCAACAATGTGTTAGACTTACCAGTTCTTCACAATCCCTCAGTGAAGCAACTTAGAAGGTTTTTGTCTGTTTTAAATGAAAACATTGAAGCACTTAAAGCTCTAGATGAAGAAATTTCTCAGGAAAATTTAATTTTGACCTCTCACTTGTTAAGAAAATTTGATTCTGATTTTCGCCATCATTTTGAACAGAGTCGAAGTGATAACTCTGTAACTCCTAAGTTAGATGAGTTAACCAAGTACATTGAGTCTCACTGCGTAAATCTTGAAGCAGCTAATCTTACTAATGTGGGATCATCTCTTAAGGGTACCTTAGGCCACCACACTCAAGTAAAACCCCCTCAGCGCTCAAATAAATCGGCGCTTATTGCAACTCCTCGCACTGTTTGTACATTTTGCGCAGGTGCAGATCACAAAATCTATCAATGCAAAGGTTTTCTTAAATTGACTTCACAAGAAATGTATAATTTTGTTAAAGGCAAAAATTTGTGCACCAACTGTCTTGGCGATAAGCATAAGGTAAAGGAATGCAATTCATGGCGTACATGTTCTACGTGTAAAAGAAAACATCACTCTCTTTTGCATTTTATGGATTCTGAAAATAATCCCTCTCCTAATGTGTCTAAAGGTAACACAGACAAACGAGCTCCAAGTTCTGACTCAAATAAAAATGAATCTGGTTTTGTTGGTTTGACAAATACAGAGAACACAGTTCTTCTTGCCACTGCTTTAATTGTGGTAAAATCAAGCGAAGGTAAGACCCTAGTTTGTAGGGGAGTTTTAGATTCTGCTGCTCAGTCTACCTTCATTACTCAAAGATGTGCTCAGTCTTTAGGGATTAAGCGCTCTCATGCTAATAAAACGCTTATTAATGGCATCTCGTCTGCTCAGGTGAAAACAAAAGGGTTAACTCATGTCACTCTCCAGTCCCTTAGTGGATATGTATTGGCAAGCTCTCACCCTGTCTTCATTTTGGATAATATCACTCCAGATTTACCTCGAGCTAAGATCACTCCTGAAGTTCGCTCACAGATGCAACATTTAATGTTAGCCGATCCTACTTTTGATAAACCCGCTCCTATTGATGTTCTAATTGGAGCTGACCTTTTTGCCTCCTCTGTGAAAGGCCAGTTTTTGTCACTTGGTGAGAATATGCCTGTAGCAATTGACACCATTTTTGGATATGCGCTCTTAGGATCGACCCCTGTCGCCTCAACTTGCAAAAATTCATTTCATGGATTAGTCACACTCTTAACCACCAATAGTTTGGATCTTCACACCTCTATCCAACAGTTTTGGGCTGTAGAGGAACCCCCTCTTACAAGCAAGCAATCCTTAGCCGAAGAAAAATGTGAAAAACATTTTGTATCTACGCACTCTCGCACTCCTGAAGGAAGATATATTGTCTCTTTGCCTTTCTCAGACGATCCGTCAACATTAGGCAACTCGAGCAAAATGGCAAAATCCCTATTCTGGTCTCTGGAGAATAAATTTCGTTCTAATCCTGATTTCAAGGAAACTTATGTTGATTTTATGAGAGATTACTTGTCTTCGGGACATATGACACTCTGTCAGTCACCACGTCTTAAAAATAATCCTCATTACTACCTTCCACATCATGGAATTTTTAAAGATGGAAAATTAAGGGTAGTATTCAACGCATCAGCACCTACATCAACATCTCTGTCTCTCAACAGTATTCTTCATCAAGGACCAAAACTCCACAACAACATATGTGACATCATTCTCAACTTTCGCCGACATGCGGTTGTTTTTTCATGCGACATCAAGCAGATGTTTCGACAAGTCCTTGTAAAGGAATCTGATCAGATATTTCAACTTATTTTCTGGAGAGAGAATGATAAAATGCCTCTTCAAATCTATCAGCTAGCGACTGTCACTTATGGGCTCACATCATCGCCCTACTTGGCAAATCGTGTCATTCAACAACTCATTATTGATGAAGGAAAAAATCATCCTCTAGCCGCAATTGCTCTAAAGGATCAGATTTATGTCGATGACGCCCTATTGGGTAGTAATTGCGTAGAAAACGCTCTTTTGTTGAAAAATGATGTGGTTCAGTTACTCAAAAAAGGAGGTTTCGAGTTAAGAAAATGGTCTTCGAATAATCCATTACTCTTACAGTCGATCCCTGAAGATCACAAAGAAAAACCTATTGGTTTTCGAGCTCCCGAACAACCAGTTCATAGTGTTTTAGGACTTAAATGGATTCCTAATGAAGATGTTTTTTCTTATTCTGTAGGAACTCAAAATATTAAGGAAACTCCTACAAAAAGAATTGTTTTAAGTGTGATATCACAGATCTATGACCCGTCAGGATGGTTAACTCCTGTAACCTTCTGGTCCAAATCCTTCATGCAATACTTATGGACACTTGGTCTCGATTGGGATGAACCCCTAGACGACAGCGTTATATCAGTTTGGAACAAGTTCGCCAATGAACTTCCATATATTGAAATGCTCAAGATACCTCGCTACGTGGGACTTTCTTCAGCTAAAGATATTCAGCTACATGCTTTTTCTGATGCAAGTGAAGCAGGATATTGTAGTTGTGTTTACCTGAGAGTTGTAAATTCACAAGGAATTATATCGACTTATCTTCTGATAGCGAAGTCAAGAGTCGCACCTCTGAAGCGTATTTCCATACCTCGCTTGGAGCTCTGCGGAGCACACCTGATGTCTAAGCTCCTAAATTACTGTATACAACTTCTCTCACCTCACTGCAAGATTAGTTCATACACAGCTTGGTGCGATTCCACAATCGTGCTTTCATGGATTGGCATGCCCTCTTATCGACTCAAGGTTTATGTGTCAAATCGAGTTGCAGAAATACAGGAAAACATCCCACCTTCATTTTGGCAACATATTTCATCACTAGAAAATCCAGCGGATGTTGGGTCAAGGGGTACCGCCCCACAAGATTTGATTAACCACACACTTTGGTGGAATGGACCTGTCTGGTTGTGTAACTCTGAAGAAAATTGGCCAAAGTCTGTCTGTAAATCTTTACCTGAAGAGTCTATCCCTGAAACTAAGATTCTCACAGTTAACACTCTCTCTGCTGTTCCGGATGAACCATTTTCTCTCCTCACTCGCTTCTCATCTTGGACAACACTACTTCATGTTTCCGCATACCTGCTGCGCTTCATTCATAACACCAGAAATAAAGTTAAACAAATTGGGAATTTAACTTCTCAGGAGATAAAAGAGGCTCATAACCTGATTTGTAAATTGGTTCAACGAGAATATTTTTCTGAAGAAATCTCATGTTTGAAATCCAATAAACCTTGCTCTGTACGCATTAGACGCCTAGCTCCTTATCTGGATAAAGATGGCCTCATTCGAGTAGGGGGAAGAATAAACAAGGCTGATATCTCTGAAGATCACAAACACCCCGTCTTGCTACCTAAAGGTCATAGGTTAGTTGATATTTTGATTGACCACCATCATGTCTTATATTTGCACTCTGGTCCAACTCTAACTCAGGCTATGCTGGCAAACAAGTACTGGATTCTCAGTGCTAGAAGCTTAATAAGATCTAGGATCTTTAAATGCATAAAATGTTTCAGATGTAAACCTCCTCATTCTTCTCCACTCATGGGGGAATTACCTATGAATCGAGTTACACCTTCAAGGCCATTTTCCATATCTGGTGTAGATTATGCAGGACACTTCTTTGTGAAGCAACATCTACTAAGACGAGTTCAACCTATCAAGGTTTATATTTGTATATTTATTTGCTTCTCTACTAAGGCGGTACACATAGAAGTAGTAACCGACCTAACAGCGGATGCCTATTTAGCCGCTCTTACCAGATTTGTCTCCAGACGAGGAATCGTTTCAGATATTCACTGTGACAATGCTACAAATTTCACAGGTGCATCCGAAAAACTCAGACGCAACTTTGAAAATTTAATCAAGGATTCCACAGTACAATGCTACGCTGAGAATTTCAATATTAAATTTCACTTCTTACCTCCACATGCACCTCATCAGGGAGGCCTTTGGGAGAGGGCCGTCAAAAGTGTGAAATTTCACCTAATAAGAGTCATTGGACAACAGACCCTGTCACTGGAAGAGTTTTCGACTTTAATCACCCGTATTGAAGGAATGATGAACTCTAGGCCTATAACTCCTCTTTCTTCTGATCCCTCGGACCTAGAAGCTTTGACGCCAGGTCATTTTTTAGTAGGTGGTCCTCTTATGACACCTCTTGAACCTGACTTGCGTAGCATTCCTATCAACCGATTAAAACGCTGGCAGTTAGTCCAACAGTTCAGTCAACATATCTGGGCTCGCTGGCAGAAAGAGTATCTGTACACTCTTCAAGAGAGAAATAAATGGGTCAACCCCAAGAAGAATATTGAAGTCAATGACTTGGTTGTCATTCATGAAGACAACTTGCCTCCACTCTCCTGGAAGCTTGGACGAGTTCTCTCCGTTTCACCTGGTACTGATGGAATAGTACGGGTCGTGCACCTGAAGACCGCAAGTGGACACCTCTCTCGTCCTGTGACAAAGGTGTCTGTCCTTCCTATGGAATAGTGAAGAGGAGTTACCACCCCCCTTTTTTATTGATTTTCTCATTTTTTGTGTTGTTTTCAGAACCCAGGGGTTCAGGGGGGGCCGGTATGTTAAATATTTAGTAATTCAACTAAGGACATTTAATAAAATATTTATTTAATAACATATGAACTATATACAGTCAAATATAAACAATTAATCAAGTAGTATTAACATTCAAGTCAAGTTTTTAGTTCAGTTATTGAAAGGATACAACAGCTGATATGATGACATCACTGTCCAAAGTTCACTACAGCACTTCGTACTAGTCAGTTCAGTTTAGACTCACCTCTCTCACAGTACACAGTGCTTACCTTTTGGTTTAGTTCATATTAAATATTTTAATCTCTCTTTCTCTATTACCGCTCCAAGTGCATTATTTCATCATTTCTCATTTAAATATGGATTCCAAATTTATAGTACCAAGTGTCAAGCTAGGATCCAAGAAGATATTTTTATTTAAAGTAGATGTGTTGTAAATTTTCGTGTACAGTCCAGAATATTCATGAGTAGTGAATTGCTTTCTTTTTATTAATGAAGAAGAGTTTTAATTTAAATCAGTGAAGAATTACATACTACACAACAATAGTCATTTCTCAACATCATCTTTCATCTGTGGTCCTTCGATTCTCGTCACTCTGGCCAGAGCCATCGCTTCTCTGCTCATCTTGTTCCTGTTCTACCAAAACCCTAATGGATCTTCAGTTTTAGGATCTAAAGGTATTTCTCACAATTTTACCTCTTAATACCATATTTAACACTTTTAATGGCAGATGTCTGCCATATGGTTGACCTATCTGTGACAAGTTAGGACAACATAGATAACAGTTGTCCTTGTTATTTCATATTTACTAGTTAACCGCCCCTGCTCCGCCATGGGAATATTGTCAGCAATAAAAGAAATAATAATTAACAAATACTGTTTATCTTTGTATTTTATTTATGGGTTGTTTAATTTTTGACATGAAAGAGAACTGATAGTTCGCCTGTATAAACTATTTAATGTTAATCAAACCAATATATTATTTTAACCAAATGAATGTTTTATATTAATTCGAGTTTCATTTGAAAAATAAATAGTATACGAACTGGGCAATGCTGATAACCTAATAAGCATCTATTTAAGATATTTAGATAATTTGCTCAAGTATATTCCTATGTCGTGTTTTTTCATTACATTTGTTGTATGGAATAATATAAAGATAGTCACTTAGCCTACATGTAAATCACGCATCAGCAGTTGGTCACATTTCACGAATCGTCGGCCCATACTGTGAGTAAAAGCTGTGTTTATGTTGTATATATAAAGTTGGGCATACTTTAATCAATGTTAGAGGGTATTAACGGTCCAATTTGATGGAAAAGGAGTCGAGGATTTTAAAACTATGTAGACTACCACTACCAGAAAGATGTTGATTCAAGTGAGACTTAGAACTGGCCATTTCAAATGCAGATTTGTATTATATTTTACTCAAATAGTTTTTTGTCTCTTTTGACCCTTAATACTTTTTTTATAGTCGCTGTTGATAAGATTTTCCATAAACTCAAAATGTTGATAAGGAGTTAATTTTACCTTCCCCTTGTGACACCATAAGGAAAAAATATTTGTGTCTTAGTTAGTCTGTTCTGACTCAAAATTCATAGATTTGCAGTATACTGACAAATCCAATCTAACGACCCCAATTTAAAAAAATTGGTATTTTTTAGAGGGGACTTCCAGAGCACATTTAACACCATCACTGCTCTTTACCTTTTTAGTTTGATGGTTCTCTACATGTTTTTTTTCATTCTGTATGTCTCTTTGTACTTTTCACATTCTGGGGTTAATGATAAAAGTTTTATAACGCTATGCCATTAAACATCAAGTCACATACTTCTTCGCCAGAACCGAATGGTAAGTCACAGTTTCTCAAGCAACTTCCCTGTGTACTTGAAAAAAAAATCACTGATATATTGTAGTTCCACGTATCCCAGCGTACTCGCCATCTCGAGAAGGTAAAGTTTGGTACCACTGAACGTCTAACACTGATCTTGAGTAAGATTCGTCACCTACTATAAAATGTTTGTATGTTTCCCACTCATTAGCAATTATATGTACAACTTGCAAGCGGATTTCCCCATGATTATTCTGGTGGCCGTAGAGAATAAATTATATTGATCAAAACAATAAGTTTCCGCTTTCTACTATGGGTATTATTTCACATTCCATACTCAAACTTAAACTCAATTACCACTTTCCTTCAGATCACTTTGCAGGAAAACTAAAACATTTCAAAAATAAGTTAACAAATACACTTTCCTTGATCAAAATCGTGTGTTTATAAACAGAAACTCCAAGTTTAATAATTGCATACTGAAAGTGAGGTTATAAAAATAATAACAAATGTCTGACAAACATTAAACAGCTGACGAATAATTTATAAACTGTGTATTATATTCTTCAATAAGAATTGTATTGACTCGACCTTTAAAGGGCTGTAGGTGGTAGCCCTTAGAAAAAAGTAAATTCTAAGGAAGTTCGGCAAATCTACACACTATCCCCTTTAATTTGAGACATAAATCTTGTAGATCGGTCCAGTAATTACTGAGAAAACAGTGTTACAACTGTGTATTAAATATATAGATAACTAAAATAATATTTGATGAAAACTTAAATATTCTTCTGGAAGTTTTCAAGAAACGTGACTGATCATTTTTGTTTGTTGGAAGTTAAATGGAATTTAGAAACATGAGAAGTAGCTGCAGGAAATGAACTGTGTACAGATGTCATCTCCCTTGTTGGGGTTGTCTGTTACATGGTTGAGGCTAAGGGTGGGTTTGGGTTGGTTTTATTCCACTGGCGTACAATCGTTGTTTAATCATTTAATTATTTTCAATTTAAAAAGAAATACTTTTGTCTTGTAAATATTTTAAGTATTTTTAGAATTAACAATTTCATAATCATTTCTCAAAACAATTTATTTATAAATATACTTTAAGGTCTATAAAAATGAACTAGAAATATGTCTAGTTCATAAAGAAAAAAGAAAAACACTAATTAAAAATAGGTATTTACCTTTTTCTACTGCTCAATATTAGTTATAATAGGTAGATATAATTAAATACCTTTTTTTAATTATATCACAGCTCAGGGGGTAAAACATGGATTTTAATAAAAACATTAATAGCAATAATTGATAAATTAATATAATCTCTTTTGTTAATTTCCCCCATAAAAAGTAATTCTGTATGGTCATATTTAAATTATGAAATTCTCTAATTTTGTTGTTTCCCATTCACATTATTAGTGTTTTTAATGCCATGAAAAACGCTAATAATGTGAATTCTCTAAATTGTATGCCTATATAACATGTATGCATATTAGTAGGTAGATAATAGCAATTATTAATAAGTATACCGGCTCAATACTTTTCATTATCTCATTTTTTGTTTCCCTTAGTAGCAAATTTAATTACTCCTTGAGCATAGCATATTTATATTAGGGTGTGTGTCTAAGTTGTAGGCTAATTGATTTATTTTATTTTATTCCACACCAATGGTGTGAAAACTGCAATATAAAACCTGGCGAGATAAAAATACAATAAATCATCTGCAATTTCGTGTAGTAACCTATGCATGTTTTATGCAATGGTATGTTATTAATTTTTATGTTTTGAATAAATCAAATCTGAAGGAAGGGAAAGTGTAAAAACATAAACCTCTAGGCACACATTTTCTTAGAAAACTTTCTTCTTTAAAGAGTTATGAGATGTCTTCTGTAAAGACAACTCAAGCCAAAAGAGCACAATATTACATTCCCAATGTAAAAGTGACTTTTTTAGAGCCTGAAGCAATTTAATACGCTCAAAGAACAGCTTTGCTTGTCTTATTTTAAAGACTTAATTTTGCTCCGCCAGGTTGAATATATAAATCAGCTTATAATACATTAAATAAATTAATCTACACAAGTTTATATTGAAAAAATATTCAAAACATAAATGTATTTAAATAATATATCATGGTACTAATTAAGATACAGCTTGAGTGCCAAGCTATTTTGTATTTTGCAAAAACTATGGGTAATTGTTTGTCATTAGATATGTCCTAAGGGCAGTTCAGTAATAGAATATACGGTTTGCTACTCAGAAATTTGTCTATGGTTACGTGGTACTATTAATAATATACTTGCACAATAAACCAACATGTTGGTCCTTTAATTGTATGTGTGGCTTTTTTTCAAACAACCTATAATACGTTAAATGTGTTTACCAATTGTTTGTAATACATTTTTATTAATTATATTTTCTTGCCTGTAAAAACATATTTTTGGAAAACAAATTGTTCATGGAAAAAAGTGTTGATGCTAGTAAATTGTAAAACAAAACAATTGCTTTTATAGTAACGCAATGATAGATGATCTATAAGTTAATTATAAGGCGGAATAAACTAACCACTATTGTAAACTTCAGTCTACTTGGTTGTGCTTTAAATTGTGGGCTATTTACAGCCATCAGATGTTGTACATTTTACTTTTCAATTAAAGGTTTATACTCTGGAAAGTTGGTAATGTTGAAGTCTTGTAGATAATCTCTCATAAGAGGCTTGTCTCAACCAATCTCCGTTGGCAAATTGTAATCCACCCTTCTGGACAAGTAATCAACCCTCCAGCCTTACGTCCTTACCTGCTACTCTACAATATTGTTAGACTTTTAGTAGTGTAATATGTTGCTCTTGCTACCACCACTGGCCATACATGAAAGTTTAAATTATTTACGGACTTATCAAAAATTAAATCTGTATCAAATTGTGATACAAGAAATCTAATAGTTACACAAAATTATTGAATAGAATAAATGCCGTCTGTTTGGACTCAGAATCTTACTAATATTATAAATCTGAAAGTTTGTGAGTTTGTGTGTGTGTTTGTGTGTATGTTTGTGTGTTGCTCAATCACCCATAAACTACTGGACGGATTGGGCTGAAAATTGGCATGATGACAGCTCACATTCCCTATTAACATTTAGGCATATTCTTATATCAAAAATCCTTTTGGGCTCCGCCCCAGTGGGTCTGTAGTTCCCCATGTTAACCTTATGAGTATTCATATTTAAAGGGAATTAAAGAATTTAGTCAGCTGTTTCAACTTTACAAGTTGGTTCTATTATATGCAATAGCATTAAAAAGTTAAAAGGTTTCCCAACAGAGTGCAGCACTATTATTATTTTGTTTGTGCATTATATGACAACAGCTAATCTGAACTAAGCAGCAACAATAAGCTGTGATACACAATGAGAAATGTCAAAGTAGGATTGTTTACAGTTAGGTTTGAGTTTTTAATTTAATGAATAATTTGTGATATTGTGCGAATGTTTGATAATTTATTTTTTCTATTGTTTAGGTGCAATGGTAGAACATTAATGCAATGGTAGATGTGTTATACTATATCATACCGTAAATTTATCAACCAAATTTTATCAAACCGTGTCCTCCCCCATTGCAAACGCAAAGCTTGAGTATAACTGCAATAAGCATTTTAAACTTATATGCCAACCCCGTACGAAGGACGGGCGCTCTGCAAGTGTAAAATACATTTATATTATATAAATATATTTGTATTAGGCTTATTTCGTCCCAGAAAGTAAAATTGTTGATTTTATCAAATATGCTGTAGGCACATAGTTACTCATATTATACATTTTAAATTAACTCTCTTTTAAACATGTTGTGTTGATTTATTATTTATATGTCATATAGCTATAGATTAAGTATTATTAACAGTTATGGTTTCCTTTATGTCAAAATTTATTCACATTTACTAAAAGAGGCGCTCTATTTGAACCAATGTGATGTGTGATTAGAGATTGTCAACATTCAATTCAGTGCTATCCATCATGAGTCATTATGATCAAAGACAAAGGCATGTCATCATCATTGATCTCTCTCTAGCCATGGGTTATGTGTTATGTGATCATCAAGTAATCCCTGCTATGAGCAATTATGTCGTCTCATGTCTAAATGGTGTTCTAATTACTGTAGCAACTTAGATTCTACTCGATCAACTCTGTTTTTAAGTTTTATATTTATATTTTAAATAATAAAACCCCTGGATTCTTTTATTGTTGAAATAGCAATTCACTCAAACATATTGATACAAGAAATTTGGAAGAAATTGCCTCAGACTTTCAACCCAATATTAATAGATCCTATTTCTATACAGTTTTGTAAGACGTGTTGAGCCGATTAGTGAACTAAACAGCTGACTAATTACCAGCCACAAGCCTAGGAGTAATTAATGATAGTAACAGATGTCTTAGGAATCTGTGTGTACAAAGCTGAAGGATTTTGTAAATCCCCAAATAAGCGTTACCGCAATGATTGTCTGATACTTCTCTGTTACTTTCAATTAATTCTTGTAATTTTAATGTCTTAAGATGCTTTCATTTATAGAAAAAAAAAATGGATATTGGGTTCACTTACAGTTACATTGAATTTTTAAACATTCTTAAAATAATATAATGGTTTAAAAAGATAAAGAGCATATTGTTAAATTCTATACCAAATTAGTGTTATGTGTATTTTTATGTTAAAAAAATAATTGATTAACATGATTTTTTTAATAACAGGAAACTTCAAGCTGAATTTTGTTTCTGGACGTATTTATATATGTACTAATATTTCTAATATGAAATTGTTTTGATGTTTTAACAAAATCCGATATAAGTTTTACATATCTCTTGAATGATTTCAATATTTTAAATATATCCTACACAAAATTTTTTTTTCCTGAATATTTATTCATTTGTTTTGGATGCCATTTGGAAGTAAACTTAATCTTATGATTATTTGTAAACTTTCCTTCTGAAGCAAGGGTTTACCACGTAAAACTGATGCCCGACAAGTGTGTAGGTTGAAGAACTTCTGCCTTCGTATTCTGTTCACCACCAACATTTTCCGTGCACATTGCGTATTTATGTAAATTTCCAACAGTTTCACATTAAAAATACGTTGTTTAACCGTAATTGAAAATTATGTTTTTATAATCAAATTTAAGATGTAGTATTTTGTATATGTAGTTTAATAATAGAATGTAGGTTCATAAACAAGACCATTTATTTATATTTTTTCCATTTTGTTATTAAAATAATCAATGTTTAAATAGAAATCATTTTGAAAGTCCGTAAATTAGTCCTTTACACGTTTGATTTTTAAATAATAGTTAATCATTAATAGTACGTGGAATAAGAAACCGCACTTATTATTCCTCCGAAATCAATGTTTAGGAAACACTTCAGTATTAGCCAACAATTGGCCTAATACTTAAAAAATTCACTAATATTGTATAGTATGGTATTGTAAAAATATGAGCCTATTTAATGATGAAAATGAGAGTATTAAATAAAGTAAAGTGATGGATTTGGTAGCATTGAAAGAATTTTTCAATTTTTAAATATCGTTATTACATAATCTCTATATATAAATGCAAAATTCCAATCAATGAACAGGCCAAACCATAGCACCTAGAAGCATGAGATTTTGCATACATATTCCTCTCATAGTGTAGGCAGACAATAAGAAGCGATTTTACAAAATTCCCAATGGGCCCCGGCTACAGAAGGTCAAAGTTAGCATGGAGTTCGTATAGGAAGAATAATTTGTTTTGGGTTTTTGTTTACATTTGTCTGCAATTTATTTAATGATCAGCTGTTAGTAATGAAATGTATAACTAAATTCATGGTATTTACTCAGGGGAGGTATAGAAGAGGCTACGATGACAGCTGTGGGCTTCTTATTAGCTGAGGGACCGACATTACCGTAAGAAAACTGTCAGTAGCCATCAGCCTCGGTGGTCTAATGGTTAGCGTGCCGGGCTGATATACTTTAGGTCCCGGGTTCGAATTCTGCTGGTAGCATTAACTTTTTGTCCAAGATTTTTTTATTATCAGCAAGTTTGGTTGGTTTGGTTCGGTTATTACAGTTTAATTTTATTATTAAGTCATTACAAAATTTTAATTGAGCGAATTCTAGTTTTATTTAATAAACAGAATTATTTTTCCGATTACTAAACTTTTGTTATATTATTTCTTTATCAGCAAGTTTGGTTAGTTCGGTTAGGTTATGATAGTTTAATTTTATAATTAAAAAATAATAAAATTGAATTTGAGACATTTATAATTTTATTTTATGAACAGAACTATTTTTGCGATAACCTTCATTGCCAAAGTGCTCTCTACTACAGCGCTGTTCACGGAGGAATTTTGAACTAAATGCCTCATTCATACCTCCCCTAAGTCAGACCCCTAAATTCATACGTTCAACAAGACTTAAGAGAGGATTGTTTTTTTACATGGACGATTTTATGTTGCATGTTCATGGGTCAGCTGAACCACAATATGGTGATGCTAGCACTCTCTGGGGAAACAAAAAACGTTGTATACAAAGAAATTCTGTAAATAATCAAAAATAGTATGAATAACAAACAAACTTTTAACTGCAGTTTTAATCATTATTTTAAGATTTATCATTATATTAATGATAATCTGGCACTTAAACACTACTTTATTAAAATTTTCAAGCAATTTGAAAGTTTCCATAGTGAGGCACGGGTATACCGCTAGTTAACCAATATTTACAAAAGATCTTAAGTAATGGTGCTCAAATTATTTTGATATTTAAATTAATTTTCTTCAAAAGCTATATGATTGATATTTTGATAGCACTCAGCTCCAGAAACAATTTTGAAATAAAAGTTTGAAGCAGGTCTTTTATACTTTCTTGTTTAACAAAAGAAAACTTTGATCTCTTGCGCAATGTTTTACGGAGGATAGAAACTTCAAATTTATTGGTGTTTTCGTAGCCTCCAATATGAGTGTTTTCTTAATAAAAGGATATCCGTTTGATTGTTTATTTTAAATGAATCTTGAGCAACTTATAACTTTCGTCTTAATTAAAGATTTATGAAACGTAAATATTTGAATGATTACAAACTATTGTAGACTTTATAATCTATTTCAATTATTTGTCTTGTTTAACACTACACTAAAGCGGGTGTGGAATGACAGTGACAAGAGAAGCACATTTCATATTCCTTTTATATTTTCCTTGAGGCTATGTTGATAATGTATTCTGCCGCAATACCTCAAATACAGCAGCGAACACATTTGCATCACAGTGGCTGCAGTTAACTAACTTGAATTAAGCACGGTATAAATTAAGCTCCAACACCATTTAAAAACCTTTTCATGGTAGACTTGTAAAGCATTACCACCTCAAAGGCTTCAAATGAAATGTCATTACTTTTGGATGTGATAATGTTTTATAATAGTAGTCTTAGTTTGCGGTAATAGTGGTTTTAGTAGTTTAATGCAGTATATTAATAGTACATTTCGTCTCTAGGGCCAAAAAGCCTCATTTTGTCTGAGGTTAAGTTAAACCACCGAGGCGAGGCCAAGAGCTGAGATTGGAAAATAAGCTAGTCTCAAAAAACACTTTTTGCCTGTACGATGAATTATATAGTGGATAATCTAACATTGCTTGGATGGCGATGAAGTGGTATAATTTGTAATGAAATATGCAATATTACACAATGACAAATACTCAGGAATGATAATAAAGATGCATAAAGATGCAAAAATAATATATTTTTAAATTTTTTTGCAAAATCAGCAAACCAGATTTATTGCTACGAATATGTACGCTGATGTCGTCGACTCTAGGTGGCTTTTCTGTGGCTAATTTAGACCTGCAATACATGTATTAGAAACAGCTGTTTATTGCTGTTTTATGACAAAAGCAATTTTTCGACACACTGCTGCAAAAACAGCTGTTTTTTATACAAATACATGTGATATGGTGAAGTTGCTCTTTTTCTCTCTATAGAGTAAAAGTCAGCTGTTGTCAACTCAGTTGTAAACTTCGATTGTAAGCAATCACGTGATTGGTTGTAGCTTATTTTTGCCTTCTTGTCATTAGTTTGACATATCGATATCGATAGTTTTTTGGTTTTTTTTTTTCCTAGAACGCTACGCATGAGCTTGGTATTGTTTTTCACATTAATTCAGACTAGACCTAGGGGTTGCGGATTTATCACATGTATAAAATCCATTGGTGATTTGGCGGGATTTTAACCCGGGACTTCTGGAACCGAAGTCCCGCGCTCTAACCACTAGACCAGCTCGCTCCCCAATAGTATAACATATAACAACATATCGATAGTGTAATGTACACTAACCAACGTAATAGATGAAATAGCTAATTCAATCACGTACTAAACAGCTGATTGTTTTGCATTAGAACGAAATTTACAACTAGTTAAAAGCCATGTTGAGAGGTTATCTTTACTTCAAAAGTATTTATTTCATAACTTAGCTCAAATAATTGTGCAATATGACAAAAAATATAGTTCATCACACGGGCAAAAAGTGTCTTTTCAACCCTCTCTCATTTTCTATATAGTAGAACTTGAGCTTGAAAAGAGTCACTGTAGTGATGAAATATACCATTTTCATACCACTTAAGCCTAACGACTAAAGTGATGATGATATGTTTATCCCTTCTCAGATTTATATTGGTTGTTCTCCATCATAAAGTGTATTATAATAATGTCAAATCACACACTATAATAGAGTAGAAATATCAATGATATATCATGCACAGCTCTGTTTGCGCAAGATATTCTATTACTCGTATTATATCAGAGTATGATTACTACAAATGATATTAAATTACGTTCTTCGTAACTAGTGTGTTAAACCTAATCCTGATCACTAAACACCATTGTTTTATGCAAGTTATGTAATATTAACCTAAAAAGGTTTTGTTCAACTTGGATTAACTAAAGAATACACACAAAAATACCTGATGAAATTGTAGGTTTTAGTTTCCCACAAATTATTACATTTAGTTAATTTTAATAATATTTTGTATGAATCCACGCCCTTAAACTTTGATAGCTAGACGACTGGTTAAACTTTATTTTTTGAAATCTACTTTCTTTTTGCAATCTTTTGGCAAGGAAGTTACTTATTTTCAAGGTTTGGATTACTTTAACTTAAAAGCGTTTGAGCTAACTTTATCTTTAATTTTTTTATGCCACTGGCACAGACACGAGCAGAAAAAGGTTTATGATAAAATAATTTATCTATTTAAAACGTGATTTTATAGCTTTACAACTTAAAGGTTATTTTTTTTAAAGTGCTTAATTACTTAAAATTATAATAACATGCTCAAATGATTAAGGTTTCTTTAACAATTAGGGATATAATACTATTAAAACTTAAATGGATGTCGGCTGGTAGCTGTTATGTTTTGCCTCTAAATGTATGTCTTAAAATATCACTAATATATTTATGAATAGTATAATTTACTTTTTAAACAGTCAAGATTTACACATTAAATGATACACTAAAATGTATATAGTTTAAGAGCTAGTAGATGAACCCAAATAATTTATAATTCTTTAACTTAATATTTTCCAAACAAATTGTATAGCAAAACATTCTTTGTGAAACCTAACATTGCCAAGTTGCCTGAGGTAGGATTGTTGTTCTGTGGAATATTGTAAAGAGTGGAAAGTGACAGGGCTTTTACATGATGGCTTAACACAAAGTCTCTGTGTGTCTAACATATTTTTAAATATATCATGTGAGTAATACAAATTTACACAAGGGATACGTTTATTCCCTTGTTTGAAATCTAACCAGCAAATTATATTGTTATTCTAAAATAATGAAACAAAAAGATAAAATTAAATTATCCAAATGAGCTTCAGAGAGTCAATATGTTTGTAGCAATGTTTTTCTAGTTATTTTGTTCCAAACCAACAGTATCCTATGTTTTCTATGTTTGTGTTAGCCTAGTTAAGTTTTTTCCCTGAGGACAGGGTCGGATTCCAGATCCTGAAATGTTGTGTATTGTTTTTTTACCATTGTGATGGAAAATGTCTGTAATAAACCTCTGAACAACATTACTCACAATCACTAACAATGAACTTCAAACAAAGAATCCTATGTTTGTTTTTATATTGTTATACGATCTTAAAAAAAGGCCTAGGTTATATTTTTTATAATTCAAGGTTTTTAGAATCGTGTTCTGTATTTCCAGCAAAATCAGGGTAAAAATCTAGCTCAAAATAATGGGTCACAACCCCACCTTTACATTTGAAAAAAATATTTTGCAACCAATATGGCGAATCCGATTTGGCGGCTGGAAATGACCACCTTGTCAAAATGAAGTACTTACTACCCAACAATGTTTAGAAGTGGTCTGGGATTGATATTTGAAAAAATGTATAAAAAAGTTGGGAGGGGGTACAATTAAAACTCACCCTGTATATGTGAAGCATGAAGCGTTAACCTACCTTTTTCAAATTCAATATTGATTTCTTCCATTACCTTGTCAAGTACAGTACTTAGTAATTTATAAGGAGATCTTGTTATTAGAGTAGAGATGTTTTCCAAGAAGAGTCCCACAAGGTGAGCTTATATTGCATTACAGTGTAATATTGCCAAGTTGTCTTTGAACTGTGCAGAAACAAAGGCTTACAAGTAAGTTAGAGTACATTCTGATAGCTTGAACAACCTGATACCTCCTCAATAGCATTGAACACTTTTTGTAGTTGAAAATGTTGTTATAATGGTCTTTATGAAAAGAGTGTTTCCATGCTGCACTCAAAGTACAGCTATATAACTATTGTTACAATAAACTAATTTAAGGGCAACATTTTTATTCCCATACTGTACATTAAGTCGTGTGTCAATGATAACCCTGCATCGTGAAATAAACTTGCTATACTGTAAGGAGCCAACACAGTTATGAAGTTCATTATAAAGTTTTATTTTAGTTTTGAAGTTTTGTTACCAGCTGATTTGTAAGGAGGTTCATCAAGGAAGCTTACTCTCCATTTAAGACAAAGCATCGTGGAAGTTTGTTAAAGCAACAATGTTTAAAGCGTAACAATTCATACGTTTTATGCAGATTTTGCTTAGAAATATGTTTTTTTTTAACTTTGTAACTTAAAGAAAATAAAAATTATAGAATAAAAATTAATGGTGCTATGATTCAATCAGTGAAAACCCTCAACTAGTATACTTATACCTTAACTATGTATTCATTCTGATACACTTTACATCAATTTTAGGAGTAATGTACCTCGTAAATTGCAACCTTTGTTTTTAGTTCCCTATAAGTTATATATACAAAATATATTCTTATTAGCGAATTTCCCTATAGGGAAGTAGCTATTACCGTAGGTCTCATGGTAAGACCTAAGCCCGGGACCGATTTACTTTTTCATTTTGATGTCCCCAGAGGCCAAAAACACCATTCGTTCAAATTTTTATATATAAAAATCGTGTGTCCATCCGCACGATAACTTGAGTAATTTTTGTCCGATTTTGATCAAATTTGGTTTGAAGGTGTAAGGCGGGATAAACTTGAATGAGTTCGCGAACCAGCATGATCGGACTATGGGAACGGGTGTTTATGGGGGGTTTTATGGGGTAAAAATAGGTTTTTCCCATTTTTGACCCTAATAACACAAAATTTCACAATTTCTTTTTAAACCATTTTGTAGAGCTTAAAAAAACAAATAATTGAGTATATTGAAGCGTTGTTATGCGCCTAATTGTTACGGAGAAAATTCAAAAAAATTGTAATTTTAAAATTCCCATGTTATTCTTATGGAGAATAAGTCAACTGTTGAAGTTTGCTTGTTTATGAACATATTTTGATCGATTTTGGAAAATACTTTTATTTCTTACTAAACTATTATCATTTTATAAAAAAAATCTTTTTTACCCTCCCTGTTGCAGCAAACCTAAGTACTCGTTAAACTAGTTCTATATAAATAGGAAATAAATGTGCTATTTTTATGGAGGCATTTTAGTGTGAATCCAATCAGATTAATGGAAATTCGCTTAGTCTGCAGGTTTGCTGTGGCGGGGGTATTTTATTTTTAACAAGTTTTTATTTACTAGCAATGCTCATAGTTGAACTGCGGATACGCTGCAGTGAGAACTTACTAATGCAAGATTGGTCTTGTATCATATGTCAGACTTATCTGCCTTGATACCATAACCTAGATAGAGAGAATTTATATGTTGAAAATCAGCTTTGCTTGTTTTCTATCATATCACATGTATTTCCTGCTCTATTTATTTTGCAAACTTAATTTTATTTAATAGGTTGGAAATTATTATAACCTTATAGTTGATGTAGAGATATATTCTTGGTATATACAAGCTCTTTAGAATGTTTTGTTATCATTTGTTCCTTTGGTCAAAACAATGACAAAAAAATCTTATAATCATAGGTCTAAAATGCCTGGTTTTCTATCTGTCTGTATCTAATTTTTAACAATTGTATCCATAACTTTTGAACCTTAAATGAATAACTTTGAACATAGTACATAAGTAGTGACTAATAATAGGACTAAAATTTATACTAAGTACTACATTTCTAAACGTCACCAATTCAAAATGGCAACCATTTAAAATTTTATTTTTTAAATATCTAGTGAACTAGTGATTCTAATAAAAATTATCAAGAGTATGTGTTTTTATAAAATTATACAACTAATCCAACAATAACTCAATCATAAACATTGGTATTAACCGTTTCAGTATCAGTGGTCAAATATTTCCTTTTCGAATACAAGGTTTTTAGTAACTAAGAGATGTGTTGGAGTTTAATCTAACTAATAGCTCGCCTACTCTGCCATACTCGGAGGTAATCAATATTCATGCCCGTATTATTCAGTTGTCGGTACACTTCTCACGGAATTAAAAGATTACCATAGGAGACATAGTGTTTTCTTAACAATATATTTATAAATTACCTACATTTTAGTTGGATGAAATGATTTTAACAACATGCATATCTTCATTATTAAATATTTTAACATTGAATATTGACAAGTTTTTGCAGAATACCCTACCAAGGTTATTTCAACAGTGACATGTTTACTCAGAAATAACGTAATACTCTGCACATCTCAATTATAACACAATACATGGAGTAAGTATAAGCTACTTCCAGGTTTGTCAGTTATTGTTACAAGAAACACAGCCAGTGAAATGCATAAAATTAGTTTTATAAAAAGGTTGGCCTATAGACTCACTGTTACTCGTTTGCACGAAGTTAGTAAGTAGGCAGGGAGAGGCAGGTAGGTAACCTGTCCCGTAATTTACTGGCCCGTATATAAGCATGACTCAAGTGAATGTCACGTTGGATCAAAATGCAAGAAATGTTTTATTTTGACAAAAGTTAAGTTATTGCGTGTCGAAACAAGATTTAATGCTACAAAATCCCCCCCTCCCCCCCCCAAAAAGGGGTTAAACTCCTTTTGTGACATAAGATTAAGAAGTTATTCCACCCCTCTTCTTTCTGTGTTTTAATCTGCAAAAACTGTTGGATCAATCGAGTTTTTACAGAGATCCAATTTACATCATGTCAAGGTGCCTTTATTCTATTCCTCGTCCTACCTAATATTTGTATACTATTTACTATTCTTAAAGGAATTTTATCTTAAAAGTAAATTGTGTCAAATCACTGATCCATCAAAATATTGCACACCTGTCTGATGCTTCTCCTACGACTGTAATAAAGCAATTTCTGTATTAAGTACGGCATTGTGCTACAGTGGCTGATTTCAATGGCAGTTTATATAACAAAGCAAATAAGCGTAGCAATTATTCAGCTACAACTTAAAATGATTTTTAGCTCTAAGTAGTGTTCTTTCAATGCTTTTAAATTGAAAATGAGTTAAATGTGTTTAATTATTAACAGTTAATTACTCCCTATAAAAGAGATGCACAAAAGGCAATTTTATTTTGATCAGAGGATCAAATTTATATTCACCAAACGAAGCTAAAGGTCAGTGTGGGCAGCTAGCAGGATCCAACTTTAATATCATCGCAAGATGTTTACTGCATTCTAATTAAATAACTCTTAGCAGCAATTTAGTAATATTGTAGCCATTTATTATATTGGAGTATAACATGGTTGTACACATACTGTACAGTAATAAGCTATATTTAATCTTTTCTACATAAACCTACTTTTTCATTACACTCAACCTTCATTCACACCTACCTTCTATATATTTAATTACGTAAGGCGATTCTTTGCGTCAAAATCGTGGGTGACTGGGAATTCGTAGGAGGATGGGAGAGGGCCCAAATTAAAGGTCTCTATTCCCTGACGGCAGGAAAAATAGTGAAATTCCAAACATTTATATCACAAAATTAGATACTATAACGTAAAATGTGCTCTATAAGAATAGCATTAGAAGCCATTTACAGGGGGTTTTTGTTCAATACAGCTTATCGTGATTTATCATTACGCCAGTATGCGATATCTTATTAGCCAGTCAATTCTGAAATGTACTGTATACTATATAAAACAAATCAAATCAAATGAAATCAAATCAATTTATTGTTGTAGACATTTCACAATGTTTTAACAATCGTCATAAAATACATAATGCTGTTATTAATACAGCAAATGAATACTTAGATGTAATCAATCAATATAATAAGTTCTAGTATTAAAAAATATATAAATATATAAATACAGGCACAATTAAAAAGAAATATTTTGACATGTAAAAAAATCCTCCACTGTATATGGGCATTTTTGTATTAAATATGTTTTCAATTTTGATTTGAAAGTGTTCAACTCCCGAGACTCCACTGATAAATTATTAAACCATTTAGCTGCCATATGTATTGAATGTTTGTTTGACTCTTTGAGTATTTACAAAGCACTGTTTGCAAGTTGTTTTCAAATCTGGTTTCATAATTATGTCTATTTGAATTTTCTGAGAACATTTCTAAATGATTTTTTACATACAACAGAACTTGAAGAATATATATTGCAGGCAAAGTTAAAATTTTGAAATGTTTAAATATAGGTTTACAGTGAGTTCTTAAGCGTACACCACTTATAAGCCTTATCGCTCTTTTTTGCAATTTAAATAACTTTTTGGTATATGATTGGAAACCCCACACCAATATTCCGTAACTCAATAAACTATGTATCTGTGCATAATACACTGTTATCAAAACATCTTGTGTTGCACAACCTTTTAACCTTCTTAAGCAGTATACACCTTTCGACATTTTGGTTGAGGTTATGTCAATGTGATCCTTCCAATCTAGTTTTGCATTTAGATTAATTCCAAGAAATTTTAAAGGTTTTACCTCATTTATAGAGGCTGCCTATTTGAGAAACAAATTTCTAAATCTTGCAATTTATTTAGATTTAGGCATAATCTATTTGAATTACACCACTGATAAATCAGATCCGTAGCATTTTGCAGGATGTGATTCATTTGATCTCTAGATTCAGAACAAAAATTCAAGCCTAGGTCATCAGCGTAAAGAAAACTATTAATGTTTTCACCTATCAAATTGTATGGCAGATCATTGATATAAAAATTAAATAGCAGTGGCCCTAAAGAAGATCCCTGAGGAACACCAATGTCTATATTTTTTCCAAGAGATAACTCATTTTTGAAACTAACAAATTGTTCTCTATTTTTTAAATACAAATTGATAAGTTTAATTGAATTGTCTTGAAAACCATAAAATTTTAATTTGTGTATTAATATGTTGTGATTAACAGTATCAAATGCTTTTGACATGTCAAAAGAGCGAAAGCAGACAAATCTTTTGTTCTCTATATTTTTAACCACATCTATAACTAAACTAACAACAGCATCATTTGTGCTCTTCCCAGAGCGAAACCCAAACTGCCTATCAGTATACATGTTATTACTTTCAAAGTATTCATACACCTGACAATTTTAATTCAAACAACTTTGATATGGTTGGTACAATTGATATTGGTCTGAAGCTTTCATAACTATCATTATTTTTCTTGGGAACTGGAACCACTTTAATTTTTTTTAAGTACTGTTGGGTATACACCCTTTTCTATCATCCTATTAAATATTGTGGTCAATACTTCACAAATACAAATACTAAAAGAAGCGTGTTTAAGAATAATTGAATTCAATCCTTAGATATCCAAACATTTACTTGTACGTAAGTTATTAATAGTTTTAAAAACTTCTTCAACCGACACAAATCTAAACTCAAAAATATGCTGTCTTATATCTACTTTTCTAAGAAAAAAAACCAAGGGATTACGTTACCTATAATTTAGACTTTGTCTTAGAATGTTAAATCAATTATTTTACTATGCAGTTGTAAATTTTTTTTAAATTTTAATGTAAATTAGTTAAACATAGTCTATATAATAAGTAGTATAATAATGAGAGATGGCTCAAATAAAAGGAATTAAACTGAAAAATAATGAAGCTACAAACATTTTAACAGAAAATTATATAACAAGTAAAATATTTGTATAACTGTGTATAACAGTTAAAATATTTGATACAGAGTAAATTTGATTATTTTTTTTTTTTTATTTATTTATTTAAATACTACTTATTACAATAATTTGACATTTGAGCTTTTTAGGGACTTATGTTCCTACCAGCCACTATTCAATTTTATTTTAAACAATTTACTACCTCTTTATTAGACTCTACACGCATACAATGAACTGTTCCAATCCATTAGATCAGTGCTTACTGAGGTGTTTCAACTTGATCGAAATAGGACTGCTCCCTTTCGTCTAGTAAGCATCGTCTAATATCCCAACCTCTTACTCCAACTGTTTTGCAAATTATGCTGTCCACAAAAATTATTGTGACCAAAATATTAAATTGAAGTTAAAAAATACAGGCTGGTGGGAAATTATAACCAATTTGGTTAGATAAGACTAGTTCATTAAGCCATCAGTTCATAGTTATGAACGTCTCATTAAGACCTCTTTCACACTAGTTAGGTCCGAACCTGGGTTTAGGTCGGACAAAAATGTTTTGATCATCAAATCTTATAATGAGTATACTATGTATACTATGAGTTCATACTACTATAGTGGGTGCGCTCGTACAATCGAAACCTGTCTGGGTTCAATTCTCGACGATCCCCAATAGATTTTATCCATGCCTTGATATAAAAATACTGTAATTGTAATGTTTTTTTTTTTGTTAATGGGGAGGTGTGGTGTAGTTAATAGATGTAATTTGTTGCAGAACCACAGAGTACAACAGTGTTTTAGTCAATTAGTACCACATTTTTGTCATAGAACCGTAGAGTACATTTGTGACATGTTTGTTGCAGAACCCTATAGTACATTAGTGACATATGTTTTGTTTGCAGCACACTGGTTCCGTGGAAGGTGTTCAGACAAGCGCTCAACGAGGTTCATCCCATCAGCTCGGGTCTGGAAGCCATGGCACTCAAGTCAACAATCGACCTCACGTGCAACGACTACATCTCCAACTTTGAGTTCGACGTCTTTACAAGGTTCGTACTTTGATTTTATTTCTTAGTTTGTTAGTGAATTTCCCATATAGGGAATAAGCTATTACCGTAGGCCTCATGGTTTAGACTTTGACCCAGGACCGATTTACTTTTTTGTTTTGATGTCCCCAGAGTCCAGAAACACAATCGGTTCAAATATTTATTTCAGCGCATAAATAGTTTTAAATAGTTTTCACGTGTTTAAATATGTGACATACTTACAAACATTGAAAAATTTACACTTACGATATTAGTAAGATACTAAAATTCATTAGCGTAAAGTTTTCTTACAAGACTTTTTTCTGATTTAGTGAAAATGAATAGTGTGACTTGTCTTTTAAAAAATCATAAGAACCTGTTCACCAGCTCAATAACAACTTGTCTACACATAAGCAACATTCTTTAATTAAGTAATCTAGGTTTAGGTATGTTATCTAGGATTATATAATTTTCTAATAATATGAAAACGTCTAGGTAAGTGTATTTAATAGGACAAGTAATGTATTTTGTAATGACATACTTTAATTTAAAAGAAAAATAGACATTTTCCTTGATGGGTTGAAAATAAACCTGTTCTTTGATGTGAGAAACTGAAGATGTCAAGTGAAAGATAGACAATAACCCTTTGTTATGTTTATGATGTGGTATATGATCCATATAATGAAAGACATAAAGACAAGAGAGTATAAAATTTATGATGTATTTCAGGGATTCAACATTTGCTTCAAGTGGTTTAATTGAGATTAAAGAATTCCGTATATCTCCATTTTTGGATATTTAATTAATTCCACTTTTGAAAAAAATAGCTAAAATTAATTTTGTTATATTTTTGTATATCTTTAGTTTGAATGTTACAAAATATTACTCTCCATTTATAACACTCTATTCATATGTCACTTTTTGTCTGTGTTAAAAGCTGAACACAAACAAATGGTGTTTTCAATGGAAAGGTCATTTACATTTCAAATAGAGTTATTACTGGATATAAGCCAGTCTGATAATCCCTTCATTTGTTTGCTCATGCATTTCAAGTATGAAAACATAATTTAATTTTTGCTTTGTCCTTACATTTTAATTAGATCAATATGTGTTTGTATTAATTCTGCAATTGAATCTTCAGAAAAATCTCTTGAAAAATAAACTATTAGAATGTTTTTTGGATTTTAACGTGTCAAGTAATTTTGTACCTAATATTGAAATGGCTCTTAGTTCTACCAACCTGACAAAGTACGTTAATTAACTGCTGCCAACTCAAAAAGTTGACCTCCCTCAGTAACACCAGGCATGTGGGCTGTGCAACTTGTTTGGACTTGGTTTGTTCAAACTTTTATATAATCTTGTTACTACCTGCTTTGTTGCGAATTAATTACCTTAAAACTTGTTGCGAGTTGAAAACTTTGGACGTCCACATTTTTTATGCGTGGTCGTGTCTACCCCAAACAAACAGAATCAATTTTAAACAGCAAAACAATATTTTTTTCCTTTCACTACCAACCAATGAAAAAACCTTTTGAAAATCATTCCATGATATTTATTACCGGTACTTTTATTTTTAATCTATGGTTAACTACAGTTCTAGGTTTTTTTAATTTTAGCCCCTTAAAAAAGAATGTTTTTAAACTTTCTGCAACGGACTTGGAAAAATGCAAAAATTTTCTTCGAGCTTACACAGTCCAAGTTACTGCAAATGAACCAACCGCATGTGTGACAGTTTTAATGAATATTTGGAAATAAATAAGTTTTCAAACGCTCATATTTGTTTGAATACGCCTACAATTGTTGCTGCAGAAAATAAAGTTTTTGACTTTCTACGGATTTATTTTCTGCAAAAAACAATTTCATCAACTTGTTATGGAGCATTTTCTACGGAAACTTCAGGTTAAGTGTAAGATAGTACCTTGTAGCTCTAACTTTGTCTGTAAAATAAGTAGGCCTAATTGTTCATTTAAAAAATTGGGGGAATAGGCTGGGCTTTCTGCAGTCCTTGCAGTTTTACTGTGACAATATCGCACTGTCGCCCGCAGTTCTGCTTTGGGTATAATGTTAACATCGTCCACTAATCTTTCAGAGAGAAATTTCCCAACTGAAAGACAAGTTAATGTTTATTACGCAATCCAGTTACTAGTTTGTCCCAAGTTTGTAGTCTTGTTTTTTAAGTTGTAAAGCTTTGCTTTGTAACTAAAGAAGTTAAACTTTGGATCTATAGTTTAGTTGTATAAGTAAAATCCTAATTGCACCCACATCAAATTCTGTTTATTTCATACTTCTTGATCAACATATATATAACAGGCTGTGTCCTGATCATAAGAAATATTCATGAACCTAATCTGTTGTTTGTTGAAATTGTATGCATAACCTCATTAATTACACATATATATACCAATTATGAATTAATAATAAATTAGTTTTTTATTGAAAGTAATTGTATAAGTATGAATATTGAATAGTAATAAATATAGCCTAATTTAGTTTAACGAATATGGCATTCTGTTATTCTCATAACCAAGTGGTTACTTTGTTCGATAAGACAACAGTTTTCATTAAAAGCAATATTTGCAGAGTGAATGTCACAGTTGGTTTAGCTTTGTTCTGAACATTGTTATGACAGTTTTTGCCCAGTGAAGAATCTTTGCTGTGACTTTGTTTTGGATCATAAGAACATTTATTAAAGTCATTCCTTACATGAACTTTTTTGTTTAAAATTATTGAGTTGGGAATAATTTTTACAGGACAAGTAGAGCGCCAAGTATTTAAATGCTGTCTATTTAAAATGTTGATCACCTAATTCTGTATTTTGCTAAGGTAATTTTTAGTTTGTTTTGTAAATATTTTAGAAGACCATCAGTAAAAACTTGTACTACTTTTTATTCTTAAATCTTACAGTTCATTAACTATAAAATAAGATAGGTTTAACCCCTTCATGTTGTTCTGTTGTAATTTTCATCCATTCTATTCTTATTTCAGTGATCAATAATTGATTATTAGTTTTAAAGAAACTAACAAAATTGACTTTGTTGATAAAACATGTTATTTAGATATTTAGTTTTTTATGCATCCCCTAACGTTTGTCCGAAATGTCACCAAGTTTTATTTTGGAAACATGTCTTTAAATCCAACCCAAGGGATAAAATTCTACTAATGATTATGCATATATTTTAAATGTCAATCCTAATACCCTAATGTGGTGACACAATTTGTAATAGACCTAACCTCATAATCTTTATAGGCTACATTTAAAAAACCCTAGTCCAAGTGAATGTGTGGGGGGGGGGGGGGTTAATATAAAGATTGTCGATGATGTTATTCTCCTACTATTTAATCTATAAGTGAACTGCAGGGGAGGCTCCAGGAATAATTTTTGGGTAGGGGTGACAAGAATCGAGAAGGAGTTTGATCGAGGAACTATTTTTTTGTGGGATTTTTCACAAAATAGTGAGTTAAATGCTTTTTGAGGACATCTCAGTAATCAAGTAAATAAGGTAAATAAATTAGTCATTATATCAGTAGGTATTAGTAATAAGATAATTTTGAAATAACTACCAAAATTTTGAAGCCAACTTGGTCTACCCTCTGGAGCCTCCCCTGGTGAGCTGGTCTACTGATAGGGCCTCGGTCCTTGAGGTGACGGTGTTCAAATCCAACCACTGACCAATAGTCTATAGCTTCGTCCCCTAAGGACAAGGCTGAATGTGTCTAGTGTCCCAGGATAAGTATTGGATCAGTAACACTATACATTTCAGAGTCAGTATGTTACAGCATGGTTGGTGTCATGTTACAGGTTGTTCCAGCCTTGGTCGTCGCTGCTGCGTAACTGGCAGATCCTGGCTGTAACACACCCCGGCTATGTGGCCTTCCTCACCTACGATGAAGTCAAGGCTCGGCTGCAGAAGTACATCAACAAACCTGGAAGGTACGCAGTGTTGCTGCATAATGCTTCTGGTTTTGACCATTAGAGCACACAGTATCACTTTTTTTTATCTTTTGATTTTGGTATGGTTAAGCACTTTTTTATACTAGAGGTTAAAATACCTTAATCCGTCAATGTGATCGTGTCACCGATGAAGGCGGTTTCAACACATCAAAGGGGCCACCTTCAGGCAAAGAATGGACAATTACTCTGAAGAGGTCGTCAAAAAGTGAATAAATACGAAATAAAGAACAGTAACACTTGAACACATTTTTACAAAAAAAATGTGTGGCCACAAATCAACTGGCCGGCAAACTGTATGCATACATTGAGTTACAAGTCCAGACCTGTAATTCACTTTTTTTACTTTAGTGTTTTTACTATATTTCATATAGTTGGGTAGCTTCTCGAGTGGTTATAGTGTTCGGTGAATAATCAGAAGTTTGTTGGTTCAATCTTGTGAAAAGCCAGTTGCTTTTTGATTGTTTAAAACTGGAACCAACTAGCCATGATCGTGGCTAAGGAACCAGCTAATCTCAGTCAGTAACAAAGCTATCATCCCATCTGTTCAACACTCATATTTTAGTTATAATAGACACCCTCTGGCGTGTAAGGGTTGAAAAAATATAATCTATTAAGTTTTAGGGCCAGTAGCCTTTTGGTTTTGTTCAGTTTGCTCTTTTTGTAAATCACACTGTTCAATGCTAATTGATATCTTTAAAACTCTGAGAATGGTCAAGTTATCAAACGTAGCTCTCATTCATTTTTGTACTAGTAGGGTACTTGTTAATATTCAGCTAGTCTCGACTGTAAAAGGTACACATATTATTGGGTATGACAATAAGGGTGATTCAATCATGCCTTTAATGCTCATAATTTTGGTTAGGACCTAGTAGTGTTATAGTTGATGAAAGTTGTTGTCTCATTTGCTAATACACTGTGGGTAGAACGTCTGCAATGCAATACAATCAGCTTTGACGAGCAACCGTATAACTTGAAGGAGTGGTTAGCAAGTTGTCGGGGCTTAGAAGTTAAAGTCTGTGTTACAGTTACAGCAAACTTTGGATGCTGACTTGGCTCTGTTGTTTGTTACTTACCTTGTTTGTTAGGTTGTGGGAGGCAACCGCTGAACTACTGACGTAACGTCTCGTAACATTTTGTTTTGAAATTCGTAACTGCTACACGTAATGTATACCATTTGTTGTATATTTTTGTGTGTATATTATTTATTATTTTCATTTATTTTTCAATAGTTACTGATCTAATAAGTAAACAATTGAAACATAATTCAAAGGTTTTAACACTATCCAACAATATAAGAAAACCGCCACTTCTTCATGCAATATGTTCTGTCTACTTCATGTGACTTTTCGCATAAGCCTACTTAGAGCAGCGACCCCCTTAGCAGCTTTGGCAACGGCCCACTTCATCTGCTCACTAAAATATATCTTGCTGTCAATCATAACACATAGGTATTTGGCATTAGGCTTTGTATCCAGTTGGACATGGTCAACTTGAACAGGAAGGATGGTGGGCCACTAGGCTTTTGTTAGGCTCTTTTCGGTGAGGTCCACGATTTTGATCTTACCGACTGCCAGCGACAAGCCCTTATCCCAAACAAAAAAAAACAATATTTTGAAACAAAAAAGTGAACTCAATGAAAAGGAAACAACTAAAACAAAAAGAAACCTAACAGCTTATGTATCTTCAATATTTTAAATGTGCTTCAATAAAGCCCTTTAATTCCTTTAATTGATGTTCCTGCACTTATGAAAGGGTTTATTGGAAAACTGAGATTTTTAGGGGAATTTTCACATTAATACCTTTTATTCAAGTATATGTTTGACAGGTGAGCAGCTTATGGTTTTCTCAAATGTTCAGATCCTTCTTAGCTTCATATACAGATTTTTATTATTGTGTAACAGGCATAATACTTACTTAATTCATACAGCTCAAGGACTCAATCACTCATTGTATTGTTAGCAAAAGTCTAACAGGGATTTTTAGTGCTAGTTTTGACTTTTAACATTTTGACGAGAATGTTTGTAGGCATATTGAAAAGTTTTCTAATACTGTAACGACATTCCACAACCGAAAAATTAGAAAACAAGAAATAAAAAAAAATATATATCTAGTCTTGAAATCCTTCAACCGATTTGAAGTATGAGTTCTCTGCTACTGTTTTCCTCTCTGTACTCAAATCAATATTTATTTTTCTTTTCTAAGTTGATTTTACAATATCAGTTAACCAATTTATTAAAATAGCTGATTTTGTAATCTTCTTTTACATTTAGTATATTTTACATTTTGGCAAAGTTAACATTTTGTGTATGGACGTTATTTTGCTTTTCCTAAATATTTCTTTCAGCTATGAGTAACTCAGTATTGAGGGAGCTTCTTTCGTCTTTGTGTAGTGATATAAGTTTAATAGTAATTTTTATAATTGATTACCCCGTTAGATAGATTTGTGCCAGTAAGGACCGGTTTATCACTCATGATGTTTCTTCCTTTAATTTAAGTTTGAGTTTGGATAAAGCGGACCTTAGAAGAAGTTTAAAAATTAAAATAATACAGTTGAATTAGGGACTGACTCATGGTAAAGTTTCATCCCTTTGTGAAACACATACAAAGCTGTTGTAAGCAGACTATGGAAATGACAGTTTAAATTTACCCTGGTGGCTATACGCCATCATTGCAGCGCCTGACTTTGATCTTGGTTTTGCTGTTGTAAACAGTGCTATGTTGATAAAGAACATAACATTTATCATTAACATTTTAAGGACATAACGTTTAAACAACTCTCAATAACTAGGCTGAGTTTTTAACACCTAACTGTAAAAAAACTAGGGAAAATATCAATTGTTAATTTGATCTCAAATGGTGATTTCTTCCATCTTGTCTAGGTACTACTACAAAATTAAACCTATTATACATGAAAATATTGTTTTACACAACCAAGTACCAGATACAATTTATCTTAACTTCTTCCCAATTAGAACTAATATTTTTTTATATAAACCTTGATTTATTTTTATAGTACTGTAGTGTTTTATAGAATGATCACTCCCCTAGAAAGGCACCCAGGATAAAACATATTAACATTTGTGTGAGTATTTTCTTCTGCAAAGTAATTTGTATGCTAATATTCTTCAGGTGCAAAGTCAGCAACTCATGTTTGATGGTTTAAAACACCTTGTTCTTGTTGTCTAACTGCTGCTACTCCTACCAGTTTTATCCTTAAAAATAAACATCAGTTTTCATTTTTGACTGGATACCATTATTTTAAAGTTGAATTGTAATTTTTTTTGTACTTTTCAAAAAGGGAAGTTTTATATTTTTGTATGATTACTAAGTCACAATAAGCATTCTAAACCTATGTGATGCTGTAAATTAATAAAATAAGATTATAATTATTCAACGAGACACGTGGATACATGCAAGGTAATGAAGATGAGTGTCAATGAATAAGATGGATTATTCTTCATGACGAAACTGTTAACGTTGGTTTTAATAAAATTTATAAGAAAAAGTTCACCAATACGGTATTTTATTAATTTTTGTATTTTATGGATCAGCTTAATATAAATAGACGGGATCATTTTAAGTCCAAAGATCAAGTACAACTGATTTAAGTTTTGTACCTACTAATGTAGACTCTTGTTCTGTCTAGCTATGTGTTCCGTCTGAGCTGTACCAGGCTAGGACAGTGGGCCATTGGTTATGTGACAGGAGACGGAGACATCTTGCAGACCATCCCACAGAACAAGTCTCTATGTCAAGCACTACTGGATGGTCACAGAGAAGGATTGTAAGTTGACCAGATTCACTATACGATATTTAGATAACAATTGTATAAGTATTAAATGTATTATTCACTATGCAAACCTTAGAATAATTATGTTTGGTCTCACAGATTTAAATCAGTTTTAATTACTGTAATTCCTTTTTTACTGTATTTTGTTCAATTTGGTCATTCAAATGTAATTGTTGAACAATTATTCTTATAGTAAACAAACTTACAGGTTATCTACACATTTGTTTAAAATTCTATATTTTTATGTTAATGATAATTGTATTTTCTTAGTTACCTCTACCCAGACGGACGTAACGTCAACCCAGACTTATCTTGGGCTGTGCAACCTACTCCTGAGGATCACATTAAGGTATGGAACATTCAATAGCTTAATCAATAGTGCAGTAATCCCTGTGTGCCAAGTAAAGTACCACACCCAAACTTTTACTTTCACCAGGTAAGAGCTGAAAGCGATGCTGGGGCTTTTTTTTGGCCAGTGTTGTTAGTGTGGTAAACCTTTGGGAACCAGGTTACTCATTATTGGTGTTTATAACAGGTTACTCATTATCATTGCTTGTAATAGGTTACTCACTATCGTTGTCGGTAACAGATTACTCATCATCATAGTTTGTAATAGGTCTAGGTTACTCATTACCATTGCTTGTATTAGGTTACTCATTATTATTGTTTGCAAAAGATATTGTTGTCTGTAACAGTTTACTCATCATCATTGTATGTAACAGGTCACTCAAGAGCAGTACGAGCTGTATTGTGAGATGGGCTCCACGTTCCAACTGTGCAAGATCTGTGCAGAGAATGACAAAGACATCCGGATAGAACCTTGCGGTCACCTGCTGTGTACACCGTGTCTTACGTCTTGGCAGGTAGTTGTGTACATTCCACCCTACATTAAAAAAAATATTGAATGTTAAACTATTGGAAAAAGCATTCTTTTGGATAGCCAAATTTGAAAAATTCATTAATATGATTTTATTAATCATTCAAAGTGTTGTTTTGTCTATAAACTTGGTCGATAGATCTTTCACATTCATCTCCTGCTGAGTATTTGTTTTTTATACATCTTAACTAACCACAGTATATTTGGAAAACTTTAAACTTTGAAGGACTATCAAAATAGTTAATTTCTTCAAAAATGTGATTTGGAAAAGTTTAGTATTTGAAAATAAAAAATTACATTTGTTGTTGAACAACTGCATTGGTGGAACCTGGAACCACATGTGATCAGTAGGGAGTGTAAGGGTTTATTGTATCTTAACCCTTTGCGGTCGAATGGTGAGTATAGGTCGCCGCCCGCCATTTTCCCAACTGCTCGAAAATGGCAACCTATACTCACAAAAAATTTTAAAAATAAAAAAAGTTTTTCTTTGCGGTTGATTGGCGAGTATTAGTCGCTGGGCGCCATTTTCGACTGTTCAAATGGCAAACTATACTCGCCGAAAAAATGGGAAAAAAATATGACCTCAAAGGGTTAAGGTATTCCACAGAAACTGGCCAATGACCAAAAAACATAACCGATGTTGAGTTTAGTGAGGAAGTAGGGACTGTGTCCTTGACTGGGCTATTTTTACACAGTCCACATTGTTTTCACTTATTTATATATGGTAGTATTAAGAACTGAGAGAAAATTTTGAATTTAAATTATGTAATGAAGGAAGTTGTTTGTTCCACTGTATAGGCATTGCAGAGGCTAGTCAATCGCAGGTGTCACTGTACCCTCGCATTATGTTACTTGTGAGAATGACTGTTTAACTCTTGTTTTGTTGTAGGACTCAGAGGGGCAAGGCTGTCCGTTCTGCCGGGCCGAGATCAAGGGCACGGAGCAGATCGTGGTGGACCCGTTTGACCCGAGGAGGCAGCACAAGGCGGGGACCATCACAGTGGACCCGGACGATGATGATGAGGTAGTGGAGCACGATCAGGATGTGTAACTCACCCGGGCACAGCCAATCAGAGACATGCGTTTCAATTACGCATTTTAAATGCGTTAAATATTCCTGAAATATAGAATATACATGCAGAATAGACCTTTTCCTTAAGTTGAGACAATCATAACACAAACAGGATTAAAAGTGATTTTTCAGTTAAAAACAGTTTCTAACTTAAGTATAAGCTTAGAATTTGGAAAAACTACAAAGCAACAAATAAAAAACTAGGCTCTACTGATCTGTATACAGTGTTTTATGATTGTCTTGATCTAATAAAAGGTATGCAAGGAGTATATGCTACTTGTTTGTAATATATAAACAGGAAAAATACCAAAATTTGTCTTACAATTTTCCTACATCAGTAGTAAATACTACTTTAAAACCGTGACCAGACTACTTGAGAAGTCCAATTTAGAAAATTAAACCCATATTGTTAAACACAAAATGAAATTTCTTTGTAGGTATTCACTATAAAGATAAGCAAAAAAATACAGTTTTAAATTTTTTTTATCCATCATTTCTTCTATGTCATGTATAAAAAAAATATATAATTGTAGCTTGCACTGATCAATTTCTTAATCCTCCACTAAAAATGTGTGCCTTTGCATCAGATGAAACTTGTATCTGTAACAATGTTTTATGGGTAAGGTTGAAATTGTATGGAATGTTTCTTCACCATTAGACAAACAATGAGCAACTAAGTTTTTTTTCAACTTCAGTCAACTTCCACAGATACAATTTATAAACAAGAAAGGAAACGTACAAGACAGATTATTACTCTCTAAACTGCTTGTCTCTGATTGGCTTTTAACTATGGTTTTATTCTGTTATTTATTTGATTTTATCTCGCTTTTTATTGTATCATAACCACAACCACATGTTTGTACCCAATGTTAAGCCAGTTAGACGCCTATGTACACACACATGCACTGCTTGTTATAGGCTTGCCGGGCCCAACATTTTGTTTTTGTTTGGATGCCATTTTGTTATTTTAATGCTCACATTTTGTGTTTCATTCGCTCAGAACCATTTTAGATTGTTTGCCATGTCTGTTGTGTTTTATAACTTTATTCTCTCTTGGTGGAGTCTTGATTGTAATTATTTCTGATATTTTTTTAAAATACCTTTAAAAATGTATTGACAACATGGTTATTTGTTTAGTGTTTTTCCTTTATAGTGTAAATGAAGAAATAATTCATTTGATTTATGTAAGATTTAAGAAACTATTGGAAACAGTATTGATCTATTAGTCTAAACAAAAGACCATAGGTTTTTTCCAAGTTTCAGTTATGTTTTTTTTCATATTTTCTACTTATCAATTGCATTTTCAACCTGTAAACAATAACCTGTAAACGCTTCACCACATGTCTCCACTGTGTTTCGTCAACCAACAGACATGGTATGAACGCTATTTGTGATTGTTTGTTTTCCGAGACATTTAATTGTTTAACCACATTGTGATCTGCATTGTAACACAGTTCGCATGGTCCCGGGCTAAGCATTGCATGATGTGTTGTCTACTATAGAGTAAAGTCAGTTCCTTAACCGAATATCAGTGTATGATTTTAGCAAAGTAAGAGTGCCGACAGAGGATAGGTAGGTTCATGCATAGAAGGTTACTAAAATCTCCTGTTTTAACTTGTACTAAATTATGTTTTGGTTCTAGATTTATTATCGTAAATAAAAACACTTAATAATTCTACTCTTGCATTGTATAAAATGCAATTGATGCATTGATGCATTGGTGTTACAAATAACTTGAAAAGGAACCAAATATTTAATATTTTGTAGTTTTATAGATGTCTTATTTAATTCTGTGATGCTAAAATTTCAAGTAATGTACAACAAAATATTTGTAATTTGAAATCAAAGTTCAATACACTCCTTGTTGGGACCTATTTGACGTTGAATGTTCTTAATGGCTACCAATATAATTCACACATTCGTACAAGTCTGTCACTTTGGCTATATACTCGTCAACATATAACAGATAACCAGACAGGATTATTGTATATGTACTGATTTTGTTGCTGTTTTCCCCTACAATTTTGTACTGTTCAGTTCAGAGAAATAAATTATTCTTAACCTTCTAGAACTTGATTAAGAGATTTTGCAAGCTACGAACTTGACTTAGCCTCCGTCTGCACTCTTGAGTATGCTAACATTTTATTAACCAAATATCAATAGTACATAGCCCGCTCTTCGACCTTCAAGTCAAGAGGTTATAAATATTTTATATGTATAGTATTTTTGTAATGTATAATACATTAGTAATTAGTAACTTTATACATCATACTAGTGCAATATAATGCAGATTTATTTATTTTTATAAGGTTCAGCGTGAAAGTTGATAGGTGATGTTTTAGGTAGGATTGGAACTTTTTATGTGGGTTTTGACTCACTGATGGATTATCTTGTCACTTTGTTACAAGAATTTAATTTTTTATAAATATTTGATATTTTTATAGATTTTTTCATCCAACTTAAGTTGTATTGATGACACAAAATATTTGCCATTGGATTGATTCTCCGTTTAAGCATTCTCCAAGATTTTCTAAATTACTTTTGGGGAATGTGCCTTAACAGTTAAATATCGTATTTTTCACTTGTAATCCAATAACATAATACAGCATTGCATTTTACTGTCATGGGTATTATTTTAGTAATTTTTTTTTTAAAAGGTAAGGCTGTTTGAATTTATTTCATTTTAGTAAGCTATTTTCCAGACAAAAATTGTTCCCCAAAGACAGTTTTATTAAATGCCCAAAAAGTTTCTCTTACATAAAAAAAAGTTGACAAGGATTATTAAAGTATTTTACTATTTTATTTATTAATATTACCCAGTTTATTATGTGAAATAAAATTATTGATAAAACTGATCAAATCTCTACGAACAATCCATTTTTGTTGTTGTATTTTTTATATTACTTTTTTATAAGCATTAAGCAGTCTTGTTTTTTTTTCTTTTTTTCATATATATATATTTTGAGTTTTATAATTCATTTTCTGTTTTGCTTTTAGTATTGCCTACTAAACTATCTGTCAGAAAAGGTCGTAAAGAATCAAAATAAATTGTTGTTTAGGTATGATTTTGTGATTTTTATATATTGTTAATTTGTGATTTACGGTCGGTATAATTGTGTGATGTAAAATATGATAAGATATGGTAAGATTGTTGTTGCTCTGTTTGGTAAATTAAAATTTAATCATATATTATTTTGTTTGATTCAAAATTCCTTTTATAATTTTAGAATATTTAAAAGTAGTTAAATAAGTTTATAGGTTTTGGTTAGCCTATATTATTCCTAACTTCGCCTCTTAAATAAAGACATTTTTTAACAAGAGCTGTTGCACATGTCAGACTAAATTGCTTACCTCATTTGGTCGCAGCTCAACAAATATTGTCAAATTTAAATTAGTAGTACAAGTATCGGTGTTAAAACACAATCGTCAGCTTCGGGTACTTGCAAAGTTGATCCGTTATTAACTTTTTCAGGGATAAAACAATACGAACAAACTGCAATTAAAATGAATAATAAATATAGGGATGGACGAGATTGGATTTTTAGTTAGAGACGAGACGAGACGGGATTTTTTATTCCTCATATGTAACAGGAAATGCATGTTCCACATTTTAACCTGATTTTTGTAACATTTTAAAATACCTAATGATTTATGACAGACTGCTCTAAATAAAAAAAATAATAATAATAGACAAAATTATTTAAAACCTTTTATTAAAAAACATTAATAAAAACATCAGTATAAAAAAAATATACATTAATCAGGCCTAACGTATTAAAAATAGTTACTCTTCAGCATAGGAAACACGGAGATATCGGTTAGTTTAGTTCAACTTCGAAAAATATAAAATTTATAAGTCTAAAACAACAATATTACTATTTAAGTATTAAAAAAACGCCTTCGCAAAGGAAACACAACACGCTCCTGTATTGCTGGTATTGCATTGACTTTCTGTTGGCGTTTTTTTTTCATTTTTTTAAATTTAAAGATTTTTTTTTTAATTTCGTCTCTAAAAAATCTTGACCAAAATAGAACCTTGTCTCGTACAACAAAATTTTCAAATTCCCGAAAATTTCCTGAAATTTCAAGACCTGTCCATCCCTAAAAAAATAATAAATATTGTCTACTTGATTGATTTTATCTTGTGTTTATAATAGTATATTTCATCACTAGGGCGCAAAGTGACTCTTTTTGACCAGAGCTCAAGTTTTACTATCGAGACGAAGCCGAGGTCTGATGATGGGCGAGGGTTGAAAAGACACTTTTTGCCCGTGTGATGAACTTTATTTTTGTCATATTGCACCATTATTTGAATAAACTATATTACAAAACTTAATAGTTTTCATTTAAAGATAACTCAAAACTACATACTTCTAACTTGTTTTCAATTTAATTTTCTAATGGTAACAAGCAGCTGTGTAGGTGATTCAATTGTTTAGTCTATTACAATTGTGTTAGTGTACATTATACTATTGATATGTCAAACTATTTAGAATAAGGCAACAATAAGCTACAATCAATTAAACAATCGATACATAGGATTGTTTACAATCAAAATTTACAACTGAGTTGGCAACAGCTGATTTTTACTCCCTAGAGAGTAAAAATGCTACTTTAGAGTAAGACCCGCAACGGATGCATTAAAGACAGCTGTTTTTGCTGCAGTATGACAAAATAGTATATTACGTAACTAGTCCTGAAAATAAGCTTTGACCGGACGAGTGTGGTCGTTCCCCTGCAAGACGAAGTCGAGTACGGGATTACCATACGAGTCCGGTACCCCCATTTTGGACGAGTTATGTACGATAGTTTACGCCATACTACTAAATCTGTACAAATCCTTATATATTTCCACCAACTAAAGGTCTAAAAATCACTAGTCATAACCTCTCAGAGGTTATGTTTTTGTTTATACCACTAACTTCCATCTAAATACAGCATAATCAGCTGATTAATGTCCGGTAAAACTCATTGCAGTACAGTAGTACGCAATGAAACCCCATTTGAATAAGCTGGCGGTAAACAGCTGTTTTCTGGACTAAATACTTGCGTGGGAATATCGTCAAAATAATGTAGTGTGGCGTAAAAATAATTTATGGCATCTAAATGTTTTTTGCCAAGGAAACGACTAGCATAGTGACAAAATTAAATTTATAGTAAAACCCCTAACTGTTGTTACATTACACTTCATTGTGGTGGATCATATTTTAAAGATGAGAGTGCTACCAGAAAAGCCACAAGTAGGAATTTGTATGGCAATAAAATAATTTAAATTGAGGTGAATATTATAGGTGAAAGTTAATTTTTGTACAACATCAAAAGTAAAACCAATTTGTTGATAGTATAAGCATAGACTAACCAACACAAGTAGACGTACCATTGTAAATTTTGAAGCTTGTTTTTCGTGTCTAGTTCATGTAAGTCGCTAGTGTAGACGAAATTTAGTTTTTGTTTTTTAAAAGTTACTTGCTGGCCCGACAGACGTCGTCCTGTTCTAGTGTGGTTTTATGTCAAATGCTCGTTCATTTTCAAGATGAGCTCGTTCGCATGGCTCAACCACGTCCTGGTTGAAGTTAATTCGCTGCGCTCACTTGCCTTCATGTTAGCTCATTCGATACTATCAGTTTCTAACTCAAATAATCTTTTAGCTACAAAACTACTTTTGACACCAACTATGACTCCCCCCCCCCCCCCCTCTATCCATTCCAGTTATATTTGCATCCCTATCCCTTCTAAAAACTGTGTATTCCTTACTAAATATTTCTGAATTATGAATAGAAGAATTTAACCATGTTTCACTTAACGCAACAATATCATAATCATTACTTAATAAGCCTAATCGTAAATCATTTGTTTTAGTCCTCAGACCACGTACATTCTGATAGTATATATTAATCCTACTCATTGAATAAATAATTTAATAACGTAAATATTTAAATAGAATATATATAAATAAAAATCTACAGAAATAAATACTATCCAATATGAATTAACATGCATCACAGACCTAGGCCTATTAATAAACACATCCAATATACAAATAAATAAATACTAAAATATCAAATAAATATTTCATTTATGTGCGAAAAGAGTAATTATGACTCACATAAGGTTCTGGCAGATCACTTGAGCTTGTCCAAGTCACTTTTCCCACAGATGTGAATGGGACGAGATCCATCAGTCTTCCGCAGAAACACCTTACCGGCACTGGTAATCCATGCATACTTGTAACCATTATCTTTCTTAAAGGCGCGAACTTCTCCCCACAGGTACTTGGTGAATGGCGACAAGGACAGATTAATGAAAATCTTGCTCTCGCTGATCATGCCTAACTCCGCCGCTGAGAACCCATTCTTCACCCTCGTTTTGCTTCGTAAGGACTCCATGTCAATGCGACGACAGAACTTGATGATTATCCCACGGTGCGCCTCCGGTTTTTTCGGGTTCATGGCCAAACGATGCACAGCATCAATCATTCCATCCTTTAGCTCAAAGTTCATCACCTTCGCCACACGCTTGACCACCTCCATCTCATCTTCATTCTTCACCTCAGGTACTCCGTAAATCTCTAAACAATTACTGCGAGAGATTACTCACAGCAACAGTTTGTTGTAGCTCAGCCAACTGCTTCTTCACTCTCTCCAATTCACTAGACATTGCATCTGTACGTGTCTCATGTAGCAATAGGGTTTCTTTGTTAACCTTAACTTCCTTGTTAGTGTCTTCCAGTTTCAAAAAATACATATCGACAGTTTCACCTATATCTTTCTGAAACTGTTCTATTTTGCATTTCATCTCAGATATATCAGAACTAAACTGAGTGTTGTCATTCTTAATGTCAGATACTTCCTTAAGAATTAAATCAAGCTTCTGATCAGTTGTCAAATTCATGTTGACTGCTGCGTAGTCTGCTGTGTCGTTGTCGTCTGCTGCAGGTGTAGATGTACTGGCACTACGGGTGATGACAGGCATGAGTCACAGGGACAGCTGTCCAGTCATGTGACTCCGACCGGCTCCTAACCAATGTTATAACCTGTACTATTCACTTGGATTTAACAGTATTGAAAATCAGAAATGCCGGGCATAAAATAACTAATTGTAGCGTACCAATTGTAGTATTGCGACCCTAAATACAAAAAAAATTTGGAAGGCTAATAATTTGATGTGTTTTGCCAATATTTGCTAAGTTCTAGGAATTTGGCTTCAGTCAGTGTCTTTACATTGACACATTGCTTTATTTGCCCTAAACCATGGTAGAAATCCTCTCTTTGGTAAAAATCCTGAAACGCAAAAGTTGGCTGACCAAATTTCACAAATCATGATTTGAATGCCAATGGGTGTATTTTTCCCAAATATGAATGAAGTATGAGAACGGAGATAGATGATTTGTATCCTCACATTTGTCACTGGTTTCACAACTCACATCACCTCTCTGAACATAATTTATATCCCCTTGACATGCCTGTAATATTTACTTAACTATAGGTGCATAATATAAGAATTGTAACGTTCTGTATTTTAACAGTATATGAATTGTATACATTATTTTTTATATATTGAGGCCAAAGTGAAGTTTCAATTTCTAGATACCATGATCCAAGTTTGGGATATAATAAGAGATAGGCATGTAAATTTAAAATTATCAATAGCTTTCTTTCACAAACTCAATTTTGCACCCCACTTTAACCCTTCCCGGACGGGTGACGGATATATCCGCCTAATTCTTTGGCGATAAAGGACGGGTTTTTGATGTTCCGGACGGGAATCGGATATATCCACCTTCTCTTCAAAAAGACTGGCAGGTGCTTGAGCAATAACCAGATGTTTCGCGGTGCCAAGGCGCCAATTTCCTGCTCTCTCCCACACTCCCCCCTCTCTCTCGTGCCGACCCCTCTCCGGCGCACCACCCAACTCTCCTACGCTCCCCCTCAACGCAAGGGGGGTCAGGGGGGTCATGAGCCCCCCAAAATATTTTTTATATATATAAACTATTATACCAGGGGATCTTTAATAATTTTTATCGCAAATCGTTCTGCCAAATTGAAATTCATTGTAGTCTTTACACTTGTGGCGAATGAAAGGACTAATTACAAACTCTAACCTAAAACTCATTGTTCGAGTCTGACTGTTTTTTTATACGTTATGAAAAGTAGGGAAGATCGGCAGACGACGGACGCCAGAAAACCTTTACCCCCGGACCCCCCTCCTTTGCTGGGGGGTATTCCATACCGGTGACCCCCCAAAATTTATGTCTTGGACCGCCCTTGCCTCAACGTTCCGCGCTCAACACTACGTTGTCTATATTTATTGTTTATATATTGTCCTTTATTTATTGCCTAACGTTGTCATGGTCATATCCTCAAAGACAGGTGGCGGATATATCCGCTGCTTTTCTACTCATCCGAGTAGAATATATCCACATAGTTAAAAAGAAGTAAAAAAATTATTTTGACAGTATGAAGTGTTCCATTGTGTTTATTTTATGTATACTTGTAAAACAAAACACAAATAAAGAAAATGAATTTCTATTTTTTCCTATAATGTTTTCCCTTTCTATGTCACGATTTCGCCCGTCCGGGAAGGGTTAAAACCACAAAGCTCTAAAAAAACTATAATGTTAGGTCAAACTATCAGGAACAACAACCTTTGATTCACCAAACGAATTTAACCAATCAAAAATTGTTAAAATCTAAGGCTTACCTTATGATCCAATTTGTTTTATAGTGTAGACCTAATTTTCTATGTCGAAACGTTATCGTCAATCCTTTTTCTCATAGGTTAGCTATGACAATAAAAAATAATGCACTGAATTGTATTTTACACATGAGTTGAATCATTTATTAAATGAGTTTCCCTCCCACAATAATGAGGTAAGCTCAGTTAAATGATTGCTGACTGTTATACAGTATCTGCTTTTCATACTGCGTTGTGTTTACACTAGGGATGTGTCGAATCTGAATCTCGAATCCACCAAATCCTAAGAAAAGATTCGGATTTGAGATTCGATTAACAAGATTCAAGAATAAATATAAAACTATTAGAATAGAATTATAAGGCATATATAATGTAATATTGCCTAACCAATAAAGGTTATTTATTGATGTCGTAATATACACTATACTGTGACATTGCCCAACCATAAAGGTTATTGACGTCGTAATATACAGTACTGTGACATTTCCATTTTTTGAACAGAGTATACTGTCGATCAACGAATTTAAAATTAACAAGTGTACCTACAAAAACCATAACCGATTATTCGTCAGTTATTTTTGCAGTGTGTCAAAAGTAATTACGTGACTTTTCATTGTAAAGAGTAATTATTTATGGTTAGTGTAATATTTATTTTTAAATGGTTCCTATTCCATTCTTGCCTTTTTAATCACCATACACCCATTTGTAATTATTTTTGGGACTCGAGATTTGATTTTTTTAGGATTCGGATTCAAGATTCGAAATTCCTGGATTCGACCATCACTAGTATACACTTATACTTTTGCTTGTATAAGTATAACTATACAATCAAAATTCGGAAGGTAGGGCAATTTCTGTGTTTCTTTCCATTTAACTTATGGGATCATTCCCAATTTTCAAGATTTTTTTTTCGTAGGATTTACTGAAGTGGGCCAATAAAAATAAGCTTAGTCTCGGTGTGATGTGGGGTAAAAATATAAGAAATTAGTAGTAATTGTATGATTTTGATTTAAGGACCTGAACAATTGGAATATGAACAATAGTTGTCTTCAAGCTCTCGCGCTTTCCCCTCGTACAGAAACTGCTGATAGTAGGGTAAGTAAATCAAATTACACGTGAAATTTCATTCAACTGTTAAGTGTCATATGTTTGTATCTATGTCCTATGTGTCGTATGTCGATATAAAATAACAGTTACCCTCCTTTCAGACAAAACGGTTTTTGTACAGACATTTTTTTAGTAGTGTGTTAAGAAGAGCATGAGAGGTTTCACACTACACAATTTTGGCGACGGCAGAAAACCGTACTGTCTTACAGATTCTATTGTCACTGAGTTTGTTGTCGCACCATGGCCGTGCGTCAGAAGCAAATGTAGTTAGCAAGCTTTCACACTGCACAGTTCTTTTGTTGAACGGGAGCCCACTGCGAACTGTTCAGATGTTTATTGTTTACAATCTGGCTTGCCAATCGGTCACTGTTTATTGTCATATGTTGTCATATTGTCATACGTTTGCATTCTGAACATTGAATCATTTTGATATCCCAAACATTCCCTTAATCTTTTAGGGGATTTTAAATTTCTTTTCCGCCTGAGATAGTAAAGTCTCTCAAGGCTTAGCAGTAAATTTAATTTGGTTCAGCTTTGCTTAGGAACAAACAGGTGTTTCAAATACTCCATGAAGTACAGGTTGAAATGAGTGTAGTCAATTTACTGTATGATTAAATATTTACCACAATGTCTTATAAGACTGTCAGCTATATTTTTATTTTGGTTGTAGGCTTTATAACATTTTAAGATTTGTTGCCTATCATTCAGGGCGGGAGAAGTCCAATGATATCTCCGGGAACTTCACCACTGTTGGTCCGAAGAGCTACTGCTCCCCCTCCACCTCTACCTCCCCGCCGCGCCTCCCCTATACTTGGCACACCTGCCAATTCTATCAGGTATCAGATAAACACATAAATAAATTAACTGTATTTTCATTTGAGCAGATTGTATAACCAAATGAAGAAACTATAACAGAATTTATGAAGGCTAGCGGTTTTTAGCAAATTTCCCTACAGGGCTGTAGGTAAGACTTAGACCCGGGACCGATTTCCTTTTTCATTTTGATGTCCCCAGAGGCCAAAAACACAATTTTTTTCAAATATATATATATATATATATATATAGGGTGTTATTTTTTTTACTTGCTTCTTTAGTTATGCAAAAATTGCAATAGATAGAAATAAGCAGTTTTTGGGAATCATCTATTGATGTAGGGACCACATTGTTGTTAATTTAATGTGAAGTTCCCGTTCACCCCGATTCTCCCCCTACCCTTAACTTCAATTGTTTAAATTGCATTGAGGGAATGAAAAAAGAAAAAGAATGGCGCAAACTAGAGATCTCTACATCAATCTTATCAGCTATTTTTTAAATAAGGTATCCTTTTTATCCCGATAAGTTATTTGGATTTGTAGGATATTATAATTAACGGGGCTTGGATTAGCGGGGTTCACTGGTGTCGTGTCCAATGAAAATTCAAAAACAAAAATCTATTAAAATTACCAGATCAACCTGCACTACGTATACAACTATGTCCCTCTGTTTCAGTTGTAACCAGCTGACAGTTCCTAGTGAGGAAGCACCGCCGCCCCCGCTTAGTAGTCCATCTCCCCCCGCCCACCTCATGTCTGATGAGACGCCTAACATCAATGGTATATTTTATATGTTGTACATAGTTTAAGTCACCTTATTTTGACAAGGACTTAGCTAATCTGGTTGGTGTTTGAAGTAGTGATGATCAAAAACAGAAATTTAGAATCTTGAAACGGAAACATAAAAATTTAATTCTGAATCTCTAATCCCAAAACCTAAATGTGGAACTGTCAACCTAGTAAACTACCAGCTACGGTTTAGGACTTATAAATGATTCAAATGATTCAAATGATTTATTTGGCCATTCAGTTCATATACAGGACAATAGGCTACGTCAACAATACAATAAATAATAAATAACATGCCAAGCTAAGCTTCTTCTAGCATTCTTGACTGACAAAATTAAATTAAAAGCTGAAAAAAAAAACACATGCAGGATCTCAAAAACATGCAAAGCAATGCATGCAACTAAAAATACAAATAAAATGAAAACCACATGCTGCAAGCCATGCAAGGCAGAGAAAAATAAATAAATTTACATTTTTGTAATACCTCTACTGGACTACTGTGGGTTCAACCCAATAGTAACAAGCTGTGCATTCCAAAACTCTTTAATGGAATAGAATGGATTGGCAAGCATCCAAGCTTTTAGTGTGGTCGCAAACTTGTTCGGTAAGAGTTGTCTTACAGTTATGGGTAAGGCATTGTAGAACCTTATTCCTGCAACAGGAAAGCAGTTGAGAGTTAAATCTAGTCTAACTCTATCTCTAAAAATATTTTCATTGTTCCTAGTGCTATAATGATGAACATTATTAACCAATGGAAAAGCTGATTCATTGTTCTTAATCTCTAACAGGCATTGGTAAATAAATACATTGTGTACAGGCATTATACCATGCTGAACAAACAGAGGTTTACAATGCTCAAGCTGATGGACTCCACACAAGACCCTGACAGTTTTCTTCTGTAGTTTGAGTACTTTTTGCACTCCAGGGGAGTGACCCCAGAGCCTAGTGCCATACAGAATGTGAGCATGGAAAAAAGCAAAGTACGCAAGTCGAACAAATTCAAATGGCATGTCAGCCTTCAACCGTCTGAGCAAATGGATTACACGACTTAGCTTACCACACAGGATTTCAATATGATCGTTCCAATCAAGCTGAGGGTCAAGGGTGAAGCCCAGCAGCTTTACAGTGTTTTCTTCCCTCAGTTCCCTAGAAAGACTGAAAGTGATGTTTTGAGTTTTGGCTTGGTTCAGGCATAATTTATTATTGCGAAACCAGATAGAAGCTACATCTAATAATTCCTGCACAGCAACTTTAGATACAGAAAAATCTGAGTGACTAGAAAAGAGAGTTGTATCATCTGCATATAGCAGGACATTGCCTGCAACACTGTGATACAAGTCATTGATTGAGATTACAAAAAGGAAGGGACCCATAATAGACCCTTGCGGGACTCCATTGTTCACCATCAGAGGATTGGAAGAGTTACCATTCCAAGTCACAACTTGAGACCTCCCTTCAAGATAAGATTTAATCAATGAGAGAGCATCGCCTCGTACCCCGTACCTTTCGAGCTTTGACAACAGGAGACTATGTGACACACAGTCAAAAGCGCGGGATAGGTCACACATTATAACAGAAGTAGAATTTCTAATCTCTAGACCATTTAAGATTTCTTGAACAAGACAGTCCACAGCCTGAACGGTGGACTTTCCTTTTTGGAAGCCAAATTGAGCGGGCACAATAAGGCGATGCCTCTCAAAGTAGCTGTACAGCTGCTCTAACATGACTGCTTCAAGCACCTTACCAAAGATGGGGATGATAGATATTGGTCTGTAACTTACAGTACTGTCCTTTGGTCCCTTTTTGTACACAGGTACAGTCCTACTAATCTTCAGAGCCTCAGGAAAGACTCCTTCTCTCAGAGATTTATTTACAATATCTACAATGATTGGCGCAACTACATAGATACATCTTTTTAAAAGCTCAACAGACATGTTATAAAAATCTTGACTCTTAGAGGATTTAAAGCTACTGACTACTCTAAGCAGCTTATCAACAGTAACAGGTGTCCATGAAAAATTAGTGGGAACAAATGGAACAGAATTAAGGCAATCATAAGGAACAGATGGATCAGGTTTACAAGAGAGGATTAATTCATCAACAGACTCAAGAAAATATGAATTAAACTCATCAGCAGTGCAAAAGTCTTTAGCAGGAACAGTAGTGGGGGTTTTATGCCTATTGATGTAGTTCCAGGCAGCCTTGCATGCATTTGGAGATGTAGCAATGGCAGTAGCAGTAGCAAATTGCTTCGCCTCCCTTACCTTCAAACGATAATGCTTCCTGAGATCACGAAGGTAGGGCAGCAATTGTGGGTTACTCTTGCATAAGTCACTGATACCTAGGATAAAGTTCTTAAAGGCAGAGAGTTCAGGTGTGTACCAGTTGTTTACACTGCACCCAGCATTTGCCTTGGCTGGAGGCACAGTCCTGCAGGTTTTATTTCTTAAGGGAAAACAATAGTCAAAAACTTTTCTGAAATTATCAAAGAAATAGTCAAAGGATTGTTCAGCATTAAATGATTCTATTTCAGAGAGCCACTTTACTGCCAGATCAGTCAATACACATTGAAAGTAACAGTAGTTACTTTCATTAAATTGTCTGTAAGTTACAGTTTTGACAGGATTATTTAAGTAGTCAGGTTCCTGCAGACCATGTTTGGATACACCTTCAGGTAGATCTAGTTTAAAAAAAAACATGTTTGTGATCAGATATCTGATCTACACTTACATGGGCCATGTATCTCCAGCTATCAAGATTGGTAAGAACAGTGTCTAAAGGAGATAGACCACGGACGGGTTGGTTCATTGACACTGAAGAATATATCATGGCTGCGGAGAATGTTCCTGAAATCACTGGCCTCACTTGGATGGTTGAGTATATTCACATTGTGGTCAGTGCCGATTATAATATCTAACCCCAGGGAAGTTAAATAAACTAGACACATGTCAAGTAGATAAAAAAAGCGTTCAAAACTACCACTAGGCGAGTGATACATGGTGACAACAATGAGATTCAAGTTAGAGATGATTATACCTGTAAATTCTGCATGCAGTTCTTCACAGTACTCACTTAAGTCTAACAAAGAGTAGTTCCATTTAGTATTAATATAAATTGACACACCCCCCCAAGGGGTTTCTCGACAAAAACAAGATACAAGGTCAAGGCTATTGATTCTAGAGTAGTATGCAGTTTCTGCCTCTAACAACCAATGTTCAGACACAAAGCACATCAATGTCCAGTTGACAGCAAAGTATCTCAAGTTCAGCAATTTTATTGCGTATAGATTGCAATTTATAGCACACACAAGCAGGCTACTAGCAGATTTTCCCGTACTAGGCAAGATTTCAGGCCCATAACCTAGGATTGAGTTTGACGGGGCTGCATTTTCCCTAAAAAAGTACGAGAAGGAATGTAGCTTTTAACGTTATTTTGTCTGCCTGAACGACGTTCTTCAAACTCTTTTACAAAAATTCCCTCGGGCCAAAATTCAGGTTTCAATAAGTCCTTAACAAGATTATCAGAGACGCTTACCTTGAAACTTGTATAGTCTGAAAACCTGGTAGGTAGTTTCTCACATTTGTTACAAATAACATTTTCACTTTTTAGATAGGATTCAATGTCACTACTTTCCGTATCTGAAGAACAACGACTAACAAAAACTGCCTTGGATTTTTCCGCACGCTTGAGACCACTTTTGTCAGTATTTGAACCTATAATGGGTTTAGTCTTAGTTTTAGGAAACCTAACCTCTTCTTGAGACGTCTTGGAAGTTGTAGGTCTAATAATAAGGACAGGTTTGATTCTCTTGAAGACACTATGGGGTTATGTAGGAAATATTACTCTCAAACTGTTGATCAGTTCTTTGCTTTTGATAAGCTGATCAACGGTTTGGTGTACATACCGCTCAGGAGCTTAACTGAGGAGCTAGACTGTTTCTCTTATAAATATTTGAGCATTTAAAAATAAATACTTTTAGCAAAATCAGTTAAATATTTCACCTCGGATTTTCAAATGTATTTTCCTTTACAGGCTTATCAGCAGAGTCGAGATACGACATCTTACAGACTGCAAGAAACCACCTTCGCCACCAGTCTTGCCCCACCATCCCCAGCACGATTGCCAACATGCTGCCTACAAAGTCCCTCACCACACATCAATTCCCCGCAGATCTCCCGTCTGCCCCACCTCTACCTCCGGAACCACCTATTCATTATGCGGAGCTCGCCCCTCTCTCTGAGGAGCCCAGCTATGAGAACACTATCATCCTACCAGGTATATTACCTACCTCCTCCACTCTCTGAACCATACAAAAATGAATAAATAAAACTAATTGGGGCAAGAAGAATGCTTAACTAGAACTATTTATAAATTAAGTTTTTTAATTTACATAATTAATTTGCCTGTGGCAATTTTTAAAAGTTAAGTTCTAAAGAGCCAAGGGGCTGATGAGGCAAGAGATGGAGGTCAGCAAGCACAAATTTGTAACTTTAAATCCCATCTGTTTTGGCTTAGTGGGTGTGTGCCACTGTGTTGTCCTAACAGAGACCTATCATTTAATGTACTACTCCATGAATGTTTTCATTTAAGGTCTCCTTTCCCACTAAGTTGGACAAATTTAGGTTTGTTTCAAAAAGTAGATTTTTAAGATTTTAGGTGTGGTTGGTTAAAAAATAAAATGCTGTTACGAGTTCCCAGACTTTTTGAGGATCCTTTATATTTTTATTTTAATAAACTAGCATGAAAAACGTGAACAAACGTTTTCTGTTTGTTCCGATTGATTCTGTTTGTTTTTCCTATTGCCAAAGAAACCATACTGATTTGGGTTTCCATTCTAACACATTTATTATTTTGTTTAAGGAAATATCACTGTGATAAAACCGATCTATGGGTTGACAACGGGATTGGAGGCACCTATAATCTCAACTGGTGTTGGAACAGCCAAGTATTCCCCAGCAGATAATAGGTAAATGCAGTCAGTGTTGTGAAAATTCAAGCAAAAATCATGAAATTAACTCTAAAACAATAGAAACAAAATTCCGTCGACACTAGCCACCAGTGTCACCAGACATGAACTAGACACAAAAACGAGCTTCAAAATTTACAATGGGGTGGGAAGTCTACTTGTGTTGGTTAGTTTATGCAAGAACTTTGGAGTCTAGCTTTTCCCACTATTTATGAATTTATTTTCTTGCTGTATGTATTATACAGCTGTGTTATGTGATGTATCTAAGGTCTTTGATTATGTTGGTAACAAAAATTGTAAAACCTAAACTAAAAATACTGTAAATCTTCTGATTAAGCCTTGTCTTGGGTAAATTCCTATTTATAAAACAAAAAAACATACCAGAGGAAAATCATTATGAAACACAATACAATATTTACATCAGGATCGCTAAATTGAATTGTAGGGTCCCACAAGGATCAATTTTAGGCCCTCTATTGTTCTTTGAATACATGAATGACATGCAATCGTCAATTAAACAATGTAATTCAAACTGTGCCCTACATCTACATGGCATTCTTTCATTCTAAATCTTGTGCAATTAGCAAAAGAAGAAATAATTAAATTAAGAAGGAAAAAAAGTATAAAACCAACACCTGTAAAATTTTTAAAATCCAGTTATTTCTGGGGAGATCCAATGATGGAACAAAGTTTTAGTGTTGTGTTAAATTTGTATTTTTTGTGTAATTTCAACAACTAGACACTAATTTCTCATATAAATTATCTTACATCTTTCTCTTAAAAAAGAACGATGCAAAACAATTTTTTGAAATTTAAATCGTACTGTGGAATTTTTCCTAGCTTAAAAATTGTGATGTAGTTAGGTTTATCTTTTAAACATTCTTCTTGATGATGAAACAGGTCACGGTAAATCATCAATATTAGCTTGATTTCTAACAAGGAATTTACTTACGAATTTGATCAGTCCTATGTAATAATAATACCAACACCTTAATCAATTCAGGTTAAACTTGGAGCTGAGCGCTAATGTGAGCATAGTGCACGGTCCCTCGCGAGCGTCGTCTGTCGACTCTCAGAGTTCCTCCAGCAGTCTTACTCTCCCTCCACACCCCCCCTCCACTCCTTCTCCTGCCTCGGCATACGAGAACCTCAACATGGACCACATCGCCAAGCTCACTTCTCAAGGTGAGTGATATATCTACAACAATAATCAAAAACACCTGTTCAAACATTTGTCAATTGTCATTAATGTAAAGAAAACTCCCTCTACTTTGGCTAGCTCTAGGCTTCATTCAGGATGAATTTGAATATCCTTTATATTAACCAGATATGAAAGATTCGGAGGAAACTTGCTTATGGGACGACCATGCGCTTTCAGCTCTAGTATGTTGTGCCGGAAATATACATGTGACGAGCAAGAAAGAGCCCGAGTGACAAGCACTGTGCAGATATTCCTATCGCACAGGGCATAGTGTCTTCCTCCACCGTGAGCGTTGTGGTACATGAGGGCGGTGTTAAGCCTTTACCCCAGACACCAGCAAATAGTGCTAAACGCTACTTAATTATTGTACCATTGAATGTCTCCTCTGTTCCTTATTGCTCTGTGTACTAAGCCAGATTGCAGTGTTATAAATTGTAGCCACTGCTATCGGCAATTGAGCAAGAGAAACAATTTGCAACCACACTAACCAGCTTACAATTTAATTGGATTTTGGTGTCACAAAGAATTCGGCTCATCCATTGCAACATCACGTTCGATGGTTTGGCCTGATTGTTCTGCTGACAAGAGGTGTCGGAATTCTGTGTGATGTGTATGACCGCCGAACCGAGGAGCAGTCAGGTTAGGAAATGGCAGGAATGTAAATTTGGGAACCCACGGCAGCCATCATGTATTATTATTATCTCTCCCTCCCCGTAGTTGTCATCAGAGAAGCGTTATTTCTGTATTCTGTTGGAGACATAGATATGATGTACTCAAATTTACTTTTGTAACAGAATGTTGCAGAGTGTCAGAAATGAATTTCTTTAAATTAAAATTAACAACTCTGGTATTTACTGGGTTTCTTTTGATCACACTTTTTTTCCTTCTCTAGGGTCTGCACAGTGGGATGAGAATGAATTACAGGTTGGTTAACCTAACAACAGTTCTCCACATATTTCCACTAGGAACTTATAGTGATTTTCGTATTTTGTAGGATATTCCCAAGAAGCGGTCATCCGAGCCCTGGGGATCACCCGGAATGACCTAGATATGGCTTGGGACATCCTCAACGAGTTTGCTACCAAACAAACAACGTGATGAGGCGTCTCTTCTCTTACAGTGACAGGGTTTAAATGTGTCATCAGTTTGCTTGTACATAGCCATTTAGCACTATTCAACTTAGTTTGCACAGACTTTATGACCAAACCGTGTAACTATACTTGATTTATTTTACAACTTTACCGAGTAAAACCATGCAATATTTTTGTACACATTCTAGTCTTATTCGAAACTTATTGAATGTTAACTTGTAATATTTTTGTAAATCGTTCCCCTCGTACTTGCAAATATGTACAAATAGTTATTGTTGAGATGGATACAATCATCCTGTTAGTTTGTTGAACAATCATTTTGTATCAGACTCATGCTGATATATATGTTCCTCTTGAAATCATGCGTATCAATTTGTTAACAGCGAGTAGTTCATCCTTAACATTAGTCCAGGAAAAACCTTAGTCTTTGAATATTGTTATAAATACTTCACAAAATCAGATAGGGTTATTCATGTGTTTAGTCTCAAGAATAATGTGTATGATCATTGTATGATGTAATACCATAAAAGTTTGTTTTACCACTATATGTTATAAGTTATAACTAATTAGATTATTAAACTTGTGTAGTATAAACTGCAGTAAAATATATTTTCTTAATCTGAAAACTATTGTAACGTACAATTACTGTAATATTAAGTGCTTTGTATTATTTTACATTGAATTTATCTCTTACTGGATCTTTAGTACCCTCAAGAACTTAAATTAATGCAGTAAACGTATAAACAACATTTGCAAAACACAAATCACTAACAGACCGCTAATTTTTTGTGCAGAAATAAAAACTACTGTGCAGTGTTCGGCTTATTTCATTTTCAGTTACTTAATTTTTATTAGCAGTTATTTGTACTGTTATTAGTAGTTACTTGTCACCTAGTTTTAGCAAGTGTAATTTTTTTGTCCTTAAAATTGTAAGGTCTTCAAGGCCTGGTTAGAATGGTTACAGACAAAACATAATACTTGGAATATTTTTTGTTTATAAAGAGGTTGGCATCTCATTCAACAAATATAGTCCAGTCAAAATCTAAAATTAATGACCCAACCTCAAGAACCGTTTGTCGGAGCTAAAAGTGACCAATACTAAATGAAAGATTATTAAATTATCAACAAACTTAATTGTTACAGAGTTATAGGGTTAGTTGTAGGGCGCTAAAATATGGGGTTTTTTCCTCAAATTGTCTGTACTTTACTTTGCACCATTGTTAGTACCCCGACAGTTTGAGAAAAAACGCCTAATTTTAAAGCCCTATAACTCGGTTACCATTAGGAATAAAATAAAAGTGCAAATGTCATTTTTGTTGAAAATTTTATGGTCTTTCATTGGTATAGAGCCACTTTTAAGTCCATCCAACGGTTCTTGAGATATTAGCCAAAAACCAAAAAAGGTGCCCTGTTTTTGCTAATTGCCGCTAGAGCTTGCCTCATATTAATGGGGACTTTTGATATAATGTTCCCTACTTCCCTAGGTACCTAGATATAAGTGTGCAAAGTTTGATGCCAGTGAAATTTTCAGTTAAAGAATCACAAACCCTTTTTAAGGGAAGTGGTCCTAACCCATTACGTTTTTGTGGATATGTCCGGAATCAAACCTGTACCGCTCACCAAAGCCCGAGATGCTAACCACTAATTCTTTATCGGAAATTAAACGGTTCTTGAGGTTACCTATGTGAACAAGCTATGTTTATTTCCTTAGTTCCAACAAATATTTGTATGTTTCGTACAATTAGTCGCACTGCATGCCACTTGTAACACCAATTTTGTGATAATTGCTCTTAATGTTTAATGTTTTTTTTTAACTTGTGAATTTTTCAGTATGTTTAGTTTTTTGTTAGGGTGTCATATTAAAAAATGTTAACCTAATAATTAGAAACTTACAAAAGTATAGACACATTGAATAAAAACACAGGGTAGGTTTATCAAGAACTTAATTGAGTGGTTATAAAAACTATTCTATAAAGAGCAAGTGATTTGATCTAATAAGTTTATGTGCGTTCATATAATATTTGCAAACATTCATTTGTTCTTTTGTAAGTGTTACATTTCATATTGTAATCACTGTAACTACCTTTTTCCTCCATAAAAAAGTTTTCAGTGAAACCGGGCCTGAACAAATTTTATAAAACAATTATTACAAATACAAGACCTTATGACTACAGTGACAGATAATGGTCTTGATACATGTTTGTAATGTTTTTGTTTCATAGGTAGAATTTGTTTTTCTATCTTTTAAAAAAACGTTTCTTTTGTCTAAAGTTAAAGACTAACATGATCCGTAGTATAAGTAAAAAAAAAAAAAACTGACCTTTGCATAACAAACATCTCATAGTTATTGATAACTAAAACAATTTTAACACGCTTAAATTTAAAATATAGATGCATTTGTTTGAAAATTGAAAATGATTTTTAAATAGTTTATTATTGTAACTAGAGAAGAGAACTGTTGATTACAAGAGCAACAGATTTATCAGAAAAGTTTAAAATGTAATGAGACAACGTAAAGACAATTTATACACTATAATTTATTTTATTTGCTGAAATGAGAGACCATATTTACATACTAAAGCATACTTACCACTGTCAAGCTCAAGTTTCAGCAAAATACAAGACTAAAACTTTATACTGTACTCACAAATATTTTCTACTGTAACTTTTTGGTCAGCATAGCACAGTTTGGAATATCATGTCTTAATACTCATCAATGTTCAATATGACAAATTTAAAGATGAAACCATCAATATCACTAAAGCTGTGTTTTAAAATCTGCTTAAAAAATCACTTGAAGACATGCTTTGAATATTCCCATATAAGAATTTACAACAGCAATGTTTTAACCAAATCAATGGTTGTACAAAAGCAAACATCTCATCAGCAATCTTTATGTCTTAAAATTGTAAATAAAAATGTTAAAATATTTTTACTAGTGGTTTGTATTTTACTCAATCCTGCCTCTACAAAACCGATGTATCTTATTGTGTCTACATCTATTTAGATGCATATTTTACTGTGAACACAATTAAATTTCCGAACATAATATCAAGATCAGGGATTGGACCTCCTTTCAAACTGAGTTAAAATACTACTGGCTTTGAAATTTACAAAAGTTTGAAGAAATCGAAAAATCAAAAAATGGATGCAAGGTAAGTATTTTCTGGCAAGTTAAAAAAACTCACAGTTTTTTAGGATGGAAGGAATTGTGTGACAGAGAATACCTAATAAATATATTTAAGGGAAAATCTGAAATGGGTTGAGTCGTTTAGAGTATGAGCCGTAGTCCAAACCGACCATTTAGGCATCAAAGAAAAACAGGCTGAAATTTTCCTTTGATTTTCACATGTCTCGGCGTCAAAGAAAAAGGATAAAAACAGTCGTGAAATTTACAAACATTTTTATTGTAAGGCTAATTTAACTACAAAATTCAATGACTGCAAAAACACATGATGGACAAATGAAGATAGCTGGCAACTGTTTTCGAATACATTATTTGACAGTTTCACCCAGTAAAAAAAATTGAAAGTTTTGTCATAGTAACTCAAGATGTAACAAAATTAAATATAAACATTGTACAATATAACAATCAAAATGCTCAACAATCAGTCTATTGGTAGAGTTAACGATGCTACTGGGCTTGCAGGTTCATAAGTACGTTTTGTCCCGGTGGAAGGTAAGAGACATTACGTGACCGAGACAGTTGGTATGCGATGTCTTCAGCAGCTTCTATTCGTCTCAATTCGACTAGACCTTCACCTGCATCTCCGAATGACTTGGCCAACATTGCTGCAGCAGTAGCATCACCTTCTGCGGAGATAATTGCTGCGTTCTTCTGTTGTTCTGCCTGCAATGCACAAGTTGGGTCAGAAAGGTCACTTTGTAACAACAAGTTTCTACAAAACACTACTCTAAACATTTTTGTGGCGTGTTTCTGAACCAACAATGACAGAGTAATCTATAAAGTGTGTTTAATGATACTCCATTCATAAAATTTAGGCCTATTTGGGGGAAGCAATTCCATCCCCTCCACCTGCCCTAATTTATAAAAACAGCTCAACAGCTGAGGTTTGGCAAAACATCAGCTACATGACATAAAACATAACTTAAGTTTCGGAGTAAACAATTATCGACAAGCTTATGAACTGCTCAAAAGTAGGTTATTTTTTGTTAGACTTAATATAGAGCACAATGCCCCACGTAAAAACTGATTTACTGAAAAACTAGAACATTTTCAGTACCTAGATTATCTACATTACAGTATCCAATTGTGATTTAAATTTCCTCCGTCCTGGAGGTTGATATGTTTTGTTAATCGTTATCGTTACGCACACCAATTTCTTGATCAAAATGATCACATCGGATATTGTTACTGTGTTTTGTGTGTGTGTTTCAGCTAATGTCTCCCCTAATTTAAAATAATTTTTTAAACTATGTAACCTATGTTGGTGATTTTACTACAATATGTTGTCTATCATTAGGCCTACCTTTTCTACAAGGAACTTTGCACGTTCCGCCTCTTGCTGGGCAACTTGTTTTAGTTCAACGGCTTGTGTGAATTCTTTTCCAAATGTCAAATGTGTCTGGAAAACAAGGAATGATCAGTTCAAGTTGGTGTGAACACTTGCAGAATTAACTGACTAAATGTGTAAGAAAACAAATACATTATTAGGTTACTCCTAATCTAAAACTTACTTAATATGCTAAAAAAGAGATACCTAAAGGCCCGTTTTGCCAGAAGCGTCTCGTGCGTCTGACGCTCAGCGTCTATCGCTCCGCGTCAATCGCTGCCCACTGCTTTGCATTGTTTTAGGTTAGTCTATTTTGCCAGAAGCGTCTATCGCTACAGCCGCCAGCGTCTGTAACTGAGACGCAAGCGTCTGACGCGGACCACTGCTCCTGGAGCAGACGGAGACGCAGTCGCTAGCGATTATTACTGGAATAAGCACGTGTTTAGTTGTTGACTTAACTTTTGTTTCCTTAAATAAGTTGTGTTTTAAAGTTTAGTGACATGTCACAAACAAAGTGGGGTTTCAATATTGAAGAAGATGAAAAACCGATTGAAACCATTTCAGCACACGACTGTTAAATCAATTTAAAATATCCCTCTTAAGGCCTCTTTAAAAACATAGTACGCATTTCTTCCCTAGGTTTGCCAACATTTCTATTATCTCATCATCGTCTAATTCCTCAGCTAACCAATACTTTACTATTTGCTCTTACAGGTCATTTTCAGAAACACTCCTTTTGCCACCAAAGTAAACCATTTATACTGATCAAATAATCGCAAGGAACAGACGCTTCTGGCAAAATAGGCCCCAGCGATAGACGCTGAGCGATTATCGCTCTAGCGATCATCGCTGAGCGTTGGACGCACCAGACGCTTCTGGCAAAACGGGCCTTAAGTAATTTAGTAATACACATCAGCAAAATATTTTGGTGAATCAATTCAATTGTGTCTATTTTCATTAATAAAACAGGCAACAACAAGTGGATAGTATATATAGTTCTATCAATAGGCCTAGCCAAAGATTCTACGCTCATCTTAAAATATTCATCCACTCTTTTCACATTCAAATTAAAATATGTACACAATGTACATTGCTGTCTTGATGAACAAAGAAATTTTATGAATAAAAATATCAAGAGAAACTGAGAAAAAAATTTTTCCTACAGTTACCTAACAATGTACATGTTCTCTCACTGATTTGAGAAAGCAAAGTGGCCAATTGGCTCATCAGTGAGACAATGTTAACGTTGTCTCACTCAAATTACTTTGTCTCACTCACTCCAGATTTGCAACATGAAGGCACGAAATAGTGAGCGTGTAACACACAGACAAGGTCGTATGCGCGCGAAATACGTTGGCAGCACTGGCTGTAAATCAGCTGGTCAGCTGTTGTACTGTTGTATCATTAAATGTCATATTAAAAGTTCACTTCTGTGTAAAAATATGTCACGTTTCTTTACCAATTTATTTGTTTTGTGGTAACTGTAGGAAAAATATAATGTGCAACTCGAGTACAAACTGCAATTGCTCACTAGTTGCACAAATAACTATTATTGGTCACTTTAAAGTGGTGGAATTCAATACTTAAATAACCGATAATACTACCTAAGCAATTTCAAATTCCTAATCCACAAATTTTATTAGACATAAAATAATTGTATTTCTCTCAATATGAATAATATAAATAGTTTAACCTCCACTGTTGTGGGCCAGTGAGGACTAAACACTTACGATGGAGATGTCGTCCAAGATGACACCGAACTGTGCAGCTCTCTCTACAAGGGCCTTGCTGACTCTCTGCGAGACTTGCTCTCTCTGTGTGATCAACTCTCCAGCATCAAACTGGGCCTGCAAACAACCAGATCAAACACTGCTAGAAACGTTCAAACAGCCAGATCAAACACTGCTAGAAATTAGGGATACCTCAATTCTTGATACCACAGAACCTTTGACATTGGTATCAGTATCGAATCGAGAATCTTTTTTCTAGTAGAGCACATAATGAAATCGATATCCAATATGTCTGCAAAGATTGCACAATCGAAAAATTTGCACTTTTGCCACGATTACGAAGAGTGATGATAAAGTTTCCGAGACTGTGATAGACAGTGGAAGTGTCTGCATGAAATGTTCATGATTTTTGCAACGATCATGAAAGATGATAATGTCTACACAATTACGGAAGACGATTAGAATTTTGTCATGATCTAGGGCGACGATTATGATGTCTATATGAGAGGGAGATATTCAGGATTGGGCTGCGATCTTAGGAAAAAAATGGTGATTTTCCTGTTACTTTGGGAAATTTTCAATTTTTGTTGAGAATCGTATCTTCTTTTTTACTGCGAAGGATATTAAAAATTTTGCTGCGATTGTGGAAGACAATGATGATGATGTCTACATGACTACAGGAGGTATTCTGAATTTAACCACGATCATGGATGAAGGTGATGTTTCTGTTGCCGCGGGGGATATTCAAGATTTTGGCGTGATCACAAAAGATGATGATGATGTCTCCACAACTTTGAGAGATATTCAGGATCCAACCGCCATTGCAGAAGACAATGGTGATGTCTACACAGCCACGGGAAATATTCAGAATTTAGCAGCAATCTCGGATGACGATGATGTTTTCATTACCACGGGCAATATTTAGGATTAAAAATCTGAACACAAAGGAATATTGTCAACGAATAACGAAATATACTCATAATTTCAGCACTAACCCTCGCAACATTGGTACATAAACACTTTTATTCAACTCATTCCAATTGCATTGTGATTCCCATTCAGAGTAATTACTATATAAACTGCATTGTCCGTTAATCAGTCAATTGTGTACCTAAGTAAATATACTGAAAGATACTTACTACAACAGCTTTCAGAACTTCAGTTGTGATAGAAGGCAACACTCTTTCATCATAGTCCACACCAAGAATAGTATAAATCCTCGGCAGTTGTTCAGGAATGGGTCGGAACAGTATTCTCAGTGTAATGTTGACATTTTGAAGATCTAAATTAGAAATTCACCCAGTATTAAATAGTAGCCTATTAAAAGTTTACTCATATGCAGGTATTTTGTCACTAGGTAATAGTTATTTGTGCAACTAGTGAGAAAAGTAAGCAATTGACTCACTCGAGAGAAATCCTTACTCACGAGCCGTAGGCGAGTGAGGAATGGTTTCTCGAGTGAGGCAATTGTACTTTGAACTCGAGTTGCACATTATACTTTTCCTACAGTTACCATAAAACAAATAAATTGGTGAAGAAACATAACCTATTTTTACACAGAAGTGAACTTTTAATATAACATTTAATGTGAAGTGACAAATACAACAGTACAACAGTTGACCAGCTGATTTACAGCCAGTGCTGCGAACGTATTTTGCACGCATACGACATTGCCTGCATGTTACGCGCTCACTATTTCGTGCCTTCACGTTGCAAATCTGGAGTGAGACAAAGTAATTAGAGTGAGACAATGAACCCTTTAAGTCCCAATGATGACATTTGGCATCATGATTTGTTTTCAAGTTTCCTGATTCTGTAAAGTCCCAATGATGCCAAATGGTATCATAATATGAGAGGTGTATTAATGGTCTGAAGGTTGGCAGAACTGGAATCTCAGCTGTGTTCACCAGAATTGTTTGTCAAGAGGAAATTTTCAGCTGTTCAGAGTTTTTGGTGCACCTGCAGTTTCCCACATTTTCATGATTTTTTTAGGTAAGTTATACAATCTTTACAACAATAAAAAATATTGTACTATAAGTCATACTTTTAAAATCATTTTTAGCCTGTTTCCAGGACTTTATTTCTAATCCTAACCTAGTCAGGGGCAAAATAAATCATGAGTCCATATGACATGTAAAGACTCAGTGACATGGAGTGATATGAGAATTCACATTTATTTATCAAATCAATTAGTGATAATATGATAAGGATTAAACGATAAAGACTGATAAACAAAACTGTTGAAAAACTTATTTTAGTCCTATGTCTGTTTTATTCATTTAGTTTTCTTATATTTAACATATACTATACATATTATAATAAACATAAATACTGGTGTCAGAGCATTTTTCTACGCTTATACTATTTGATTATTATCAATTATTATGTTATGTATCCAGTACCTTTTCATTGTTTTTTTATACATATAGGCCTAGTTTATATTTTTTTGAATTTATTTATTTGTAGGCCATGGACGACCAAAGAATTAGCAGATCTGAAATAGACCGCCTACTTCGAGGTGATTTATCAGACATCGAAGAGCTTGCGGATGAGGAGGGAATTTGTAGAAAAAGATGAATTCAACAGAAGAAATTTTACTTTAGAAATAATATTTTATTGTGCCAATAACAGTAATTTTGTGAAAAATAAAATTTGATGTTGTAATGAGTACATTTTTTCATGATTTCCCTATCTCGATAAGTACCGTAGAGTCCCAATGAGTCCATTTGGACTCATGTTTCTAACTTTTTTATTTTTTTATTTTTTTTTTTTATTTTTTTTTTTTAGGGTGAGGAGGGAAAATGCTTTTACGCACACAGGTAGCCAGCCTGTAGTGTGAGACTCCTGAGTTTATCACAGACTACTCACTAAAAAACCCCCTCTACTCTGTTGGACACAGACCTGGAATTGTTTGTCACATTACTTCAAGTCAGGCCAACATGTGACCTAAGCCCACAGGGCTCGCACCGTTTCTGGCATTATTTATTTTTTGACCTACACCGCATCCCGGTCGAGGTCAAGCTTCTTGGCGCGGAGAACACCCTGGATGTAAAGTGACACACAGGTCCAATTGTCCTCACCCTCCATCATCATCGGTATGACCGTGTCCACCGACAGCAGTCCTACGAACTGTTGAGCCTCTAGGCGGGGCCTTTCTCAATGCTGGCAGTGGAAGAAAGTGTGTTCCACGTCATCGGGAATGCCTGGGCAGTATATGCAATCGGGTGACACGGCTTTGCCCATCCTGAACAAGTACGACCGGAAAAAGCCGTGACCCGTCAGAAATTGGGTGAGGTAGAAGTTCACCTCTCCGCACCGCCGATTAACCCAAGGTTGGACCTGTTGTATCAGTCGCCTGGTCCAGAGCCCCCTTGTCTCCTGTTCCCAGCTCTCCTGCCACAGCTGGAAGGTCCGGGTGCGTTCCTCAATACTTGCCTGGTCCTCCCCACGGCGCTGATAAATTGCCTTCCTCTCCGCCGCCAAAAGTTTGACGGGGATGACTCCAGCAACCACCAGGACGGCGGGTTCGGACACTGTTCGATAGGCAGATGCTACCCTTAGTGCTGCCTGACGCTGCACTCGGGCGAGCCGCATCCTATATACCTCCTTATTGAGAGCGTCTGCCCAGACCTCCGCACCGTACAGGAGCACTGACTGGACCGCAGACATCAACAGCCTTCTGCGGCTGGACCGTGGACCTCCGACATTGGCCATTAACCGACTAAGGGAAGAAACCATTTTAGCGGCCTTGTCCGCCGTACGGGTGATCTGGTCTCGCCAGCTGAGCTTGCTGTCCACCATGACCCCAAGGTACTTTGCGGCACGAGTGGTTTGGACTTCAACGTTCCCCACCATCAAAGGCACGATGGTGTCAATCCTCTTTTTAGTCAGAATGACAATCTCAGTTTTGCTCAGAGCGAGCGAGAGACCATGTTCTGCCATCCATGCGTTAATGGTTCGCATGACTCGATTTAGTTTCAGCTGGGCAAGCTCAATGCTACGTGCAGCTATTAAAGCCGCAACGTCATCTGCATACCCAACTAGGACAGTTTCCTCAGGCATCTCGGATCTCAAGAGGCTGTCGTAGGCGACGTTCCAGAGGTCCGGGCCCAGTATGGATCCTTGAGCAGCACCAGAAGTTACATCCATCGTCCTGGAGCCTTCTGTAGTGTCGTAAATGATGAGGCGGTACCGGAGGTAGTCCTCTATCATGCGCATGAGGTATGCCAGGACGTGGAAAGTGTTCTCCAGTGCGTCGAGCATATCGCACCACCTCGCGGAATTAAATGCGTTTCGCACATCAAGTGTTACAAGCAGCACAACCCGACGAGAATAGTTGTTAAACTCCTCAGCTCTCATTACGGCTCGCTTTACCTCCTCAATAGCGTCAACCGTTGACCGTCCCTTCCTGAAACCGTACTGACGAGGGGATAGATTCCCTGCAGCAACCACGGCTGAATTCAGTCGGGAACGGATCAACTTTTCCAAGACTTTCCCAGCAGTGTCCAACATACAGAGAGGTCTGTAAGAGGAGGGTAGGTCTGGGTTTCCTTTTCCCTTCCCCACGAGCACAAGCCTAGCTGTTTTCCAGCAGAAGGGAAACTTCCCCTCGGCCAGACAGGCATTGTACGTGCTCAAAAGGATTTGTGGGTTTATTGAAAAGACTTTCTTCAGGGCCTCACCAGGTACCCCATCCGGTCCAGGAGCCTTGTTGTTCTTCAGGGACAGAACGGCCGCCTCCAACTCCTCGAGACTGAAAAGCGGTATGTCGTCCACCCTTCCGAACTCCCGCAATGGGCGCAGTGTGTGAGTCGGGAAAAGGGACTTTACGATCCTCTCCATAGAGGCCCCGTCCATAACGGAAGGTGGAGAGCGGGTGCCAAGCTTCTTGGTTACTATCTTGTAACCAAGGCCCCACGGATCGGAATCGACATCGTCCCTTAATTTCTCCCAGCAACTGCGTTTGCTCCGGTTAATGGCCCGGCGAAGAGACTTCCTAGCCACCTTGTAAGCGTCAGACTTAAGACGTCTATCTTCAGGTTCTCTGGCCCTGGTAGCAAGACGTCTGGCTCTCAATGCTGCCCGTCGTAGTTCTGCGATCTCGGTTGTCCACCAGTACACAGGTCGCTTATCGCACCGGGATCTCCTGCGAGGCATTGACTCTTCGCAGGCCGAGACTATCAGCCTCATCAATGATGTAACTGATGTCTCTGCGTGAGCCACGCCAGATGCAGCAGGTACCACTGGCTCTCCCCGTAGTATGACTTCCGTGAATTTGGCCACGTCCAGCTTTTTGGTGTTCCACCGAACGGGCACCTGCCGAGACATGGTAGCTTGTCTCTGATGACTATCCATGACATCAAAAATGATGTACTGGTGGTCACTGGCCGTATAATCCTCTAGGACTCTCCAGGCTCGTATCCTCGGCAAGAGGGACTCAGATGCAAGCGTGATGTCTGGGATCGTTCCCCTCATTCCGGGACGCTGGAAAGTTGGCGTGTTGCCCTCGTTTATGACAACAAGTCCAGCCCTGGCAGCAAAGTCCAGGATGTACTTCCCCCGGGAATTAGTGAGAGTCATTCCCCACTCGACAGCCCTAGCATTGAAATCCCCCGCCACGACAACGTGCCCGGCGGTATCGCGCACGCTCTCTTCCAGGCGGTCTATCTTTCCACGAAAGTCACGGATAGCCTCGTTGGGGGTGAGGTATACACTAAAGTAAGTGACATCCCCGCACCGGACCCAAACGAATCCTCGGCCCTTCGCGTGACTCCTCACCTGCACCTTAGCTGTATTACGAACCCAGAACGCAGCAGTACCAAGTGTATCGGGAAACCAAAGAGATGGGTCCCTGTCCCGGTACTGGTACTGTTCGCTGACCAAGAGCGCGTCAACACCGTGTTCGAGGGCAAGCTGACTGAGAAGCGCGTCAGCCGTCCTGGATCGATCTACATTGCACTGGAGGATCCTTATCTTCGTGGTTGGGCTTTCGCTTGTTGTAGTGCGCCTTTAAATGCACTGCACTGCCCAGACCCAGCTATATGTTTAGCGTTTTTATCATTGAGGCCTTTCTCCTTACAGAGGAAACAGGTCTCAACTTTACAGTCCCTACGAGTGTGACCCACCTCCCCGCATCGAAGGCAGTTCTTGCCTCGGTCGGGCCCTTCGCAGTTTCGGGAGGAATGGCCGAAATCAAGGCATTTAAAACACCTCGTTACTTCCACCCTCCGTCTCAACCTGCAATTAACCCATCCAACCCTCAAATGCTGGAGTGCCAAAACCTTACTGGCGTTTGCGTCTGCCATTTCGGCGACCGCCATCCGCTGTTGACTCCGGTTTGGTTTCGTGAGCCACACCCTCAGACTAGCCGTTTGTCCAGCAAGCTCGGGGACAGCTTTTTTTAGGGCATCAATGACGTCATCCTCCGTTGACACACAATCCATATCCCGAACCTCAACGGACGTCTTGGGTTCGAGAGCACGAACGGTGCCCTGACCTTCCACAGCTGCTTTTAGTTCGGCAGCAAAGGCGGCTTTATCTTTAGACAGTTCGAGGAGGACGTCCCCGTCCCGGGTTTGTCTAATCGACCGTACAACCGTGTCGGTTTGCTCTGGCTTAGCCTTGGCCTTGATAACACCCAAGACTTCGGCGAATGATCTTCCCTCCAAAGGCTTGACCAAAATTGCCTCAGTCCTGGGCTTTTTGGGCCGCGACTTTTTAGCGAGTGCCGAGCCAGGCACAGCTTGGGTCACGCCGGTCGTCTGCGCCCTCACTGCCACATATGTCTTGGAGCCGACTTCCGCGTGCCTCAATTTCCTCTTCTCCTTTTTCGTAAGGCGCTTTTCCCACACAGCCCCTGATGGTGTTTCTACGACTGACCCCTTTCGGGAGCCACCCTCAATGGGTGTCGCAGGTTGCTGTGGCTGTTGAGGTTTCGCTGGAGCGGCAACTACGTCAGAGAAGGACCTAGAAGTCTGGGTCGCCTTGACCTTGACTTTAGGCTTTGCTGTATGAACAACCTCTTCTCTTTTTGGAGGGCTTTCTGATGTAGGCCTCCTGCGTTTCTTGGAAGGTCGCGCATTGTCGTCAGGTAGGGACACCACCTTCTCGGCGATCCTTTCCATGGCCGCCTTGCTCACCAGCCGGCAGGCGAAGACAAAACCAAGGTCGTCCTCGAGCTTAGCCATACCATTTTTAACCACTTGGTTAACTCCTCTCTGCGTCTTAAAGGTTTCAAGCATTGCCTTTATGGTCTGCTCCATGTTTCGAAGCCGGTTTTCAATGTCATTTTCTGCGTCGAGATATTGCTGACGCAGAAGTACCATTCCCGACACTTCCAAATATAACGCTGATGTTAGGGATTCCTCCGGCATCCCTTCACCAGACTTAGGGGGTGGTCCACCGTTTCCTTCTCCACTTGTCAAGGGAGATCCCAAAGTCAAGTCCTTTGTACACCTGAAAGATGCAGGTGGAGGGGACGTCTTCACGCCTTTCAATGTTGGCGATCTCTGGACCTTGGAGCTTCGTCCAAAAGGGTCTCGCTCTACTTCCGACTTCTTTTCTTGCTCATTCGAGCTACTTATCAAAGATGTGTTCAGGGTATTTGTTATAAAAGCCATCTTGTGTTTACCAGCGCATCGTGCGGCAAGGGGCGGCCCGGAATAGTCAGGAACGGGTATACCCTCGAGGACAGCGCCCCTACCCCAGTTCCCCGAGGCCCAACCTCCGTTTTCCCAGCACCGGATACCTGACGTGCCAGGGGTCACCCGTCACAATGTAGAGCCCGACCTCTACATCCATGCCGCACTCCCTGACCAAGGACCGAAGTGGCTGGCTTCTCACGACTCACTGAGAATACCCATCGGCAGTGCAGAGCACACATCAACCCCTGCAAACACAACAGGGGCACTCCCAAGGACTCCCAGTGAGAGCGTCGGTCACCCTTTTAGTCGCCTCTTACGACAAGCCCGGGAAGGCTGCGGTTCTATTCTAACCCCGAAACCGCAGGGGGACTAACTTTTTTATTAAAAACTATTTTTTGTAACTATTGTTATTTTTGCAATATTTGAACCTAAAAGAACCCAGAAAACCATAAAAATATTTTTTTGGCAATTATTTCTGTGCTTGGGACGGAAAGGGTCCCCATTGTCTCACTGATGAGCGAATTGGACACTTTGCTTTCTCAAATCAGTGAGAGAACATGTACATTGTTAGGTAACTGTAGGAAAAAGACATTAGTCTGCTCTGATAATCAGGATAATATCAGGTAATCAGGATACTAGGTCAAGAATAACTGTCCTGAATAACAGTGTTTGGTTTGTTGATGTGTTTTTCTGTACTAATGTGTAAGGGTAATTGTTTTAACTAATGTTATTTGACACAATTTGATTTTTTCATATGACATTGATTTAGTCTAATTAGAGCCTAGATGGCAGATTATTTTGGCAGCAAACCAATTTTAAGGATTAACTTAAAGTAAACTTATCTTAGTCTTCGTTCGATTGAAAATAAGATGTACGGTACATTGATACATACAGTAGATTCTTGTATTATCTACGAGTTAAATGTAGGACGCTCTTCGGCAAGACAAATTATGTTTAGTGTCAGGAGCCCCATCATCTCACGGGCAGTCTGTAGAGTTGCAGTTGTTTACTTCATTAACCACCGGTATGTCACCAATCACACCCAGGGAGTTTATGAGTATACATTCTGTGTGTTTCAATTTTTGTATTACTATTTTTTTTTTATAGGCCTATACATAATCTCCCCAAAATTAATTGTTTTGTAAATATATGTTTTTAGGAAAAAGCATTTAGCTTGGATTAAATAAATATATAGGATGGAGAGGACACAGCTAACTCACCTGATGAAAGGTTGCAGACGAGTCAAAGAACACATAAAATCACACACATAATAATACTTAATATTTCGCCTCTTTCAGAGGCTTCTTCAGAAGTAGGCCTAGATGGTATGGTAGTTACAAGAACAACAGTAAAAAAAAAAAAAAAAAAAAAAAAAAAAAAAATGTAAATAGAAATGTGTGAGACAAAGTTAAAAGGTTTTTGTCTGCTGTACTTTTGAAAACCAAATAAATCATGAAACAAATTGAATAATCAATTAGGTAATAGGTCCACCTATTTAATGATCGAGCAAAACAATAAAATAACATAAACCCCTATGTAGAAACGCTAATTGAAGAACAACAAACTGGATTTATGAAAGGGAGGTCCACGATAGAGCAGATTTTTATTCTAAAGCAGGCAATTTCAAAATATTGGGAGTTCAACAAGAATGTTAGCGCAGTATTTATAGATTTCAAAAAAGCATACGACAGCATAGACAGAATCAGCTAGTGGAAAAGTTTAAAAAAGTGTGACGCAAAATTCTAGGGGGGGAATAAACTAGTATTCACCTAAGTCAGGCTAGGCCTACCCCTAGAACCGGCCACACTCAAATTTCTTCCCCGGAGTGCTCAGAAGGAGCCGAGAAAAATCCAGGGGTCGATACGAAGTTGTCACGGCTTTGACTGATCAATTTATTTAATTTTAATCGAAGGCTCAGAGCTCTAGAAGCGCTCAGGAAATCCTGCAGACGCTCAGTTGGAGCTATATCATCCCAGCCTTCGTAAAAGTGTTTTGGAGAATTTTGCCTAACTTTTAGAATGACTCTGTAGGGCCGACGAGTATTCAATCTGAAGCCAATGTGATTCAATTACTCGTAATGAACTTTAAAATAATTAACTAAAGGCCTAGGTAAATAATATAAAATCGAATATAATGTAAAACCCAATCCCTACAGAGTCGTCGGGGCCTAATTAATATAATTGGACGGATAATTTAACGTGAGTGGTTTAAAATAAATTTAATACTAATTTTTGTAGCTGATTATTCAACTCAGCCTGCTCCCAAGACTCGATCCTTTCACCCGCCAAAGACGGGGTTTAGAACTTAGACGACAAGTCTCGGGGTATTAAAACGTCGAGTCAATTAAAATAATATAAGTAATAATAATTACTCGTTAAGCGAACGGAGAAATCGTAATAATTTCAAAACTAATTGATTAAAATAAAATAAACGATCGCCACCGCTAGTCACTGGCAGGCAGGAACTGGCGGGTCAAGACTCAAGTTACGATATTAAATTTAGATCATTCGAATCGGTAATTTATGAAAACGAAAAAGTAAAATAAGTTAAGTATGCGTACCTATGATAAAGATAAAACAAAAATAACGTGAAACGTAAAAAGGAGCCTAACTGGTGTGTTAGCTAACCTTTCCTCGGTCGAGGCTTAATCGCTCTGGTGGTGAGTTTGAGAACTAGCCAACAGCTGATCGGAAATTCACCTGTTGAGCCGGTCTAGTTGTCGTCGTCGTCTGTCGTTGGTCAACAAACAGGTTAAGTAATGTTGCCATCGGCGTTAAATATTCGTAAAATCGGTCGTTTTAACTTTATTATGTGAAACGAAGGGGAGCGTTTCATAAAGTCCAAATTTCACAAAGTCCAACGGTTAAAACATTAAATAAACAGAGCGTTTCACAAGGTCCAAATTTCATAAAGTCCAAAACTATAACATTCAAATAATCACCGTTTCACAATGTCCAAATTTCACAAAGTCCAATGTTAAAAAATCAAATAAACAGAGCGTTTCACAAGGTCCAAATTTCATAAAGTCCAAAACTATAACATTCAAATAATCACTGTTTCAAAATGTCCAAATTTCACAAAGTCCAACGTTAAAATATCAAATAAACAGAGCGTTTCACAAGGTCCAAATTTCACAAGGTCCAACGGTACAGTCTGGACCAGAAGTCTCTACAGTGGTTGCCACGGTCAGATAGCAGGCACCGTCCGCCGGCGCTCAACTAAAGTACGGTACATGTTAAACTAATGCTATTTAAATAGGGAATAAATGTGATAATTTTAAGGAGATATTCTAGTGTAAATCAAATAAGGGAAATGGAAAATTGATTAGTCTGCAGGTTTACTGCGGAGGGGGGTGAATACCACTACTTTACA